>NC_067486.1:16906476-17506476 GCF_947179515.1 Apodemus sylvaticus | reverse complement strand
TATTCCCACTTTATTGATGTTTTGATTGATCAGTTATCCATATACAGAACAGGAGGATAGTTCTATTAGAAACAATTATTCTATTTACATTAGTAGTCCATCTCACCTTATCCCCTCAGCAGCCTTGGCATCAATGGTGTATTCATTTATCAGGTGATCATGAGCTTTAAATTAGTAAACTAGTATTTCTATTTATTACACACAAATACCCTGTCTCAATAAATAAAAATAAATGCCTACCACTATAGAGGAAGATATTTGGACTCCATACGGACTTGTTTTAGCTTAGCAAAAAGAAAATGGTTATATGTTCAATGATCATATTAGTATTGTAGATCCTCTTTGATAGAGGTCAAAATAGAGCAGACTGGTGTAGAAAACAGCCTGCTAGATTGGATCAGTCTCTCCTTAAATGATTTCACACTGCTGTACAAAAGAGAGATTATTCTGGGAGAGTTGCTTTATGTTTGTGTCAATAGTAAAGAAAAGGCTTTGGATCTATCCAAAGTAAAAAACAATCAGATTTAACAGAGGAAGACCCCCTGAAGATCTTGACTACAGACAGGAAGTAAGAATCAAGACCAAGCAGGAGAGGTCACAAAATTTCCTGATTTCTCTACATGGGAACAACATCAAGACTAGCTAAGACTTAATGTCTATAGCCAGAACTTCAGCTATACATACCAATGGAGCTTGTTGGCTATTAAGTCCTCAGGGTTAATCAGTCCTCAGTCCTCCTCTTTCATATCCACATAAGATTTACTTTACAGTATGGATATAAGATCAAACTAACTTCTAAAGAAAGAGTATTTCACTTCTTCAAACAGAGAACGAAGAATCGTCTTTAACTGATCTGTAAATATTGTATCGAAATGTACAGATTCAATATACATATATATTGGTTCCCCCTCAGGGATGCTGAGATGCTGAGAATTACTGCTACAGCTTTCTGCCTAATTCTACCTCAGACTATATCACTGGTATTTCTTCTAAAGACATGCTTCCAAGATAACTGCAAAATAGCTAGTTCCTTTTGTCCAGCCATTCTTAAGACTAAGAATTTTTCTAATTTTTAATTCCACATAAATGGAATTGTACATTCAAAATCAGCAGGAAGCAATTACAAAAAAAAATGTACTCCACATTTCCAAGAAGTATGGTTGGTAGGTGTTTTTCTTTGTTTGTTTGGTTGTTTGGTTGTTTTTTTTTTTTTTTGTCATTCAATGGGTATTGGATGTTTATCATATTTTAAAAGGGGATGGTTATAATACTTCTGGTACTGGACAGGAAAGAGATGAAATAGGAGCGTTAGATTTAGGAATTTCTTTTTCTCTTTCCTTCCCATTATCTATTTTTCTTTCTTACTTAAGTAAGGAGAAAGTGATTGAGAAGTTAGGAATATAGTAATACTATAGGAATAATAAGAACAAAGGGGTGGATTATTGAATCTTATACAAAAAATCACTTTCTTTTTTTTGAGAAAGGGTTTCTCTGTGTAGCCCGACTGTCCTGGAACTCACTCTGTAGACCAGGCTGGCCTCGAACTCAGAAATCCACCTGCCTCTGCCTCTGCCTCTGAGAGTGCTGGGATTATAGGCGTGCGCCACCACCGCCTGGCTCCCAAAAATCATTTTATACTCATAATCTTATGTTGGTAGACATCTTTGTATTTTGGTGCAAAATTGAGATTATATTTCATTATAGAATTTTGTATGTGGATGTAGAAATAAGGTTATTTTGACATACTGATACAGGTTATTTTCTATTGATACAAATTTAAGGTTAATTTTGAAACATATAATGTATACATGTTTTCAATTTTTATGTGAAAAAAATGGGCCTATATAATTCTTAAAGATACAATGTAAAGTTCTAGTACTTTTAAAATTTGCTCTTACAAACTCTAAGTGGGTAAATAAAAATTACAAATTAATAGATATTTAAACTCATTGTCATATTAGATATTAATTTAATTACAATAAATTGTTTTCAAGGTTATTCAGATATTAAATAGCTAAAAATAAATACTATTTTACAATTCAGATATGTTATAGAGAAGTAGTTGGTCTTCAAGATATCAAATATGCATGTCATATGGCATTTAAAATTGTTTCACTATTAAAAAATCCTTTTTGACTTGACACAGGTCCTGGCAGTACCCCCAATCCACTTCAAAGAAAGTGCACATCCAAGAACCTATATTTGGAGATGATATCACAGGTGGCAAACTTCATACTGCACACAAAATGTTATCCAAAATGGACAAACTTAGATGCAGGAGAGACAACTCCTGGATTCTGCCAAACAAACTAAGCAAGTACTTGACATCTCCTACTTCACAAATAGGTTTGTCAGAGATACTGGGATAGCCGGCTTAATGTGGGTCCTCCAACATTATAAAAGAGACAATTCTATAAATAGAAAGATTTTTACTATTCTGACACAGACGAAGTTGGAGTCCTTTCTTGGGACCATACTCTCACTAATAAAACAATTTAAGAACCGCCTCAAATGGAAGCCCAAAGACAATTTTATTAGGATTAAAAAAAAATCCCAGGATATGCCAGTTGATAAATTTCAGCTCTATGAAGGGGAGAAGAAAAGGAATCATCTGAGTTTCTAGTATGGAGGTCCACCACAGGGCAGGCAGTACTCACTCACAGGGCAGGATGAGGGTTTTAAAAAAAAAGAATGGAAGGAAGACCAAGTATGACAAAAAGCATACTTAGGTTCTGAAATGCATCTAAAAGAGAGAGTGGGACAGTGTGGAGAGACAAAAGAAGGAAGATGGACAGACCTATTGTAACTTGCTTGCAAGTGGGCACTCTGGTAAGGAGAGTACCAAGGCCTGTTAAATGAATAATTATTGCATTCTTCTCTGGAGCATGGCTTCAGATGAGCTTGCGTTTGGCACAAGGGGAAAATTTCCTGAACAGTACTGCAATGGCTCCAGCTCTAAGATCAAGAATTAATAGATGGGACCTCATGAAGCTGAAAAGTTTTTGTAAGGCTAAAGACACAGTCTATAGGACAAATTGGTAACCTACAGATTGAGAAAAATACTTCACTAACCACACACCTGATAGAGGGCTAATATCCAAAATATATATAGAACTCAAGAAGCTAACCACCAAAAATACCAAACAGCTCAATCTGAGAAAGGGGTATAGAGCTAAACAGAGAATTCACAACAGAGGAATCTGGAATGGTCAAGAAACACTTTAAGAAATGTTCAACATCATTAGTTGTCAGGGAAATGCAAATCAAAAAGATTCTGAGATTCCCAATTATACCAATCAGAATTACTAAGATCAACATGTTGGTGAGCATGTGGAGAAAGAGGAACAGAACACTCCTTTGCTGGTGGGATTGCAAACTGATACAACCACTCTGGAAATCAAACTGGAGTTTCCTCAGATAATTAGAAATAGATTTACCTAAAGCCAGAGATGTACGACTGTTGGACATACACTCAAATGATGTTCCACTATACCACAGGGGCATGTGCTCTACTATATTCATAGTGGCTTTATGTGTACTAGCCAGAAGCTGGAAACAACCCAGCTGTCCCACAAATAAAGAATGGATACAGAAAATGTGGATCATTTACACAATGGAATACTATTCAGCTATTAAGAATGAGCATGAATTTTGTAGGCAAATGGATGGAACTAGAAAATATCATCCTGAGTGAGGTAACTCAGGATATGCATGGCATGTACTCACTAATAAGTGAATATTAGCCAAGAGTACAGAACTAAAGAAAGTTAACAAGCAGGCAGTCCCAAGTGAGGACACTTCAATGCCACTTAGGAGGGAGAAGAAAATAATCACTAGAGGCAGAGAGAGGGAGGAATCTAGATGGGAGAGGGGAGTGGGAGAGGAAAAGGGAAACATAATAAGGTATTAGTGGGGAGACAGATGAGAAACCCTGAAGGCCAGCAAAATGAATGGAAATAGGAACCTTAGTGGGTGGGACATGGTGGAACCCTCTAGAAAGTACCAGAGACATGGGAGGTAAGAGACTCTCAGTACTCAAAGGGAAGGACCTTAGATGAAATGGCCAACAGTGGGGGGAGGGAGCTTGTAGAGTTTACTTCCAATAGAAAGATAGGGCATTAAGTAGAGGGATGGGGTTGCCTTCCTACAATTAAAAATTCTGACCTAGAATTGTTCCTATACAAAAGAACTATAGGGACACAAATGAAGAAAAGACTGAGGGAAACGAGGTCCAGTGACCTGCCCAAATTGGAATCCAGCTCAAGAGGAGGCTCCAAGGCCTGGCACTATTACTGACGCTATGGTGTGCTTACAGACAGTACCCTAGCATTACTATCCTCTGAGAGTCCCAACAAGTAGCTGACTGAGTCAGAAGCAGATACCTAAACCCAACCAAAATTCAGAAGCCAGGGACCCCTGTAGTTGAATTAGGAAAGGGCTGGAAGAAGCTGAGGAAGATGGCAACCCCATAGGAAAACCAGCAGTCTCAACTAATCTGGACCCCTGAGATCTCTCAGACACTGACTCACCAACCGAGTAACATACAAGAACTAGTCTGAGACCCCTGACCCATACACAGCAGAGGATTGCCTCATCTAGCCGCAGTAGGAGAGGAGCCTAACGCTCTAGAGACTTGAGGCCCCAGGGAGTAGGGAGGCCTGGGGGTGGGGTATGGACATCCTCTTGGAGACAAAGGGGAGGGAGAATGGGATGCGGAATTCTGGGAGTGGAGACAGAGATGGGAGCAATGGGTGGACTGTGAAATAATAAAATAATAATAAGATGATAATAATAATAATAATAATAATAAATAGACAGTTGAGTACCCCAACTGATCTCAAGCACTCTATAATAACCTTTCTACTAAATACACTTGATATATTTCTTAAAGCACTTTATTATTTTAAAAATTATGTGGCATTTAGGATTATCTTCAACTTATCCCTAAAGATGTACAACTGGCATCAGTAGATCTGAATGAAGATGTTATTCTGTGTTTAATCCACCATGAACTTCTTATGACAACTAATTTGCCCAGATCAGCCATTTTAATTAAGCCATGTATAAGATTTCCAAAATTTTTATTATGTTTCTAAATTGATTCCATCATAACCTATTATAACTGAAATTCAAAAATTGTTTTTGAAATTAACAGAGGCCAAAATACAAATATTAGGAATTTAAGAATGAATCTGAATCATTAGATTGTATGCTACATAAGCAAAAAAACAAAACAAAACAAAACAAACAAACAAATAAAAAAACCAACATGATTTTCTCAAGTACTTTTGGAGGTAAGTAAATATGTACTTGGGAGGATGAGATTTCTCCTGAAATTTGGTCTTTACTAGACTGCTTTAACTGATTATCTTGGTCATTTGATCATTGCACACAGAGATCAAATAATTATGTTTTTAGCTATTATTTGGACTTCTGCAAATTAAATGGAAATATCATGTTATAAGCTACAGTATCCTTTCTTCTAATTGAAAAGAGAATTTAATGCTATTTTGAGTATTGTTATTTTCACTGTGATATCCAGGTTCCTACTGTCTAATGACTCCAAGGGAGAAAATGGTCATGGCTAAAGGTGAATCACATTTTGCTTCTGTCTAGACACAGCAGGTGCTCTTGCTCTCTGACATGTTTAAAGAAAAAAAAATATGGACTTTCCAGAAATGATTGAGAAACAGAGTCTGTGTGATGCCTGGACCTGGGTTGGGGGTTAATTGGAAATATAAAAAAGCTTACCAAATTTCCCAGAGAGGCCATTTTTAGATGTATGTGTCTCTGAAGTACTTTTCTTTTTTAAATTTTCTTATTTTTATTAGATATTTTCTTTATTTACATTTAAAATATTTTCCCATTTCCAGATCTCCCCTTCGAAACCCCTCTATCCCATCTTCCTTCCCCTAACTCTATGAGGGTGCTCCCCCACCAAACCACCCCCTCCTGTATTCCAGCCCTGGCATTTCCCTGGTATTCTCTACACTGGGGCATCAAACACCTTCAGGCCCAAGGGCCTCTCCTCCTACTAATGTCCAACAGGGCCATCCTCTGCCATATACTTGGCCAGTGCCCTGGGCCCCTCTGTGTATTGTTTGGGGGCTGGGAGCTCCAGGGGTCTGTCCAGTTGACACTGTTACTCCCTCCATGGGGCTGCAAACCCCTGCAGCTCCTTCAAACCCTTCTCCAACTCTACCATCAGGGATACCCATGATGATTCCACCTCACCCCAGTCAGAATGGCTAAGATGAAAAACTAAGTTGACAGCAGATCCTGGCGAGGATGTCGAGAAAGAGGAACACTCTGAAGAACTTTTTTAAAAGTATATTCTTTTAGAAAATGATGAGCTAGTAGATAATCATGAAGATAAAAACTATGAAAGATCCATTAAAAATAAAAATGAATTTAAAAGTACACTAGTAGATTTAATAATTTCTGTTGGGTGAAATAATAAAATTCAGATGTATTTTACCAAAGATACAAAAGGCTCTGTATTATATATTATTTTATGTTACATAATTATATATTATTTTATGTTATATAAATAAATATTTTAAAGTAATTTTAACATTAGTATTGTCTAAGTGTAATCATCTCATTTTTGTCTAAAATTAGTTTTTTTTTTAATTTTCTATATTCTTTCTATACATTCCAAATGATTTTCCCTCTCCTGGTTCCCCCCCTACCACTAAGTCCCATAAGTAAGTACTCTTCCTTCTGCCAATTCTCCAATAAACACCCTCCCATTCCTCTGTCCTGGCAATCTCCTACAATGCTGCATCAACCCTGTCCAGGACCTGGGCCCTCTCCTTCCTTCTTCTTGAGAATGATTTGATATGTGGGTTGTGTTTTGGGTATTCTGAGCTTTTGGGATAATATCCGCTTATCAGTGACTGCATTCGATGTATGATCTTTTGTGAATGAGTTACCTCACTTAGTATGATATTTTCCAGTTAAAACCATTTGCCTATGAATTTCAAGAATTCATTATTTATTTATAATTGCTGAGTAGTATTGCATTGTGTAAATATACCACATTTTCTGTATCCATTCCTCTATTGAGGGACATCTGGGTTCTTTCTAGCTTCTGGCTATTATAAATAAGGCTGCTATGAACATAGTGGAGAATATGTCCTTATTGCATGCCAGGGAATCTTCTGGGTATATGCCCAGGAGAGGTATAGCAGGGTCCTCTGGAAGTGACATGCCCAGTTTTCTGAGAAACACCAGACTGATTTCCAGAGTGGTTGTACCAGCTTGCAATCTCACCAGAAGTGGAGGAGTGTTCCTCTTTCTCCACATCCTTGCCAACAAACTGCCGTCTCCTGAGTTTTTAAGCTTAGCCATTCTGACTGGTATGAGATAAAAATCTCAGGGTTGTTTTGATTTGAATTTCCCTAATGACTAATGATGTGAACATTTCTTAAGGTTCTTCTGAAGTCATCCAAAGTTCTTCAGGTGAAAATTCGTTGTTTAGCTCTGCACCCTATTTTTTAATAGGATTATTTGGTTTTCTGGGGTCTAACTTCTTGAATTCTTTATATATATATTGGATATTAGACCTCTGATGTAGGGTTGGTGAAGATCTTTTCCCAATTTGTTGGTTGCTGTTTTGTCCTTTTGATTGTGTCCTTTGCCTTACAGAAACTTTGTAATTTTATGAGCTCCCATTTGTCAATTCTTGATCTTAAAGCATAAGCTATTGGTGTTCTGTTCAGGAACTTTTCCTCTTTGCCCATGTCCTCAAGGGTCTTCCCCAGTTTCTTTTCTATTACTTTCAGTGTGTCTGGTTTTATGTGGAGGTACTTGATCCACTGGGAGTTGTTATTAGTACAAGGACATAAGAATGAATCAATTCTCATTCTTCTGCATGCTGACCTCAAATTGAACCAGCACCATTTGTTTAAAAGGCTATCTTTTTTCCACTGGATGTTTTCAGATCACTTGTCAAAGATCAAATGACCATCGGTGTGTGGGTTCATTTCTGAGTCTTCAATCCTATTCCATTGATCCACCTGCATGTCACTGTAACAATACCATGCAGTTTTTAACACTATTGCTCTGTAGTACTGCTTGAGGTCCGGAATATTGATTCCCCCAGAAGTTCTTTTATTGTTGAGAATAGTTTTAGCTATCCTGGTTTTTTTTTTTTTTTTGTTATTCCAGATGAATTTGGGAATTGCTCTTTCTATCTCTATGAAGAACTGAGTTGGGATTTTGATGAGGATTACATGGAATCTGTATATTGCTTTTAACAAGATGGCCATTTTAACTATAATAATCCTGCCAATCCACAAGCATGGAAGATTTTTCCATTTTCTGAGGTCTTCTTCAATTTCCTTCTTCAGAGACCTGAAGTTCTTGTCATAAATATCTTTCATTTGTTTGGTTAGAGTCACACCAAGATACTTTATATTGTTTGTGGCTATTGTGAAAGGGGTCATTTCCCTAATTTGTTTCTCAGCCTGCTTATCCTTTGAGTATAGGAAGGCTACTGATTTGCTTGAATTGACTACATAACCAACCACAATCCTGAAGTTGTTTATCAGCTGTAGGAGTTCTCTGGGGGAGTTTTTTGCGTCACTTAAGTGTACTATCATATCATCTGCAAATAGTGATAGTTTGACTTCTTTCTTGCCAATTTGTATTCTTTGACCTCCTTATGTTTTCTAATTGCTTTAGTTAGTACCTCAAGTACTATATTGAAAAGAAATGGAGAGAGGGGACAGCCTTGTCTAGTCCCTGATTTTAGTGGGATTGCTTCAAGTTTCTCTCCATTTAGTTTGATGTTGGCTACCGGTTTGCTGTATATTGCTTTACTTTGCTTAGGTATGGGCCTTGAATTCCTGTTCTTTCCAAGACTTTTAGCATGAAAGGATGCTGAATTTTGTCAAATGCATTTTCAGCATCTAATGAAATGGCCATGCAGTTATTTTCTTTGAGTTTGTTTATGTAGTGGATTGCATTGATGGATTTCCATATATTGAACCATCCCTGTATCTCTGGAATGAAGCCTACTTGATCATGGTGAATGATTGTTTTGATGTTTTCTTAGATTCAGTTTCCAAGAATTTTATTAAGTATTTTTGCATCAATGCTCATAAGTGAAATTGGTCTCAAGTTCTCTTTCTTGGTTGGATCTTTGTGTGGTTTTGCTATCAGCATAATTGTGGCTTTGTAGAACAAGTTGGATAGAGTTCCTTCTGTTTCTATTTTGTGGAATAGTTTGAAGAGTATTTTTGTTAAGTCTTCTTTGAAGGTCTGATAGGATTCTGCACTGAAACTATCTGGTCCTGTGCTTTTTTTGGTTGGAAGGCTTTCAATGACTCCTTGTATTTGTTTAGGGGTTATGGGACTGTTTAGATGATCTATTTGGTCCTGATTTAATTTTGGTATTTGGTATCTGTCAAGGAAATTGTCCATTTCCTCCAGATTCTCCAGTTGTGTTGAGTATTGGCTTTTGTAGTAGGATCAGATGATTTTTTGAATTTCCTCAGTTTCTGTTGTTATATCTCCCTTTTCATTTCTAATTTTATTAATTTGGATACTGTCTCTGTGACCTTTGGTTAAGGGATTATCTATCTTGTTGATTTTCTCAAAGAACCAGCTCCTGGTTTTGTTGATTCTTTGTGTGGTTCTCTTTGTTTCTACTTGATTGATTTCAGCCCTGAGTTTGATGATTTCCTATCTTCTACTCCTCCTGGGTGAATTAGCTTCTTTTTGTTCCAGAGGTTTCAGGTGTGTCATTAAGCTGCTAGCACTCAGGGATATGAGTTTTCCTCTTTGCACTGCTTTCATTGTGTCCCATAGATTTGAGTATTTTGTGCCTTCATTTTCATTAAATTCTAAAAAGTATTTGATTTCTTTCTTTATTTCTTCTTTGGCCAAGTTATCATTGAGTAGAATATTGTTCAGCCTCCATGTGTATGTGAGCTTTCTGTTGTTTTTGTTGCTATTGAAGACCACTCTTACTCCATAGTGATCTGATAGGCGGCATGGGATTAGTTAGATCTTCTTATATTTGTTGAGGTCTTTCTTGTGACCAAATTAAATGGTCGATTTTGGAGAAGGTACCATGAGGTGCTGAGAAAAGGTATATTCTTTTGCTTTAGGATAAAATGTTCTACATATATCTGTTAGATCCAATTGGTCCAAAGCTTCAATTAGTTTCACTGTGTCCCTGTTTAGTTTCTATATTCCTGATCCGTCCACTGAGGAGAGTGAAGTGTTGAAGTCACCCACAATTATTGTGTTAGTTGCAATGTGTGCTTTGAGCTTTAGTAAAGTTTCTTTTACGAATGAGGGTGCTCTTGCATTTGGAGAATGGATGTTCAGAATTAAGAGTTCTTCTTGGTCGATTTTTCCTTTGACCATCAAGAAGTGTCCTTCTGTGTCTCTTTTGATGACTTTAGGTTGAAAGTCAATTTTATCTGATATTAGGATGGCTACTCCGGCTCATTTCCTGAGACCATTGGCTTGTAAAATTGTCTTCCAGCCTTTTACTCTAAGGTAGTTTTTGTCTTTGACACTGAGGTGTGTTTCCTGTATGCAGCAAAATGTAGGGTCCCGTTTCCTTATCCAGTCTGTGAGTCTATGTCTTTTATTGGGGCATTAAGTCCATTGATGTTAAGAGATATTAAGTAATAGTGATTATTACTTCCTGTCATTTTTGATGTTATTTTTATATTTGAGTGGTTATCTTCTTTTGGATTTGATGAAAGAAGGTTACTATCTTGCTTTTTCCAGGGTGTAGTTTCTTTCCTTGTATTGGCATTTTCCACCTATTATCCTTGGTGGGCCTGGGTTTGTAGAAAGTTATTGTGTATATTGGTTTTGTCATGGAATATCTTGGTTTCTCCATCTATGGTGATTGAGAGTTTTGCTGGGTATAGTAGTCTTGACTGGCATTTGTGTTCTTGTAGAGTCTGCATGAGATCTGCGCAGGATCTCATGGTCTCTGTGCAGCTTTCATGGTCTCTGGTGAGAAGTCTGGTGTAATTCTGATAGGTCTTTCTTTATATTTTCCTTGGCCTTTTTCTCTTACTGCCTCTAATATTTTTTCTTTGTTTAGTACATTTGGGGTCTTGATTGTTAAGTTAACATACAGGATTGCTATGTTCTGTTCTGATCCAGTCTGTTTGGAGTTCTGTAGGTTTCTTGTATATTCATGGGCATCTCTCTCTTTAGGTTAGGGAAGTTTTCTTCCATAATTTTGTTGAAGATATTTGCTGGCCCTTTCAGTTGTAAATCTTCACTTTCATCTATATCTATAATCCTTAGGTTTGATCTTCTCATTGTGTCCTGGATTTCCTGGATGTTTTGGGTTACAAGCATTTTGCATTTTTCATTTTCTTTGACTGTTGAGTCAATGGTTTCTATGGTATCTTCATCATCTGAGATTCTTTCTTCTATCTCTTGTATTCTGTTATTAATATTTGCATCTATGGTCCCTTATTTCTCCCCAAGGTTTTCTATCTCCAAAGTTGTCTCCCTTTGTGATTTCTTAGTTGTTTCTACTTCTGTTTTTAGATCCTGGATGGTTTTGCTTAGTTCCTTCACTTGTTTGTTTGTGTTTTCCTATAATTCTTTAAGAGATTTTTGTGTTTCCTATTTCATGATTTCTGCCTGTTGACTCAAGTTCTCCTGTATTTCTTTAAGTGATTTTTGTATTTCCTCTTTATTAGCTTCTATCTTTTGACCCATATTCTCCTGAATTTCTTTAAATGATTTTTGTGTTTCCCTTGTAAGGGTTTCTACCTTTTGATCCATTTTCTCCTGTATTTCTTTAAGAGATTTATTTATGTACTTCTTGTGTTCCTCTAACAACATCATGACCAGTAATTTTAAATCCAAATCTTGTTTTTCTGGTGTGTTGGGGTATCCAGGACTTGCTGTTGTTGGAGAATTGGGTTCAGATGCTGCCATATTGCCTTGATCTCTGTTAGTAATGTTCCTAAGTTTGCCTTTTGCCATCTGGTTATCTCTGGTGCTAGTTGGTCTTGTTGTCACTGGCTGGTGTATGAACCCTCTGTGAGTCTGTAAGACTATTTCCACACTGCTGGATGACTGGGTTTCCCCTGGTACAGATTGTTGATGTGCTGCTCTCCTCTTGGGTATCCTTGGATCCCTGGTGTGTCTTGCCCCAAGCAATGTTATACTCGGGTTGTCTCTGTGAACCTGGTGCTGCCCTTCTGCTGTATCAGAGAGCGAAAATGGTAGATGCTGTGAGGACCTTTTCTAATTGCTGATCACCTTGCAGAGCAAATGATCCTTGATAGGGTTGGCACACAGATGGCCTGCAGAGCTGCCCAGACCCTCCGTGCAGGCAAAAGCCTGACATGTTGATACCCAAGCGATGTTAGACTTGGGCTATGTCTGCCCTAAAATTAGGGGTTTTTTTTGTTGTTGTTGTTTGTTTTTTTTTTTTTTTTTTCTAGACAGGGTTTCACTGTGCAGCCCTGGCTGTCTTGGAACTCACTCTGTAGACCATGCTGGCCTCGAACTCAGAAATCCACCTGCCTCTGCCTCCCAAGGATTGGGATAAAAGACATGCGCCATCACAGACCGGCCTAAATCAGTTTTATCAGAGAAACAAAGCAACACTTTTGCTCTTCAGCAAGACAAGAAGTTGGTTTTAGTTGGCATGTATAAATATATAATGTGGGTATGTTTATATGTGTGTTAGAATGAGTTCTTATCATTCAGGGTTAATACTTGGAGATACACAGAGTTCTCTATTGAAAAAAAAAATCCCATGAAGTTAGCTTATTATTGGGACATATCATAAGAAGCATTATTTCTGAAACCAGTTTATAACCAGTTAAATTGTTTTCTCATCCATAATCCCAAGTGTTAAATCTTGGAAATACAAAAGCATTATGAATCTATTGATTTTTATTTTACTATTTTAAAAGTCATTAGTCATCAGCAATGGTGGCAAAAATGAATCCAAATATTTCCCCTGTCCTTAAGATAAAACACACCGCAAAAAATTAAAACAGAAACAAAACAGAAAGAAGCAGAGAGGTGTTGGATTTGTATCATCTTGTTTTTAACAATAACAACAGTAACAGCAGTAGCAGCAACAACAACAGCAGCAACAAAAACAACTATATTGTTCCTTTGAAGCTCAAATAGCCCTTCTATGCTTGAGTGTCACAGTCCCAGCTAGGTTTAATAAGAAGATGCCTAGAATTTTTAGTTCACAATATCCAGAACATAAAAGGAAAAAACCACAAAGTAGACAATCCAATGCAGACAACCCATTTTTCTCATGTTACTAATGATTCTAGTGCCCCTCCCACTGTTTCTGCAGAGACAGTCACTGGACAACATATTGCTGTTGAGAGTATTCATCTGGGGGTGGGGGAACTGCACTATATTAAGAGGTCCCCATGCATCCCTGATCCATGGACCTGGCCATGATGATGGTTGATCCTATATTGGATGGTCCAGTCTGGGGTGAAAGAAAAAATGGAGTGGTGAAGGCTGGGGCTATGTCCATGATGATGAACTGTCATGTGAAGGCTGATACTGGGATCATGAAGACTGGACCTGGTGACCACACCTTGTTACTAACAGATAGGGTGATCTGTTGGTGTACCTGTGGCTGTCTTGAACATGTGCTGTTAGGAACTTATTTATTTGATTCTGTGGTCCTGTGATCTAATTCATTGCCCCATCTCTTGCTCCTGCAGAATCCACTGCGGACGGACTGGCTAGATGTTCAGGTACTGTCTCCTCCTAGATCAGGCTGCCCTGCCTGGACAAGTTGTCCCTTCTGAGCAGCCATCTGGGACAAGGAGTTGCCCTGTAGCCTGAATTGTTGCTAGAGAAGGCATAGCTGTTGTAGTGGTATTAGTAACAACAACAACAACAACACAACTAATAAGCAGTGCTATCATGCCAGGCACATGACAGAACACAGCCAGTTCCAGCAGCTGCAAGGACCTGAAGGCCAACCTGCATATACATTATATTTTGAAAAATACGTTTGCACTTTGTTAATTTTTTATAGGTATTGCTTTATCACAGATTAAAGACCCATATCTGTTAATAATACATATCCAGGGACACAATAACCCATTTCCCTATCTTCTGTAAAAGATTGCGCAACTATACCTGGAGGTACTTTGTTCCTAAATACAAAACTATCTCCTGCCTATAATGTGAAATATAAGTTTCCAACTATTATTAATGACAATTGTAATAGTAGCCAACCTGTTGGGTATCACCTCCCTTTGATCAACACTAAATTATAGTGGGACATTAATTGGTTGTCCAGTGTTAATTAGTGAAAGAAAACGTTATTAATTTAAAGGAGTCCGGGAGGCCTATGCAAGATTTGGAGGCAGGAAAGCGAAGGGAGAAAAGTTGTAGTTCAATTATGATCAAAAAATTCTAATGAAAGAATTCACCTGAACAATAAAAACATTAACTGATAACTAAGCTTCCTTTAGAGTCACAGAGCATTTGAGAACATGCGGCAGCATAGAATGTATAATGGCCCATCATGGTCTCATCAATGTCAAACTCTGAATATATTTCAAACTCTTGTCTTACCCATAGTATACATCAATTTTCACACATTCATCTTTCCAATTAACAGGAGGTTTCAGAAGACATCCTGTACTTAACTCATCTCTATGTTTTTATTTTCATTTTTATTCTTTAAATCAAAGAAGTACATTTTTCTAGAGCTCATCCAGAACAATTCACTGACAGGCATAAGATGGACAGGATGGGAACAAAGGATGCCCTTGATTTAATGAAGTTGTCTTTAACTTTGAAAAATGAGATATGACAAAAGAGCATGATGGGATTGGCAAAACTAATGGAAGAGAAAAGAAACAAATGATACTGATCACATAGGGTATCAGAGGGCCTGTGATAATAGGCTAACTAATTAGAATACAATTAAAGGATTTTCTAATCTTATGTCATATTATGAAATAAATTCCAGAGGGAGTAACATAATTGATTATAGAAAATGAAACTATTATTAGAGTCAAAGGACATATGTCTTACCATAGTTATAAAACTACAAAAAGTGATTACGCAAATAAAATGAAGATTTAAATATTGAATAAAAATAAAATATGAAAAAATAGGAACCTACTCTGAAAACACCATTTTAATGACTAGGTTATTGCTAAAATTAACAAAATTTAGCAGAAACACTTTAATGTTTACTTACCTTTCCATAAATTGGAAAAAAAGGAAAGGAGAAACTTAGGAAAGAAAAGCTACAATCAATTCTAAATTTCAACTATCAATTGGTTCTCTGCCATATCGTCAAAAAGGAATAAAAATAAAGGTCATCACTCTCATTATTTGTTGTTATATCATGTAAATTTGAATAAACTCTATCTACTTTCTTTATAGTGGACTGTGTTCTTATGAAGTTTTCAGTGGAGATTAAATGAACTGGTAAACTACTGGACCATAAGAAGGGCATCTTTGATACCAGTTCCTCATGTTCAGCTAGTAGCAAATACCTCATATTTCTTTCCATGTGAATGCTTCTAAAAAAGGAGAAATGATATTGTTGAAAATATGAAAACTAAAAAGAAAAAATAAATTTATCTACATAACATTATAATAAAAATGTTAATATTATATAAACTCTTAAATAGAAAATATATTTAATATTCACTAATTCCAAAATATATATATACTAATTCCAAAATTGTATATATATTTCCACGCAAAATATATACAAATATATATATATGTATATATACACACACACACACACACATATATATATATATATTCTTAGACTTGAAGTTATATGGGTAGAAAGTAAATTATTGTAATATAATGTATTCTGATTATAGTTTTCCCTCCCAACTGAATTCATACATATTCTCTCTAAGTAGAGAAAAAGCAGGCATTTAAAGAATAAAAGAAAACAGAAACAAGCAAGGTGGAATAGGACAAAGCAAACAAACAAAAATGATCCAAAGGAAATTCAGGAGAAGACTGTAAAGACACAGAGACATACAACTTCACACGCAAAGGGAACCCATATAAACATAAAGCCAGAACCCATACTATCTATGGAAAGAACTTGTAAAGAAGGGAGGAAGGAAGAAAGGAAGGAAGGAAGGAAGGAAGGAAGGAAGGAAGGAAGGAAGGGAGGGAGGGAGGGAGGGAGGGAGGGAGGGAGGGAGGGAGGGAGGGAGGGAGGGAGGAAGGTCCCTGACAAATATTAGGAAGGAACGAACCTCAGCTGGTGCAAGTGGGCTCATTTTCTGTTGGCCTTCTACTGCTGGCCATGTGTTTGTCTCCCAATGGGAATCCATTGGAGAAAACTAATTTTCATTTGCTAGTGATTATAAGTTACAGATAAATGTGGATTAGATATAAAAGTTATGTCCATTTCTCTCAGCAATGAGATCTCCATCTAGTATATGTTGGTCCTGTGACTGCTGCAAGTCTCTGAGTTCATATGTTCATCAACTGTGCTGTTTATAGAATAGAGAGTTATGTATACATAAGGAAATGGGAGACTGAAGAGGATAAAAATGCTCAGCACCACTTGAGGGATAGTATGCAAACAATAGAGTAAAAGTTTCTTAAAATATTGACATATATGAAGTATTCTAAGTGAATTTGTAAGATAATGGAGGAGATGGAGTTCCACCTCGATATCTTCCACCATTAAATGAAGTTTCTAGAACTGGGAACGTGTTACATGTAATAGAGTTGCTTGCCCAACAGGCTCCTCAGGAATCTGCAAACAATCCAGGCTGTTGCAAAGGCAACAAGTGGTTTTCCACAAATAAACAGTAAGACTCAATTATTCAAGAAAACACCTACACACTTCATTGAATATCAGAGAAATCTAGCTGGTGCCTACATATGTCTATAACCATGCTTATTTATAGGCCTGGAAACTACTCTACATGCTTCCAAAGGAGAAAATGCAAACACAACACTAACTCGAAACAGTTTGATCTATGAGAGTGTCCTTCTTGTGAGACACATTAGTGCAATAGTGACACCAAGCCTATGGGAGTAATCAACGGATATCTGATTGGGTTACAACCTACTCTATGAGATAGAATGAATTCCCTGCATTTCTTGTATGACCAAGATCCTAAGACTAGATAGGCCAGGAACCTATGCAAAAACCAAATACTACTGTTTTGCTAAATGAACTTAACAATAAAATAGCATTCTACTACACTCATACATCATTGCCTTGTTCATCCATTGTCAGAGAAGCTTCCTTCTGAAGTAGATGTGAAAAGATACAGAGATTCACATGGAACAAAGTACAGAGAGGGAAAGACGTTATAATGCTCAGTCCTAAATGATTTGTCTCCATCAAGTGTCTCCCATCAGGGACCAGAGGACTTTGTGGAAAAAGTGGCAAGATAGTAAGAGCAAGAGTGTGTGAAGGACACTCCAAAAATGAATCTTTTTTTAAATTCGATATATCTTTTATTTACATTTCAAATATTTCCCCTTTCCTGGCTCCCCACACCCCGAAAGTCCCATAAGCCCTCTTCACACTCCCTCTTCCCCTATCCACCCCTTCCCACTTCCCTGTTCTGGTATTGCCCTACACTGCTGCACTGAGCCTTTCCAGAATCAGGGGCCACTCCTGCATTCTTCTTGGGCATCATTTGATATGTGGATTATGAGTTGGGTAATCCAAGTTTCTAGGCTAATATCCACTTATCAGTGAGTGCATACTATGATTGATCTTTTGAGACTGGATTACCTCACTTAGTATGATGTTCTCCAGCTCCATCCATTTGTCTAAGAATTTCATGAATTCATTGTTTCTAAGGGCTAAATAGTACTCCATTGTGTATATATACCACATTTGTATCCATTCCTCCATTGAGGAACACCTGGGTTCTTTCTAGCTTCTGACTATTATAGATAAGGCTGCCATGAACATAGTGGAGCATGTGTCCTTATTACATGCTGGGGGATCCTCTGGGTATATGCCCAGGAGTTGTATAGCAGGGTCCTCCAGAAGTGTCATGCCCAGTTTTCTGAAGAACTGCCAGACTGATTTCCAGAGTGGATGTACCAATTTGTAACCCCACCAGGAGTGGAGGAGTGTTCCTCTTTCTCCACATCCCCACTAGTACCTGGTTTCTCCTGAGTTTTTGACCTTGGCCATTCTGACTGGTGTGAGGTGAAATCTCAGGGTTGTTTTGATATGCATTTCCCTGGTGACTAATGATGTTGAACATTTTTTAAGATGCTTCTCAGCCCTCTGAAGTTCTTAAGGTGCAAATTCTTTGTTTAGCTCTGTACGCTATTTTTTAATAGGGTTATTTGGTTTTCTGGGATCTAACTTCTTGAGTTCTTTGAATATCTTGGACATTAGTCTTCTGTCAGATGTAGGGGTGGTAAAGATCTGTTCCCAATTTGTTGGTTGCCATTTTGTCCTTTTGATGGTGTCCTTTGCCTTACAGAAAATTTGTAATTTTATGAAGTCCCATTTGTCAATTCTTGATCTTAGAGCATAAGCTATTGGTGTCCTGTTCAGGAACTAATCCCCTGTGCCCATGTCCTCAAGGGTCTTTCCCAGTTTCTTTTTTATTAGTTTCAGTGTGTCTGGTTTTATGTGGCGGTCCTTGATCAACTTGGAGTTGAGCTTAGTACGAGGAGAGAAAGATGGATCAATTCGCATTCTTCTGCATGCTGGCCTCCAGTTGAACCAGCACCATTTGTTGAAAAGGCTATCATTTTTCCACTGGATGTTTTCAGCTCCTTTTTCGAAGATCAAGTGGCCATAGGTGTGTGGGTTTATTTCTGGCCCAAAAAACTCCACCAGAGAACTACTACAGCTGAGAAACAACTTCAGCAAAGTGGCAGGTTATAAAATCAATTCAAGCAAATCAGTAGCCTTTTTATCCTCAAAGGATATACAGGCTGAGAAAAAATTAGGTAAATGACACCCTTCACAATAGCCACAAACAATATAAAGTACCTTGGTGTGACTCTGACTAAACAAGTGAAAGATCTGTATTACAAAAATTCAAGTCTCTGACAAAGGAAATGGAAGAAGACCTCATAAAATGGAAAAATCTGTCATGCTTGTGGATTGTCAGGATTAATATAGTTAAAATGGCCATCTTGCCAAAAGCAATATAGAGATTCAACTCAATACACATCAAAATCCCAACTCAGTTCTTCATAGAGTTAGAAAGAACAATTCCCAAATTCATCTGGAATAACAAAAACACAGGATAGCTAAAACTATTCTCAACAACAAAAGAAATTCTGAGGGAATCAGTATCCTGGACCTCAAGCAGTACTACAAAGCAATAGTGTTAAAAACTGCATGATATTGGTACAGTGACAGGCAGATGGGTCAATGGAATAGGATTGAAGATCCAAAAATGAATCTTAATAAGTGATTTGATTTTGCTTCCAAGTTCATTTGCTCCCAAGTTAACAGAAAAGCCTATAAGCATAAATCAGTCAGTGAGTTTTAACTACATTCTTCCATTTGGGCAAGTGGGGTTGGGCAAAGGAAAGATCAGTGAAGAGAGAAGGGGAAAGAAATTTTGGAAGAAAAGAATAGGAGTAATTACTGAGGGCCATTACTGAGGTAATTACTGAGGCCAGAGAGAAACCTAGTGTAATGGAAACTCCATGCAATCTAGGAGAGTAACCCTAGGAAAGACTCCTAGTAATGGGGGAGAAGGAGCCTCAACCTACCATTTTCTGTAACCAGGCAAGACCTCAAGTTGAGTGATTAGGACATTAACCCAGCTACAAAACCTCTGCATCCACCTACTATTTGTCCTTCCTATAAAGCATACTGAGACTGGAGCCTATTTTTAAGTTTCAGGAGCAACATTATCCTTACTGCATTTGGAAGTCATGTGTTTCATAAGTGTAAATATTTACACTTACCCTAAAGCTGCAACATGGCACAAAGTAAGACAAAACAGATTCGAAATGAGGCTATTTAGAGAGTGAATTAATCAGTTATACAGTCATTTAACTTATTCCATATATGGGACCAGTAACTCTGGCAACAGGCTGTACCTCACATTTAAATAGAAATTTAAAATGGAGTCCTATCAGTTTGATAGAATTTTACTATGCCTATGTGTTCATATGGCCCCGTTTCACATTGGATAATACTTATAGTAGTATTGTTGGGTTCAGAGTAGAAGCTAAGAAAGCTCAATTCAGAGACAGAAGCTTTAAAACAAAACCTTTATTTTTCTCAGTGCTCAGGGAGGCAGCCAGGGAGGTGGGATCTGAAGGATGAAGCTGCAAAAGCCGTGTGGTTTGGGTGAGTTGTGGAGGAGCCATCCAATGGTATTTGACATTATGGGTTAAGGAGGCAGCGCTGGTTGGAGACTCCCCTATCCCGGGAACCTGGCTTCAAGGTCCTTATTTCATTCTCCTAAATATTAGGTCCAAAGCTCAGAGTGATAAGGGGACAATGGAGCAGATCAGCTGCATATAGTTAATTAGGGGATAAGAGGCCATTGGTTATATGTATTTTATAACTTATGTACTTTAGTTTACATAATAGCAATTTCTATATTCATTACTGGGCAACAAACAAATAAGAAGACATTTGAAGAAGCAGCATAGGAGTTCAATCCTAGGCCTGGGGACATGAACTTGTTTGACCCTACCAGCAAGATGGAGAAGTTGTACTTGAGAGGGCTGGACTCAGACCACTGTTTACAATAGAAGCTGTTCAGCTATTGGGACCTTGAGCTTAATTCCCCCTTATGATTAAATAGAGTCTGAAAATGAAACGAAATGACAGTACTTAGAAAAATGTTTCTTTCACTTGTTCCTGTACAGAGCCATATTGGGGCAGTCATGCACTTGGTTGGAGTTTGACTTTGGTCAAGGAAAATCCCTGGCTTCAGGCAGGAATCTGCCTTTAGGACATAATAGGGAAGTAGGTTACAGTAAGAATTTTTATCCTTGGGTGGAGTGCTAAGAGTGTACTTGACTATGGTCAAGGTTAACTTCTCCCAGGATCCTGCTTCACCTAGGGTGGAGTGCTGGAAGTAAAGGTTATGTTCATTGTTCCTCCAGGTCTAGGAATTCCTGAATTAAGCAGGTGACCCACCCAGCTGCCAGAGCAGTCAAGAGGAGGACCTCCAAGAGAAGCTAGATAACTTCCACCAGAACTCAGCCCGGAGTCTGGGGGGAAGGGTTTGCCCAAACTGTTAAAAGGTCTGGCACCATTAAAGTTTCTGGCCTTGATCAGTGGATCAGTGAATATTGTCCTGGCCCTTATTTCTTTTCGCACTTTCCCTATCCATCCCTCAGCTTCTGTTCCAGCTACCCACTTCGTAATAGCTGCAGGCCGCTATGGAACCCAACAGTTCCCAACAGCATAGTTACTACTTTTAGGAACAAGATAATTATCAGTTTGAGCCTTGTTGGAGGTACCAAAAGTTCAAAGTCATGTTGGTTCAATAAAGAAACTCAAAATGGAGTGAAATGTTGGAGGAATAATGTTTTTGTATACTGTGTAAAGTTTATCCTTTATCTTAGTCGGGGTTTTCATTCCTGTACTAACATCATGACCAGTTGGGGAGGAAAGGCTTTCTTTAGCTTACACTTTTCAAATGTAACCTGCTGGAGTTCCATCACCAAAGGAGGTCAGGACTGGAACTCCAGCAGGTCAGGATATAGGAGCTGATGTAGAGGCCATGGAGGGATGTTTCTTACTGGCTTGTTTCCCCTGGTTTGTTTAGCTTGTTTTCTTATAGAATCCAAGACTACCAGCCCAGAGATGGTACCAACTACAAGGGGCTCTCCCCCCTTGATCACTAATTGAGAAAATGCCTTATGGCTGGATCTCATGGAGACATTTCCTTACCTGAAGCTCCTTTCTCTGTGATAACTCAGGTTGACACAAAACCAGGCAGTACACACTTGTTTCAATCTGGACAGGGCTTTGTAGTGCTTACTCTTCAATGCTCCAGTCCCCAGTTTGTATAAACATGTTCCTCATTTGTTCTCTGCCTTGCCAATAAAAGCCAATGAGCCAATAAAGAGCTGTAGAGAACAGGTGGGACTTCCAGTTCTAGGAAGGGTGGAGACAGAGGCAGGCAGTGAAGGAGCAAGGTCGAGAAAACATCAGAAGAGAGCTGAATGAAGAAAGGACAAGAAATTCAAGTGAGAGGAATAGAGTCTGAGCCAGGTGGTGGTGGTGCATGCATTTAATCCCAGCACTTGGGAGGCAGAGGCAGGCAAATTTCTGAGTTCAAGGCCAGCCTGGTCTACAGAGTGAGCTCCAGGACAGCCAGGGCTATACAGAGAAACCCTGTCTCAAAAAACCAAAAGATAAAAATATAAAAAAAATGAGAGAGAGAGAGAGAGAGAGAGAGAGAGAGAGAGAGAGAGAGAGAGAGAGAGAGAGAGAGAGAGAGAGAAGGCCTGACTAGCTTGGAGGTTTAGAATGGAGTAACAATTGCTCAGTATTTTGCTCAAGACAGTTTTAATAAATCTTAGTCTTTCTGTGTGGATGTTGGCAGAAATAGCTGGTTAAGGAATACATCTGCCAGATCAATTCACTGTTTACCTTTACTTCAAAAATAACTCATTTTACAAAATACTTGCTGTTTTGTTTTCATTTTATTTCATTTTCTGTGAATCGTCTCACATTGTAACCCTAGATGACCTAGAAATCACTCTAAAGGTCAGACTGCCTTCTAATTCACAGAAATTAACCTCCTTCTGCCTCCCACCTCCCACATGCTGGGATTAAAGTCACGTGCCATATACTTAATCAAATGCTTAAAAAAAATTGGAATGTGTGAGGACCAGGCCCAGCCTGAAAAGACACTCTTTCCAGAAACTGAGCTGGCACAGAGAAGAGCCTAACTGCAGGTCCACCATTCACAGGAAAGCTTCCTCTGTGTTCCAAGAAAACATCATTTGTATGCCAGCCACGAGTTTGCAAACCTTAACTGGCTGTCCCCTGGCCATGAACTCTGGACTCTGACAGTGTCAGGGCACCTCTGACACAGATGTCATTGGAAATCTAGCAATCTTCTATTCCATCCAAGTACTCAGTAATGTTTTAATGGAGGAACTGCATTGCTTTCCCTTCCCTTTCAGTTCAGCTAGCTAACACTGACTGGAGAGGTGGGAGAACAGGGGAAAACGAAAAAACAAAAAAACATTCCAGTCACTTACCTTCCATCTGTTTTCTTCTCTTAATCTCTCCCAGAAGGGAAAACAAACTTGTTTCTCCTATGTCTTGCTACTCTCTTACCACAGAACAAAACTTACACAGAACAGTTGGCACAGGCTTCATGCCAGGATAGAATGCTCAGCTGTAATAAAATACTGGTTCTTCAGAAATCTGGAGTATTCTTTAGTCAAACCTGGATTTTAAGGCTAATGCCTTGCTAAAATGATCAAGTACCCACTCTGCCTTGCAAACATATTTTCATGGTGCTTAACATAGAGTGGTATTTAAAAGGGGAAAGAAAATGCACCGCATAGTTACTGTTTTCTATTCATGGTCATAGAAAGCCTTCTAAAATTTTTCTTTTGTCTTAAAATGCTGAAGGCAATATTTCCAGTGACAGCAGCAACAACAAAAAAAGCTTAAAATATTTATAATTAAGATGATCCTGGAGCGCATAGTGAAATGTTCACAATGTCTTCATAAGATTGAAAGGAAATATTGAAAGCCTACTAATAAACAAATGGAAAGAATAAGTATAATTGTTAGAGGAAAAGAAAATAGATTCATATTTTTCAAGGCTAAGAGCTTTAGCTTGCGACAAAAACCTGTGAGCTTTATAATGGGATGTTGTCAGGTGAGCAAGTGCTTCACTGAACCTAAAGAAATCCTTGCTTCAGTTTTGATCTAGAAGAAAGAAGAGAAATCACTAAGATTTCTGTTCCATACACTATCATTTTCTTCTCATACTTTTTCTCTATTCTAACAATTTTAAACTGAAGAGATTACATTAGAAATACAATATTTTAAATTTTATATTTGATATTAGACAAATATACTTCTAGATTTTATGGAATTTGATATTTACATAAGAATTCACTTCCAGAGGATTTAAAAAAATAGGGATCTGGAGACTGGGCACTTTATTTGCCAAAAAAAATTCACATTTTAACCTTAAATGAAAAGATCTCAGGAATTTTCATTTACTTGTCTTTCAATGAATATCGTGCTTTTTAAATATTTGGACCATATTTTAGAGCAAGTTCACTAAAATTTCGAAAGTTTGACACATGTCACATAAATCGTTAATATGTCAACATGATGAATGCAACTAACATTACACATGTATAAATACTTCTTTAAGAGTATGTCACTGGGGAAAGTACCAAGTCTAAATAAGGAAGAAAAGAAATACTTTGAGAGATATGAAAACTGGTCAATAAATACCTCCTTCTTCTGCCAGCCTCATGATAGCTTTAAAGGAATTCACCACATCGCTAGCCTAAAATCATTTAAATATAGATTTTAAACATAAGGGATAGGATAAAGTGAGAAACTAAAAAATACATGGTAAGCAACTAATTATTTCTATGAGCTTTTCAAAGGAGAATAGCAATTATTTTTGTAAAAGTTATGGATACCTTTTTGGTAGCTTTCTAGTTAAACCTCAAAAGGTTGCTAACAGATCTAGCAGGTTTTTGGTGGTGGTGGTGGTGGTGGTGGTGATGGTAGTGTTATTTTTTTCTTTTTCTCTTGGTCTTTTCTTGTTGTTGTTTGCTTCTTATTGATATTTTCTTTATTTACATTTTAAATGTTTTCCCCTTTCCAGGTCCCCCCTTTAGAAGTCCCCATCCCATCCCCCTCTCCATGCCACTGTGAGGGTGCTCCCCCCATCCACCCACTCCTGTCTTGCCTCCCTGGCATTCCCCTGCACTGGGGCATCAAACATACTGTAACTTCAGAGATGCTTTAGGTGGAATTATAATCTGATCAAATGAAATCAGAAGTGAATAAGTGTGCACTAAGAGGTTTTTATACATGTGTAGTCGGAGCCATGTGTACTCCTTGGTTCATGGTTTAGACTCTGGAAACTCTGAGGGGATGTGGTTGGTTGATATTTTTGTTCCTCCTATGGGGATGCAAACCCCATTCAGCTCCTTCAGTTGTTTCTCTAACTCCTCCATTGGGGACCCCACACTCAGTGCAATGTTTGTCTGCTAGCATCCAACTCTATTTGTAAGGCTCTGGCAGGGTCTCTCAGGAGAGTTCTATCAGGCTCCTTTCAGCAAGCCTTTCTTAGCATCCACAGGAGGACGGCCTTGTCAGGCTTTAACTGGAGGAGAGGTCCTTGGTCCTATGAAGGTTCAAGAGATGTCCCAGTGTAGGGGAATTGAGGGCAGGGAGGTAAGAGTGAGTGGGTGGATGGGTGGGTGGGTGGGAAAGCACTCTCATAGAAGCAGAGAGAGTCAATACGGGGTTTTTTTCAGGAGAGAAGAAACCGGGTAAGGGGATAACACTTGAAATGTAAATAAATTAAAAATAAATAAATATATTTTTTAAAAAGTGTTTTTGTAAATTAGGTATATTCTTTATTTACATTTCAAATGTTGTCCCCTTTCCTGGTTTTCCCCTCCCCGGAAAATCCCATAAGCCATCTCCCCTTCCTCAATCAACCCATCCCTGCTTGCCTGACCTGGTATTCCTCTACACTACAGCATCAAGTCTTTCCAGGACCAAGGGCCTCTCCTCCCTTTGGTGTCTAACAAGACCATTCTCTGCTGCCCATGTGTCTGGAGCCATGGATAACTCCATGTGTACTCTCTGGTTGATGTTTTTGTCCCTGGGAGCTCTGGGAGTACTGGGTGACTCATGTTGTTCCTCCTGTGGCGCTGCAGTGAATAAGTGTGCACTAAGAGGTTTTTATACATGTGTAGTCGGAGCCATGTGTACTCTTTAGCTCCTTGTGTCCTTTCTCTAGCTCCCCCATTGGGGACCCTGTGCTCCTTTCAATGGTTGGCTGAGAGTGTACCTCTATGAATTTGTTATGCACTAGGAGAGCCTCCCAGGTGATAGCTATATCCTGCTCTGGTCAGCCAGAACTTGTGGGCACCCACAATAGTGCCTGGGTTTTGTAATTGTATATAGGATGTATCCCCGGGTGGAGTAGTCTCTGGATGGTCTTTCCCTCAGACTCTGCTCAAACTTTTGTCTTTTTATCTCCTTCTGTGGGTTTTTTCCCCTTTCTACAAAGGACCCAGGGATCCATACTTTGTTCTTCCTCCTTCTTGGGCATCATTTGATATGTGAATTGGGTCTTGGGTATTCCAAGCTTTTTTATACGATTTTTCATTGTAAATGGAGAGCCTAAAGAGATCCCTGCAAAACTGTAAGTCTACAGCTAAAGGAAAAAATGATATAAGCAGTTGTTGATCATGCTTGATTTCATGTTTCGCAGGTACAGGACTGCTCACCCATGGGGTGCATCCTCTCCTCCTCATGTTCCTATCATATTTCCCATCATTTTATGCTGCTGTTGGGCCACATGGCTACTTTAACACTGTGACCCAGAGTTATAGTATCATAGGTGATGATAGATAACCTCTCCACCAAATTGTATTGTGATTGATAATTTACAGAACAACCTTGGGGATGGAATATAATTTTATTTCTGTTTTTCTCTATAAAGTTATTTTCAGGATTGTCTCAGATAATTTTTTTATATCAGATGTTCATTCTTTGTTATTTTTCAAAAGCTCCTTGTAGATTTTTGAAGTTACAGGCGAGAAAATAAATGCATTTTGAAGATAAATTGACTTACTATTCAATTCAAGCAAACAATTGCTTGGAGAAGGAACTTGAAAAAAAATACATTTGCAAAGAATAAATGCCCAAGGTTTTAGCATTACAAATTCTAAGACAAAGTTTACCCATAATAATTCTTGGTCATAATTTTGCAGTTAAATGTTTTGTTTACTATACTTCAAGTAATATATAATACATTATTTAATAGGTGTAGTATGTTTTAAATTGATACATTAATAAACATTAAATTGATCACCTTGTCTATATATACCTATTCATTAATTGTGAATAAGCCAGTCATACAAGATTTTTTTTGTAATGAGAAAGATATAACTGTAGTTGTAATTATTTATTACTGAGAAGAGGTCAGGCATAAGTTGGAGGAAAAAATAATCGAATAAAATGCAAAAGAAATTAGTTATCTCTAATAATAGTGATCTAAAATTGCCTGAAGTTTCTATTGGTTAAATCCCTGACTTGGAGCTAGTCCACATTTTCCATGTCTGTTTCAATCAGCATTGTCCTTCTTTACCTATTTTCAATGTGCCTTACTAATGGCAGAGTATAGAAGCCTTACTGGTGTCATTTATTTACCTTGCAATGTAGCATGGTGTTGATGCAAGAATCACAGCTCTCATCTCTAAATCATCTTAAGCAGATATAAAACAGCTTTTTCTGAAGACAAACATTAGTTACCCTATTGGAATCTGGAAACACAGATTGAGATTTTATATTCCAAATGTGGTAACAGTTTGATGAAGTTTTATAGAATTCAAATGAAGAAAATCATGAATGAAGACACATTTGGTGAAATATCAGGTAGTTGGACAAATCTCAGCTCTTGGTCTCAGTTGTGTTTTCATAGTATTCTTAAACTTTTGGTTGCTGGAAGCTAGTGTTCTATTAAGTTAATGAAATCCAAATTGTTTCATCTGATAATCACAAGGGTGTAACCAAAGGAATGCAGGAGGGCAAGGACTAGATATAAAGAGCTCAAGATAAAAGGTTAGTCTGTGGACCTAAATATTCCAAGGGGTAGACTACCATTTAAGTTCAAATCAGTTATGTTATCCTCATAAATGATTTAGAATATGATGCAAGTCTTTCCAAGTACTTCAATTCACAGTATTAAGAATTGATCTGCCACAGGAGAAATGAATGGTAGCTTCAGTTGTAATGACTTCTTGAGTCTCAAAAAGAGTTAAGCCTAAAACCTAAAACTTTTTAAAAACTTTGAAACTAGCCTATCATTTCTCTATTATATTGAGTCATAAAGAAATTTTACCTTTCAAAGAATCTTTGCAGTCAGAAGCATAGGCTTTGTTTCTCTGAATCAAACAGCACATGCTTGTCAAAGTTGCCAAAAATATATCCAGGAGAGAAGATAGCTTCTTCAATGAATGGTGTTGTGAAACTGGCATGTCCACACATAGAAGAATGAAATCAGTCACCGTGAGCAAAACTCGACTGCAAATGGATCAAAGACCGCAGTGTGAATCCTGAATTGCTGAAACTGCTAGGAGAAAATATGTTGAGAGTTTGCATTCTCCTTGACTTGTCTGTGCTAGTGTTTGGGTTATCTAAACCTCTTGTTTGATTATTAATAAAAGAGTTAAGGATAAAAGAAATCCTTTTCATTCTTAAAAAGTATGTAGTTTTAGAGTAGAGATAAATTTTTGGCATTCCTTGTACCAGGTAGACTGCCTCAGGCCTTCTCCACTCTGCATTCCCTTAAACTCAGTTCTCAGAGTCACTCCTAGCACGGCAAGAAATCAACAGCTGCATCTTTTGCTTCCCTTTTGTCAGTGCCTGCTATGAATACCATAGATCATCCCCCAGTACCTCTCCTCATCCTCATTAATATGTTCCAGTCCCCAAATCAAGCAGACACTCCATTCTTAACCACTGCCCTTTCTTGCCGTAAAAGACCAGATCAGCAGATGTTTTTTTAGTCTCTCTGTTTCCCCAGACCCAATCTTTAGGATTATTGCTAGCCCTGAAACAGACATCTTTCCATGCCACCCTTTTACCCAGCCTCCAACACCAGCAACAATCCTCTGTGAATCAGGCTAATAAAAGAGTAAACACATGTCCTAGAGATGATACCAAAATTCCAACTTGAGACCTGGAATGGGGAAAGACCCAAGGGAATCTATGAGCATATGACTCTAGCTGAGAGTCCTAGCAGAAGGAATATTGAGCCTGAAGTGGACATCTTCTGTAGCCTAGACTCTCAGTGACAGGATAAGACACCAACCCACCAACAAAACCTTTGACCCAAAAATGTGACCAACCAGCAAAATGTGCAGTAAAAAAGATGAATCAGAGAACAGAGTAAGAATGAATGGCCTACCAATGACTGACCAAAACTGAGATCTATTTCACTGGCAAAAATCAATCCCTGACACTATCAAGGATACTCTGATATGCTTGCAGTCAGAATTTTAGTACAATGGTCCTTTGAAAAGCTCCAGCTAGCATCAGATGGAAACAGATGCAGAGACCCACAGCCAAACATTAGATGGAGCTAGGGGAGTCTTGTCTCTACAAGAGTTAGGGGAAAGATTGAGGGACCTGAAGAGGATAGGATCTCCACAGCAAGATCAACACAGTCAACTAACTTATACCTCAGGGGCTACGAGAGCCTGAAATACCAACCAAACAGTGTGTATAAACTGGACATAACCCTCAACCCCCATAACTACGCCTTCCACATATATAGCAGTTGTGCAGCTTGGTCTTCACGTGAGTTCCCCAACAACTAGAGTTGGGGCTGTCCTTGAATCTTTTGCCTGCCTATGAATTCCATTCTAACAGGACTGCCTTGTCTCTCCTCAGTGAGAAAGGATATGACTAGTCTTACAGTGACTTGAAGTACCAGGGTGAGGTGATAGCCAAAAGGGCCTTCCCCTTCTCAGAGGAGAAGGTTAATAGGGAATAAGGGAAGGAGCTATGTGAGGAGGGAAACAAACAGGAGGAGAGGGGGCTCTGATATTGGGATGGAAAGTGAATAATAAATTCATTTATTAATTAAAAAATTGTTCAGTGAAACGAAAAGGAATAGAAACAAAAACTTATAAATGAAACAAAGGAAAATACAAATAAAAAATAAGAAAGGTAATATAAAATTAAAGAGAGTAATTCAATAAAACAAATATTTCAATTTTTAATATTGAAAGAAAACAAAAACAAATCAAAAGAAGAGCAACACACAACAAAAAAAAACTCTGAATAACCAGAAATGAAACAGAAACTAAGGAATAAAGCATTCACCCAACAATGACAAATGCAGAATTCAGAAACTAAGCTTATAATTACCCCAAACTCAGATGCCTAAACACTAGCATCAGTACACAGTGACAGCCAGGATAATACGTCTTCACCAGAGCCCAGTTACTCTACCAGAGCAGGCCCTGACTATTCCAGCATAGCTGAAGCCCAAGATAGGCATCTTGAAATCAACTATAGGAGGATGATAGAAGAAAAAATATTGATTCCTTAAAGAAGAAATCAATAAACCCCTTAAAGAAATTCAGCAAAACACAAACAAGTAGTGGTAGGAAATGAATAAAACTATTCAAGAAATGAAAAGACAACTGGAAGCAGTAAGGAAAGCATGAACTAGAGAATTTTGGAAATGAAAATCTTGGGAAACTGAAAGGGAAAACAGAAGCAGGCATCACTAATCGACTCTAAGAAATCAAAGAGATAATCACAGGTGTTAAAGAAATGATATGAGAAATAGGTCCATATGGTCAAAGAAAATGTTAAAATTTTAAAAATTCCTGACACAAAATATGCAAGAAATCTGAAAAGACAAAATGAAAGAATAATGAGAAGAATCTCAGCTCAAAGGCACGGAAAATATTTTCAACAAAATCAACAACAGCAAAATATAAAAAAACAAAACAAAACAAACAAAGAAACAAACAAAAACCCTAGAAACTTCCTAACCAAAAGAAGGTACAAGAAGCAAACAGAACACCAATTAGGTTGAACTACAAATGAAATTCTCTCACACCATAATAATCAAAACACTAAATATACAGAACAAAGAAATAATAATAAAACCTGCAAGGGACAGGCCAAAACACATATAGCAACCCATGTATTTGAATTATACGTGATTCTCAATGGAGACTCTAAAAGCCAGAAGACGGTCTACAAATGTGATGTAGATTCTAAGGAGCTACAAATGACAAACCAAACCAAACAGTAAAACCAACAAAACAAACAAAAACCAGTCAGAAAGATTATTCAAAGTGCTGTTCTGTTATACTCAAAGATTAGTGCCTTGTTCAGCTGTCATCAGAGATGCTTCCTCCTGCAGGAGAACAGAGTGAGTGGTTGCGGAGCTGCATTTCTGGACTTAATGAAAAGAGACTCTAAATTGGAGGTCTACGGTGGATTTTCCTCTCAGAGATGAGGAAGGTGGCAGAAGAGGAAAGACTGTACAAGTGAGAGGAGAAAGAGAACACTACGGGAAGACTCTAGGTCAACTAAGGGCTCTTGTGGACTCACAGGGACCGAAGCCTCAATCACAATCACAAGGGGTTTGCCTTGTCTTATGTCTTGTCCTGTTTCGCTCTTCTCTTCTGGAGACCTTTTCATTTTACAAGAGGAAAAGGAGGGGGAGTGAATCTGGATAAGAAAGAAGAGAGGAAGTGAGAGGAGTGGAAGGAGGAAAAACTGTAGTTGGAGTGCACTGTATGACAGAAGAATCTATTTTCATTGACAATATTGGTCCTCCAGACTTGAGACAATCAATGTTTGCAATCTTCATATGACTTCAATTGAACCATTACATTGAGAAAACTGAGAGGAAAAGTGAGAAGAGAGGAAGAAAGGAGATCAACATTCAGCAGATTGCCATGGAACTCAAGTCTTCTGGTAGCCAGTGCCATCTTGAAACTGGGTCAGCTGTGAATACTTGTAAGAAGGACTCAGGAAATTGGACCCATTCTCATCCACTCATGAAGTAGAGGGAGATGTTAATGACATCCAACGGAGGGCACCTGAGGGTCATATCACAGCATCCATCTTCAAGAACATAGAAGCAATAATAGTTACTTGGAAGAAGGATTATTATCAATTCTAGGTAATAAATAAAAAGATGTTAATTTATTAAGATTTGGAACTTAGAATAGGTTGCTCTGTCTCTACCTTCTTTCTACAGTTTTTCCTCCTTCCACTCCTCCCACTTCCTCTCTTCTTTCTTATCCAGAATGTTTGTATTATCATTGCTGTGACTGGGTCTCAGGTGGCTCAGTCTGACCTAGAACTCACTGTATAGCTGATGCTGACACTGACCTTTTTTGTTTTCCTGGTTCTGTCTGAAGTTTTAGAAGTACTGATGTGAACCTCCAAACCCACTTTATGGAATGCTGAGGTGGAAACCCTGGGCTTCAAGCACTTGAGCCAAGTGGTCTACCAGCTGTGATACATTCACGGAGTTTGTGGATGGATTCTCACAAGTCTTCTTCCTTTAATTATTCCATGCATGATGACATTGGATGATGGTAAGGATATGGGCAAATCCATGTGTACCAATTAATATTACATGAAGAAATGGTATTTAATATAATGAGTAAATGGCAAATATATTGGATTCTATGGGATAAATGATTAAAATGTTATTAAAATATAGAGAACATAATAGTTCTCCACAAGTCCAAAAGAGCTTGCCATTCCCTCTGAATTTTAAGGAAACAAACTATGCATTGATATTTATGAGAGCGCAATGGAAAAACAGAGATGTATGGAGCAGGATTATTTCAAAGAGCTTTATAGTAGGAAACACAAACCACAAAGAGATTTATAGTAGGAACAACAAAAATCTACCCGAATCTTACTATATCTATACCTTTTACTTATGTATTACCAGAATTGTATAATTGTTCTTTTATTCATTCCATGTAGGCAATGTTTTATTTTAATGAACATTATAACAGTGGGATCAATTTAATTTAATTTTGAGGGAGGTTTGTGATTTAAAATTTTGTTTTCCACTAAAAGTATTATATTCTAGTGAGAGAAAACTCTAATGTAATGAGAATAATCAGTAATTCCTTATGGGAGGCTTTAGTGAATTTTTTCCCTAACAGCATAACTCCCTTCTATGAGAATAAGAGGTTGCTAATATTCTTATATTAATAACTTATATTCCTAACAACCTTTGGCTGCAGCCTATTATCAGCATCTCATCCTAACTGTAGTCCATGACCAATGACTCCAAGACCCAAGTAACTTAAAAACATAAAAGTGACTTCTCAATGAATTCAGAATTATTCCTGGTTCCTGAAGTCTGAGCTCATCTGAAAGTTTTTGCCTATCCCTAAGGCAACTATACTGTTGTCTTTGAATTCAGTGCAAAAGACAACTGGAGAGGTAACAGGAAACAGCCTGCTGTGAGTCTAAGACTATGGGAAACTTCCATGCATTCCTGTTACACATTTCATTAGTCTGATAAACAATTCCTTAAAAATGGCCACTCTGATTTTGGAGAGCCTTTAAGGACTGTACTTATGCAATAGGCTATTCCAGCATGCCATATATCTTGTCTCTGTATCATTGTATCTGTATCATTGTAATACTGTACTTTTGTATATAGGTCATAAATGGAGCTAGACTGTGGATGGGTGAGCATTAATAAATATATTTTAGACAACTGCATTCCCACCTCCCCTCTATCATGATGATATATTCACATAAATTATGCAATGTCAGCTTTGAAAGAGTTTATAGTATACCAATGCAATGATTAGTGGTGAGAGAATAAAAATGACATTACCAAAGGTATTCTCCTTCTGAATTTACAATATAACTGTAATGATAACATGGCAAGAATATTTACTGTTAAATTTCCTACCTTGTCTGTTTAATATTAGAGTTATGACCATAGTCTGAATCTTATCTCAGGGTTGGATGGGATTTCCACCTTGGGTGTTATAATGGATGTATGAGGTTATGTTCCATTGTTGTATACACTATTGATTATATAACAATAATAATCAATTATTAATTTTATATTTTACAAGTGAATTTTCAATATTAAGAAAATGTTACTCTGATACCATTGAAGAAGATATATACTTTTAATTTAATTTTCAGAAATGCACATAATAAGGAGGTACAAATGGAAGACATAATATTGCAATGTCTTCCATTGCAAAATATAGGGCCTGCTCAAAGGCATGATACCAAAGGCAGTGTAGAGATTTCTACAGGAGCCTCATTGGATTTTTTCAGGTTTTCCCTTGAGGAAATATTTAGAGTATTGGCATGCTTCTTTTTTTTTTATTTAATTCTTGCCTTGTTCCACCCCCCCCTTAATCACATATTCTAGTAATGGTTAAATCAGTCATGTGCTAAGGACTACAAAATATTGACCAAACAACTTCAGAAGCTATTGCTTACTACATTATGGGTTCTTATTTCTTCCAAACTTCTCCTCTCTTTTCTTCTACCTTTTCAAATGCCTAACACTAGATTTTCCCTCTTGTTTCTGATTATGTGACAAATATAACATATGAACAAATTAGCAAATGCTCATGAACAAACAAATGCTTTGGCATATACATTGTCTGAAGTGTGTGCTGTTCCTTGGTTTGGAAGAAATACAATCTTAAACTCAGAATTTGGAGTTATTAGTGATGAAAATGTATGAGACATGTCAAATAAAGTTTTTTGGGAGGATACATTTTCTTGATTCTTGTTGACTATATGATTATCCCAAGCAGTTAGAGATAGGATACATAAAATTTTTATATTACAATATTTTTTAATATGTAACTGATACCTCAACAAGAGGAAATCCTTCAGAAGCACACTTTAAACTTAGTTGCTAAAACAACATGCTTTTAGGCACTCAGTAAATGGGAAGAGGAAATAGTTCAGAAGGACACTTTAAACCTAGTTGCTAAAACAAAGGCATCTAATATCTTTCCATTTGTAAAGCTCAGAAATCCAGAATTGATATGAAAGGATGCCCCCTTAAGGTCTCATTGGGCTTAAATTATTGAAAGCTGAGAAAAGAGACTGTAGTTTCATTTGGAGTTTTGATATCTCTCCAAAGAGTATGGATGGTGCTGAGATTAATTTACTCTTGTTTGTGGAACTTATATTCCTAACAACCTTTGGCTGTAGCCTATTATCAGCATCTCATCCTAACTGTAGTCCATGACCAATGTCTCCAAGACCCAAGTAACAGAAAAGTGGTCTGTTTTCTTCGACAAGCAAACATGTCTTTCTTTCCTCATACTTGAGAAGCATCCAGAAAAAGCTTTTCCCTGAAGTACTATATATGGTAGAAATAACCACAGTGAACTTGGCTTTACTTATTTATTTACAATAAAAGCAAAATTTTATTTGACTGTCAGTAGCCAAAAGCCTCTCTTTCTAGCAAAGATTCACTGAAAAGAACAGTGAGCATTAGTCTGCCTTTCCTGCCTTCAGAACTGATGGCCAGTGGGCTGACTGTTCAGTGTAACAGTATCACCCAGATTTCCATGCGACCTTTAGAATTCAGGCTTGTTAACTTAGAGAATTTACATTAGTCCTGCTCTGAGGGCCCTCTATATGGCTCCAAGATTCCTTTTTTGATGTGAAGGCTCGCCTGCACTTTTCCTTGTTCACTGCACCTCCACCACAAATTTCTTTGTACTTGCCTCAGTCTTGGCCCATCAGGCACCATTCAGTATGTTAACTTTCTATAAACAGAAGAGGCCATTTCTATGTTTTACTAAACCCAGGTGAATTCCCATCAAAAAGGAATTCTGTAGCCATTTCCCTCTCAGCTACATGTCACACTTAAAAGTTCCCCGCAGCACTTCACAGATGTTATTGGAATACAAAGTTCTATTGTTTTGTGTGCTATGGAGACCAGCTGAATTAACATGAGGTAGACAATCATTTCCTCTCATTTTTCTTGTTCAAGAATATCTCAACATCAATTTTCTTCTCTGGTCGGATTTTATAATGAGGTATGACTTTTAAATCTGATTTTTATCATATCCTACAAAATAAATCTTTAACCCAGAGGGCTAAAAAATTCCATTTGTATTCATCAAGTCTATTACTTTGCCTTTAGTCATAAGCTCGCCCACACTATTGCCTGGAACACAGAAAGGAGGATATTTCATTCTTTTTTTTCCTAAAGTCCTCCATTTTCTGGCTCCTTTAGGAACTTGTTCACACATTTAATAACGTCTCCTGTCAAAAAGCTCATTTTTCTACCTCTCACAACTTCAACCTTGTTATTCACACTTTTAAAGAAAAATCCCTATAGGGTGGGGAAAGCTTTACGTCTTTTATAGAGTCACACATATCCTAATTATGAACACAAGGAATTATCGTTTTTTAATTTATTGGAATTTTTGTTGACTGATATTAAGCTTAATAAAAATAAAACAGTTAAACTTGATAAAATAGTGGGAGAGTTTCTGCTTTTCTCTTGTTATTTGTTCCCTTGAAGAACTAAAATTAAGGAAAATATTAGCAATAATCATATACTGATATAGAAATTACATTAACATAATTATTAGGATACGAGAAATTTTCAGACTGGTACATATCTAAATTTTGCCAATATCTTAGTTATTTTATTCATTATACAGGTAATATCTATGAACCCAGCATATGAGTTCTAAAGTAATATTTTTCAATTAGAATTATATATATATATACATATACATACACACACATACACACACACACACACACACACACATATATATATATATATATATATATAATATACACTTTGTAGATTTGTAGATTTTCTTAAGTATGAATGTATATGACAGAAAACACGGTGATGGACAAATTACCGAATAGGATGGAGGTGCATCTAGAAAGAGAAATGAGAGTAAAATAACAGAAAGGATGTCTGGAAAAAAGTAAGTAATCACACTATTAATGATCTAACAATAATGGCCCCTTAATACATGCGTATCTTTGTGTGAAGAGATGTATGTAATTTAAATGAAACATTCTCATCTGGGCTGACAATGCTGTCAAACATCATCTAAAACAACATCCCAGGCATGAAATGCCCGCTTTTCAGTTGTTGGGGCAATGTTGTAAGGACACTGCTATTGTTCTGGAGTTTCCCCCAAAGGTAAAAGGTAAATCCCTATTGTGGAAGACACCATAAACCTGAGTCAGACTCAGGGCCCAGAAATCATGATCTGTAGTGACTTAAAAGCCTCCTGAAGACTACCTTCCATGGAACCTTCTGGTACCATGGAAGCTTCCAAAGGAAGGGGGAACCAAAAAAAAAAAAAAATCCTTACCCAGATATGACATCTATGACCTACTGTACTGACTTGTATGTTGGGATAACCCTAAGGAAACAGTAGTGGTATATACCTTGGCAGGTATCCAATAGTTTTCTAATGGGATTTAAGACCTCCCCCCACAAATAGATAGAAATCATGTCCTCTTCTGGGAACTCTAATGAACCTACAACAACCACTTTCCTGATTCAACATAAACCCTTTCTGCAGGCTAACTGTCATATAACCAAACTAGTGTAGTCTGTTCCCTTCTCCAAGGAAACTTGTTGATTCAATAGAAAAAGTCCATTACCAAAAAAAAAAAAAAAAAAAAAAAAAAAAAAGCACAGCCAACCAGAATGCAGAGTTACAGAGACCATTCTTAGGTTCTTAGGTGATATATCTACTTAGAATTGTGTCCAACACTACCGGTAATTTCAACTAGTGGCAAGATATGAAAGTGGTGATATTTAAAAAACCTACCTTTCATGAGAACTAAATACACATAAGAATTTCATCTGGGTGCATATGTGCAATCATATAATTCCAACACTTATGGGACTGAGCTGGAAAATTGCAATCTTTTAGTTTTAGGTAATTTTCTGTCTTCATATTTGCTTGCTTGTTTCTTTGTTTTTGGAAGATTGATGAGGTGTTGGTAAATACAAACCAGAGATTTTGTCTACTTGGGCTTTTAAAATGACACCTCATAGATTAAATAATGTAACTTATTTCTCGATAGCTGTTATACCTAGGAAGAATAGAACCAAGGGTCTATGTGCAGAAAGGTCACATCTGCTGATGTGTTCATGTTTATGAACATTCTGCCTAAAATAAATTTAGACATTGTAGAGGAGATGAAGTAGCATTAATTAATTTTGTAGGGAATTTGATAAATGAACAAAACCATAATAGTACTCTGTTCATTACTGTGTGATAACAAAATAATAACAATTAATATTAATAATTTTACAAAGAAGACATAAACCTTACAAAGACCAACAGGATCACCACAGATGTGCCATAAGCCTCTTCACGTTGAATTTTTTTTCAGCTTCAAACACCTACATAGTTGGTAAGATGACTAAGTCTATATGCATAGTTTAGGAATGTTAATTAATTTATGTAAAGACCTTTAATTAAGACACACATAATATATGCGCTCCATGTTTACTCTTTCAAGGTCTAACACTTCTCCATCAGAAAACATACTAGAATATATTATTGTTATCTAGTAACCATGATTGACTGTAATAAGAGATCCACCAATTTTCATATCCAAAGGTGTACACATTCAATCTATAGTTCACGATACTTTTGTTTGGATAAACTATATACTACAAACACATAAAAATCAATCAAAACTCCTATTTGACTTTTACTTTAGTATTTCGTTTTTACTTTAGCATTAGAATATTTGAAGTTTTATTCCATTTATCTTTTGAAACACAAAATTGCAAATTAGTATCTCTTGGGACTCATGTTTTGAAGTTCTGTTACCAATGGAGCATTTTTCTGAGTTGAAGCTTGGGGAAAAAAAGCATTGGATAGAAAGAAATATGATGTTTTCAATAGTTAATAATGAAAGCTTATAGAAAAGGATGAGGTGGGATGCTTATGTGTAGAGCTTCATCAATAGTCTGTCTATCTTTATATCTACCCATTCCCCAAAAAACTACTTTATGATTCCTATGACATGAACAGTGAAACATTTGTACAGCCCAATTTTTCTGCATCTTAAAACAAAACCAATGGAGCAAAACACCCATAGACAGAGAGTTCTCAAAAATTAAAGTCAAAATAAACTTCCCCCCTATTAAGCTGTTTGTGTTGGGTATTTTCTCACAATAATGAAAACTAACAGCTCATTATTTTAATATATCATTATTTCTTAAAATATCTAAAGATTTTAGCTATAGCACTTAGCCAATACACTTTAAATTTGCATGTCAGTAAGTCTCAAATAATATGACTTTACATACCATGTAGGCATGAGATGTTCCTGGTACCTCAGCTAAAAGTCTTCTAAATTCTAAATGTTTAATGGAAATTTTAAACCTACTTACTTATGGATGCATATTTCTGTGGGCAGTTTTACAAAAAGAAAATCAATCATTTAAAACATTTAATATACATATTTAAAGCTCATTAGAGAGCTATTAATAACTTGAGAAGTTTACGGACAATAAAAAGTATGGTTTCATCCATCTTGTACAGGTAGGGCTTGGATTAGATAATATTCATTATGTAGAAAACAGAATAGCTGAAATGTTGCTGCTTCCATGAAAACTCACATTTTGGCGAGGAACACAAATAGAAGTACAGGTTTTATTACATCCAACTGTACTAAGGGTCTCTGAACTCTACAATGAGTTTTCTACCAAAATAAAGATAATTCGTGCAACATTTTTCTTTATCTATCTATCTATCTGTCTATCTATCTATCTATCTATCTATCTATCTATCAATCTATCTATAGACACACACACACACACACACACACACACACACACACACATGTCTGGATTGATAGTTTCAAACTGTGTATGTTAAAGGCTACCAAACATTTCTGTCTGTTTTGCCTTGCTATTTATTTTTGTAGACATATTCTTTCTACACCTCCTGCAAATCCTACTTTCAACCATGCCTGTAATTACTTCTTTATAGCCAAATCTCTATCCCTTGCTGGTGTTTTCTTAGCACCGTAAACTTGCAGTTCCTAATGATCCCTTTAATAATGAGCAGAACTCTTATCTCTCACATTCAGGTTACTAGCCTTATGCTCTTTATACTTCAAAGCTCTAGTTTGCATTTCTGAGATATATTTATGTATCTTGAGTTACTGGAGTCCTGTTGGTGTTTTATATATATCTTTATTCACCAACCTTTCTCTCTATCCCAAATATGTAATGTCAAAATAAACATGTAACAAAAGGCTTATATATTTACATATTTGTGGAATAAAAACTAAGTTCTTTCTTTTTTCCTTTCTTTTTTTTATTGAATATATTCTTCATTTACATGTCAAATTTGCATCCAGTTTTCCCCCCTCCAAGACTGTCCTACCTGGGGATTCATTTTATAAACAGTCACCAAACCCTGACACTATTATGGATGACAAGAAGTGCTTGCTGGAAGGAGCCTGTTATGGTTGTCTCCTGAGGGGCCAGCCAGAGCCTTACAGGTACAGAAGCAGATGCTAGCAGCTAACAGTTGGACTGAGCGAGGGGGTCCCCAATGGAGGAGTTGGAAGGAGGACTGGACGAGCTGAAGGGGCTTGCATCCCCATGGGAAGAACGCTGATGATGGACAGCCAGACCCCCTCCCCAGGTCTCCCAGGGGCTAAGCCATCAAAAGGTAAGTTCTAATACATTAATTAGCTTTTATTATTAGTTATTTTGTGTATTCTCCCTCATTTAACTTTTACTCTATGACTTTCACTCATCATTTCCCTTGCTAGAGTTAATGTAAAGGAATTAAGGACCCTAAGGTGCAATGCGCTTCCTGCTGTAATGAAACGTACAGTCTTCGAAGTAGTAAGAGGTTGTCACACTCATCAAACATGGTGAGATTTATAAGGAACAGCTAACTGTTATCAAACATGGAGAGGTTTACAAGAAACAGTTAACCATTGATCTCTGTCACGTTTGTCTTTTCATTAAACGATCCCTCAAATGTGTTAACAATAAACTACTATTCTCTTTTCCAACAACTTTTCTTTAATATAATCATGCATGTTTCCTCGTTAAGCTTCATCCTGGAAAGCAATAATTGCTCAGGTAAAAACACCAGTGAATAGGTAGGCTTCGAACAAATACTTTTTTTATGGAAAGATCAATGCCATATTAAGCTCTGCAGACAAGAGAGATCTAGGTGCGTTCTGGTTTTTAACAAGCAGTGGGAAAATGACAAGTCGAATCAATGTGTCCCACAGTAAGCCTGTTCATTTGCTGCTCACTCTGCCTGCTCCTGGAGCCTCTGGCGCAGCTCTCTTTTTTTCTCCTCTACATTTTGTTTTCAGAACCTACACATGGGAACTTGAGGACCAAAAAAGTTAGACTTCAAAGCTCCCACTCTGTGTGGGCAACATCTTCCACTGGCACAGGAATGTCACAAACACTTCCATCATTGGGCTAGATAATAAACTTCCCTCCAGGGGGCTTCTCCTCAGTGGGAGTTCCCTGTACCCATTATGTCTGGCTACAATTCAGCAACTTGGAGAAATTTGGCTCCTTTACACATTACATTTATTTTTTTTCAGGCTTTTGTCCAAATGATAATTCTTAGGGATATACTTTTCAGTTGACAAAACTTCTTACTGAAATTCCGGTTATAGACGTTTATGAATTACCGAAGGTGATATTGTTATAGTGTTAAAATACTACTGGTAATAGTTTCTTCTTCATAGAGAATATTACAACATAGAAAAATCAAAATTTCCACTAGCTTTAGAAAATGAACCACTTAGCTTTTTCACGCTGATGTAAATTTAGGAAAAAAAATACAATTCTTACATATGCGTGTTGATACCATACAAACAAACAAATAATTAAAAAAAAGAAAAAAAATAAATTAACATGTTTCATATATAAGACTGCATTACTACAAATATAGCTGGGTTTGACTAATTAATTTAAATATTAGTAAAACTTTGAAATGTAGCCTTTTTTACAAATCACAGTAAAGGCTTGCATTTTGTGTTCTTTTTATCTGTTATTAGCCTTTCAATCTCTTATATAAGCCTAAACCCGAATAGAAAGCTTTCTCATGTTTTCTTGCTATATAAGCTTATCCTGTCAGATGAATCATATTTTCAGTTTACAACTGAAAATGGACCTTCACATACTAGAACCAGGCAATCTCTAATTTGTGGACACAGAGTGCCCATTTTTAAGTGTGCTGACAAGGCATTTCTGTACACTCATTGTCGCGACCACCCTCGCCGGCAAGGAATGACACAACACAGGAAGATCTTCTTCAAGCAGTTTACTCAGGACCCTTGTACTTCTTCTTCTCCCCTGTACTTCTTCTTCTCCCCTGTACTTCTTCTTCTGAGCCCGGAGAGAATCAGCCCAGCCCTTAAATACTAATAGCCAGCCAATCAGGCTTAGCCACGTGGGCATTGCTGATAGGTTGTATCCACGCGGAAGGCGTAAGACTCAACAGGCTCCACCCAAATAAGGACTTGTTAACTGTTAACAACAGTTAACGACAGTTAACGGGCAAGCAGCTCCCTACAACTCATTTGATTCCAGTCATGAAAAGAAATCTTTTTTTTTCTTTTCTTTTTTTCTTTTTTTTTTTTTTTGTTTTTTTGTTTTTTTGTTTGTTTGTTTGTTTTTGTTTTTGTTTTTTTGTTTGTTTGTTTGTTTTTCGAGACAGGGTTTCTCTGTGTAGCTCTGACTGTCCTGGAACTCACTCTGTAGACCAGGCTGGCCTCGAACTCAGAAATCTGCCTGCCTCTGCCTCCCAAGTGCTGGGATTAAAGGCATGTGCCACCACTGCCCTGCATGAAAATAATTCTTAATAGCTCTGAAAGACATGGGGTCCTGGGGGGTTGTCATTGGTTCATTTGTTCCAAATAAATAGAAAAAAATTAAAATCATTAAGTGATCCAAGGAGTCTTGATTGGAGTGCCGTAATAACGTTTTATAAATGAAGGAGTTTCCATTTTAGAGAACATAGAATGTTCCCTGTCCAACTGAAGAGCATCAGAGCATGAAAAAATACTATTGAAAGTAGAACAATATAAAAAATATGCTTTCTAAGATAACTTTACGAATGTACAATTATGGGATGTATGCATACATATCAGGAAATCTATGATAGTTTAGGAGAGACTGGCTCTCATATTTGATCAGGTACTTCCCATTTTCTGGCACTATTTAGAGAGTGTTAAGTGTGGTCTTTGAAAGTTTAAAGACACAAGTGACTCACATTTGCTGTATCTGCTTCCTGCTTACAGCTTATGATGAGAGCTCCCAAATTCTTCCCCAGCCACTATGCCTGCTACCTGTTGCACGTGGTCCTGCTCCCTGCTCACGACAAAACTTTTATCTCACTTGAGTCATAAGCCCAAATAAATATGTCTTTTATATGCGGCCTTGGTCATGGTGTTTTAAGCACAGTAACAGAATAGTAAGTAATGCAGAATGGATACCAGACACTGTGTTGTTGCTCTGAAGAACCCACTTTGGAGATATGTGTGAAACTTTGAAGTAGAAAAGCAGTTGGATGCTTTTAGCAAAGATTAATGGACTATTTTAGGAGGAGCCTGGAAGCAGTGTTGTGAGCAGTGCAGACAGAGGAATCCTGGCTCCAGAGGCTTTAGAGAGGGAAAACAATTAAGAACTGGGCATCAGGTCATTCTTGTGATAGACATTTTGCTCTTGTCCTAAGAGCTTGCATGACTCTAAACTTAAAAGTAATGGAATGATTTCTTTGGCAGAGGTAATTCCAAGGAAAGTACTGCTTTATCTGTAAAGTGGTTAAGAGTAATTAGTGGTCTCAGTGTCCAGTGAAAATAGTGGGTCACAAAGAAATTCAAAATTTACAGGTGGATGCAATAAGACCCCTGGAAAACTTAATGTTGAAATCAAGGTTTAGGTTGCCAGAGTCTGTAATTGTTAAAGATTAGCACTATTAAGATGTGCTCTGTATGTGCATTGAAATAAAGGAAGAGGTGCCCTCTGTGCAAGAGGCCCCCAGCTAAGCTTCCAATGTCTAGAAGAGTACTTAAGTCACTGAGATGCAAATTAAACCACCAAGAAAAACAACTATCATTAAGCTATTTGTCTTAGTCAGGCTTTCTATTCCTGCACAAACATCATGACCAAGAAGCAAGTTGGGGAGGAAAGAGTTTATTCAACTTACACTTCTGCATTGCTGTTCATCACAAAAGGAAGTCAGGACTGGAACTCAAGCAGAGTTGGAAGCAGGAGCTGATGCAGAGGCCATGGAGAGATGTTCCTTACTGGCTTGCTTCCCCTGGCTTGTTCAGGCTGCTCTCTTATATCAACCAAGATTACCAGCCCAGGGATGGTACCACCCACAAGAGGCCCTCCCCACTTTATCACTAACTGAGAAAATGCCCCACAGCTGGATCTCATGGAGGCATTTCTCCAACTGAAGCTCCTTTCTTTGTGATAACTCCAGCCTGTGTCAAGTTGACACACAAAACCAGCCAGTACAATTGACCCCTTGTCAACTTGACACACAAACATCACTATTAAGCCTCAACTCTTTCTTATTCATCCCCAAAATCTAAAAGTCCCACAGTCTTTACATATTAAAAGTTCAATCACTTTAAAACGTCCAGTATCTTTGTAAGGTTCTCTTAGTTTCTACTTGATTGATTTCAGCCCTGAGTTTGATGATTTCCTGCCTTCTACTCCTCCTGGGTGAATTCACTTCCTTTTGCTCCAGGGCTTTCAGGTGTATCATTAAGCTGCTAGTGTATGCTCTCTCCATTTTCTTTTTGGAGGCACTCAGGGCTATGATTTTTCCTCTTAGCACTGCTTTCATTGTGCCGCATAGATTTGGGTATGTTGTGTCTTCATTTTCATTAAATTCTAAAAAGTCTTTGATTTGTTTCTTTATTTCTTCCTTGACCAAGGTATCATTGAGTAGATATTGTTCGGTTTCCATATGTATGTGGGCTTTCTGTTGTTTTTCTTGCTATTGAAGACCACTTTCACTCCATAGTGATCTGATAAGAGGCATGGGATTATTTTGATCTTCTTATATTTGTTGAGGTCTGTCTTGTGACCAATTATATGGTCAATTTTGGAGAAGGTACCACCATGAGGTGCTGAGAAAAAGGTATATTCTTTTGCTTTAGAGTGAAATGTTCTATATATATCAGTCAAATCCAATTGGTCCAAAGCTTCAATTAGTTTTACTGTGCCCCTGTTTAGTTTCTGTTTTCCTGATCAGTCCATTGAGGAAATTGCAGTGTTGAAGTCACCCACAATTATTGTGCTAGGTGCAATGTGTGCTTTGAGATTTAGTAAAGTGTCTTTTATGAATGAGGGTGCCTTTGCATTTGGAGCATAGATGTTCAGGACTGAAAGTTCTTCTTGGTGCGTTTTTCCTTTGACCAGCAAGAAGTGTCCCTCAGTGTCTCTTTTGATGACTTTAGGTTGAAAGTAAATTTTATCTGATATTAAAATGGCTACTCCAGCTTGTTTCCTGAGACCATTTGCTTGTAGAATTGTCTTCTAGCCTTTTACTCTAAGGTAGTGTTTGTCTTTGACACTGAGGTGTGTTTCCTGTATGCAGCAAAATGTAGGATCCTGTTCACGTATCCAGTCTGTTAGTCTATGTCTTTTTATTGGGGAATTGAGTCCATTGATATTAAGAGATATTAAGGAATAGGGATTATTACTTCCTGTCCTTTTTAATGTTATCTTTTATATTTGATTGGTTATCTTCTTTTGGGTTTGATGAAAGAAAGTTACTATCTTGTATTTCCAGGGTGAAGTTTCCCTCCTTTTATTGGTGGTTTCCTCCTATTATCCTTTGTAGGGCTGGGTTTGTGTTAAGATATTAGGTAAACTTGGTTTTGTCATGGAATATCTTGGTTTGTCCATCTATGGTGATTGAGAGTTTTACTGGGTATAAGAGTTTTGGCTGGCATGTGTTCTCTTAGAGTGTGCATGAGATCTGCCCAGGATCTTCTAACTTTCATAGTCTCTGGTGAGAAATCTGGTGTGATTCTGATAGGTCTTCCTTTATATGTTACTTGGCCTCTTTCTCTTACTGCCTTTAATATTCTTTCCTTGTTTAGTACATTTGGGGTTTTGATTATTATGTGACAGGATGTATTTCTGTTCTGGTCCAGTCGGTTTGGAGTTCTGTAGGCTTCTTGTATATTCATGGGCATCTCTTTCTTTAGATTAGGGAAGTTTTCTTCCATAATTTTATTGAAGATATTTGCTGGCCCTTTAAGTTGTAAATCTTCGCTTTCATCTATGCATATAATCCTTAGGTTTGGCTTTCTCAATGTGTCCTGGATTTCCTGGATGTTTTGAGTTACAAGCTTTTTGCATTTTGCATTTTCTTTGACCATTGAGTCCATGGTTTCTATGTTCTTTGAGAAAATCAACAAGATAGATAAACCCTTAGCCAGACTAACCGAAGGGCACAGAGACAGTATCCAGATTAACAAAATTAGAAATGAAAATGGAGATATAACAACAGAAACAGGGGAAATTCAAAAAATCATCAGATCTTACTACCAAAGCCTATACTCAACACAACTGGAGAATCTGGAGGAAATGGACAATTTCCTAGACAAATACCAAACACCAAAATTAAATCAGGATCAAATAGACCATCTAAACTGTCCCATAACCCCTAAATAAATAAAAGGTGTCATAGAAAGGCTCCCAACCAAAAAAAGCACAGGACCAGATGGCTTCAGTGCAGAATTCTATCAGACCTTCAAAGAAGACCTAACACCAATACTCTTCAAACTGTTCCACAAAATAGAAACAGAAGAAACACTACCCAACTCGTTCTACAAAGCCACAGTTATACTGATACCAAAACCACACAAAGATCCAACAAAGAAAGAGAACTTCAGGCCAATTTCCCTTATGAATATCGATTCAAAAATACCCAATAAAATTCTTGCCAACCAAATCCAAGAACACAGCAAAATGATCATCCACCATGATCAAGTGGGCTTCATCCCAGGGATGCAGGGATGGTTCAATATACGGAAATCCATCAATGCAATCCACTACATAAACAAACTCAAAGAAAAAAAAAACATATGATCATTTCATTAGATGTTGAAAAGTCATTTGACAAAATTCAGCAACCTTTCATGCTAAAAGTCTTGGAAAGAACAGGAATTCAAGGCCTATACCTAAACATAATTAAAGCAATATACAGCAAACCGATAGCCAACATCAAACTAAATGGAGAGCAACTTGAAGCAATCCCACTAAAATCAGGGACTAGACAAGGCTGCCCTCTCTCTCCATATCTTTTCAATATAGTACTTGAAGTCCTAGCTAGAGCAATTAGACAACATAAGGAGGTCAAAGGTATACAAATTGGAAAGAAAGAAGTAAAATTATCACTATTTGTAGATGACATGATAGTATACTTAAATGACCCAAAAACCTCCACCAGAGAACTCCTACAGCTGGTAAACAACTTCAGCAAAATGGCAGGTTATAAAATCAACCCAAGCAAATCTGTTGCCTTCCTATACTCAAAGGATAAGCAGGCTGAGAAAGAAGTTAGGGAAACGACACCCTTCACAATAGCCACAAACAATATAAAGTATCTTGGTGTGACTCTAACCAAACAAGTGAAAGATCTTTACGACAAGAACTTTAGGTCTCTGAAGAAGGAAATCGAAGAAGACCTCAGAAAATGGAAAAATCTGCCATGCTCGTGGATTGGTAGGATTAATATAGTTAAAATGGCCATCTTGCCAAAAGCAATATAGAGATTCAACTCAATACACATCAAAATCCCAACTCAGTTCTTCATAGAGTTAGAAAGAGAAATTCCCAAATTTATCTGGAATAACAAAAAACACAGGATAGCTAAAACTATTCTCAACAATAAAAGAAATTCTGGGGGTATTAGTATCCTAGACCTCAAGCAATACTACAGAGCAATACTGTTAAAAACTGCATGGTATTAGCACAGGGACAGGCAAGTGGACCAATGGAATAGAATTGAAGACCAACAAATGAATCCACACACCTATGGTCACTTGATCTTCTACAAAGAAGCCGAAAATATCCAGTGGAAAAAGGATAGCCTTTTCAGCAAATGGTGCTGGCTCAACTGGAGGTCAGCATGCAGGAGAATGCGAACTGATCCATTCTTATCTCCTTGTACTAAGCTCAACTCCAAGTGGATCAAGGACCTCCACATAAAAACAGATACACTGAAACTAATAGAAAAGAAACTGGGCAAAACTCTTGAGGACATAGGCACAGGGGAAAAGTTCCTAAACAGAACACCAATAGCTCTAAGATCAAGAATTGACAAACGGGATCTCATAAAAATACAAAGTTTCTGTAAGGCAAAGGACACAGTCAAAAGTACAAAACGGCAACCAACAAATTGGGAAAAGATCTTCAGCAACCCTACATCCGATAGAGGGCTAATATCCAATATATACAAAGGACTCAAGAAGTTAGACCCCAGGGAACCAAATAACCCTATTAAAAACGGGGTACAGACCTAAACAAAGAATTTTCGCCTAAAGAAATTCAGATGGCTGAGAAGCACCTTAAGAAATGCTCAACATCATTAGCCATTAGGGAAATGCAGATCAAAACAACCCTGAGATTTCACCTTACACCAGTCAGAATGGCTAAGGTTAAAAACTCAGGAAACAGCAGGTGTTGGCGAGGATGTGGAGAAAGAGGAACACTCCTTCACTGCTGGTGGGATTGTAAGATGGTACAACCACTATGGAAATCAGTCTGGCGGTTCCTAAGAAAACTGAACATGACACTTCCAGAGGACCCTGCTATACCTCTCCTGGGCATATACCCAGAGGATTCCCCGACATGCAATTAAGGACACATGCTCCACTATGTTCATAGCAGCCTCATTTATAATAGCCAGAAGCTGGAAAGAACCCAGATATCCCTCAATGGACGAATGGATACCGAAAATGTGGTATATATATACATACAATATTTTAGGCAAATGGGTGGAACTGGAAAATATCATCCTAAGTGAGGTAACGCAATCACAAAAGAATACACATGGAATGCAATCATTGATAAGTGGATATTAATTAGCCCTGAAGCTCTGAAGATACAATTAGCATATCAAACGATTCCCCTGAAGAAGGAAGAAGAGGGCCCTAATCCTGGAAAGTCTTGATCCAGCATTGTAGGGGTTTACCAGGACAGAGAAAAAGGAGGGGGAAAGACAAGAGAATGGATGGAGAAAAGAGGGCTTATGGAACATATGGGGGAGGGGGAACTGGGAAATGGGAAGGTTTTTAGAATGTAAACAAAGAATATAGAAATTAAATAAAAAAAATTTAAAAAAATGTCCAGCATCTTTAAAATTCAAAGTCTTTTAAAAATTCAGTCTCTTAACTGTGGGCTCCACTAAAATACTTTCTTCCTTCAAGAGGGAAACATCAGGGCACAGTCACAACCAAAAGCAAAACTCAAACTCCAATGGATCAATGTCTGGGATCCAACTCATGATCTTCCGGGCTCCTCCAAGGTCACTTCTCCAGCTCTGCCATTTGTAGCACACAGCTTGTCTTCTAGGCTCCAGCTGCCTGTACTCCACAGCTGCCAATGTTCTTGGTGATCATTGCATGGTCCTGGCATCTCCAAAATACATCTTCCACTGTAATTAGGCTTCACCAATAGCCTCTCATAGGCTCTCTTCATGGTGACAAGCCTCTGCTCCTATGCATGACCCCTTCAAGTCCTGGGTCATCAATTGCAACTGAGGCTGCACCTTCACCAATGGCCTCTCACTGTGTCAAAAGCCTCAGCTGCTCTTCATGCCCCCTTCATGCCTTCAAAACCAGAACCATCTGGGTGACTCTTACACAGTACCAAGTCCAACCACAGCACAAAGTACAACTGTGGCTATCTCTGGAACACACTCTCTGTGCTCTCAGAAAACACTTCCCAGAAGATTTCACCTTAGATTTCACCGCTAATTTCTTAGCTCCAGGTAGCCAGCATCAATAATTCCAGTAACACAAAGGTTTGCTTTAGTGATTCTGGTATCTTGTTAATCACAGCTGATTCTTCAGCCCCAGCTAACCAAAACCACACAATCTTCACAATCAAAACATGGCCACTGTAAGAGTCTTTTATCTTCCCTCTGAAATTTCACAAGTCAGGCCTCCATCTTCTGCAGTGTTCTCAACATTATCTTCCAAGCTCCTACAGAATATTCCACAGAGTTCTTGACACTGAATGGATCATCTAACTCAAAATTCCAAAGTCCTTCCACAGTCCTCCCCAAAACATTGTCAGGTTGTCACAGGAATACCCCACTACACTGGTACCAATTCGTCTTAGGTTTTCTATTCCTGCACAAACATCATGACCAAGAAGCAAGTTGGAGAGGAAAGGGTTTATTCAGCTTACACTTCTGCATTGCTATTCATCACAAAAGGAAGTCAGGACTGGAACTCAAGCAGGGTTGAAAGCTGGAGCTGATGCAGAGGCCACGGAGATATGTTCCTTACTGGCTTGCTTCCCCTGGCTTGCTCAGACTGCTCTATTATAGAAACCAAGATTACCAGCCCCGGGATGGTACCACCCACAAGGGGCCCTCCCCACTTGATCACTAATTGAGAAAATGCCCCACAGCTGGATCTCATGGAGGCATTTCCCCAACTGAAGCTCCTTTCTTTGTGATAGCTCCAGCCTGTGTCAAATTGACACACAAAACCAGCCAGTACACTATTCTTAATAACACTTTATAAATTAAAATAAGCAAATATCCTTTTGCACGTTTTAGCTATATTGTATCTGGCCTGGTTGGAATTAGCTTCTTAAGAGCTTAGTATGGGAGAAAACACTAAGTAATTAAAAAATTTGCCTGATTATTTTAAACTTAATATTAAAATTAGGTTAAAGTGTAGTCCTGGTTCCCATGTTTTTCCTTTTTATTTATTTTTATCTTGTCCAATAGCCTATGTGTCTGGTGGAATATTTTCAGTTTAGACAAATTTAGTAGGATGATATATGTTTGTGCTTACAGACACTATATTTATATAATTCCATAAAATATTTGTTTGTAATTTATGATGTACTGAAGCATGAGCCCTAAAATTATTTTCCAAATAAATGTACAAAGTAGAGAAAAGTATAACTCTAAATTGATAAAAAATTATTTCATCTTCTGAGGTCTTCTTCAATTTCTTTCTTCAGAGACTTGAAGTTCTTGTCATAGAGATATTTCACTTGCTTAGTTAGTGTCATACCAAGATGTTTCATATTATTTGTGACTATTGTGAAGGGTGTTGATTCCCTAATTTCTTTCTTAGCCCAATTATCCTTTGAGTAGAGGAAAGCTGCTAGCTTGTTTGAGTTAATTTTGTATTCAGACACTTTGCTGAAGTTGTTTATCAGCTGTAGGAGTTTTCTAATGGAATTTTTGGGTCACTTATGCATACTATCATGTTATTTGCAAATAGTGATATCTTGACTTCCTCCTTTCCAATTTGTATCCCTTTGACCTCCTTTTGCTGCCTAATTGCTCTGGCTAGGACTTCAAGTACAATATTAAATAGGTAGGGAGAGAGTCGGCAGCCTTCTCTTGTTCGTGATTTTAGTGGGATTGCTTCAAGTTTCTCAACATTTATTTTGATATTGGCTATTGGCTTGCTGTGTAATGCTTTTATTATATTTATGTATGGACCTTGAATTCTTATTCTCTCCAATACTTTGAGTATGAAGGGATGCTTTATTTTGTCAAAAGCTTTTTCAGAATCTAATGAGATGAACATGTGGGCTTTTTTTTTTTTTTTGAGTTTGTTTACATAGTGGATTACATTGGTGGATATCTGTATATTGAACCATCCCTGCATCCTTGAAATTAAGCCTACTTGATCATGGTGAATGACCATTCTGATGTGTTCTTGGATTTGGTTTACAAGAATTTTATTAAGTATTTTTTGCATTAATACTCATGAGGAAAATTGATCTGACGTTCTCTTTTTTGGGGGGCAGGGTGTTGGTGTTGTCTAGGTATTAGTGTAGCTGTGGTTTCATAGAATGTATTAGGTATAGTTTCTTCTGTTTTTGTTATATGAAATACTTTGATAAGTATTGGTATTAGACCAAAAAGAGAAGCTCAGAATACCTACAATACAACTCACAGACCATATGAAACCCAAGAAGAAAGAAGATCACACCAAAGTGTGGATGCTACAGAAATATGCAGTAGGGGGAAGAGAATAATCTCTGGGAAGTAGAGGGAGAGAGGGATCTGGGAGGGAGAGAGGAGGGGAATGGAAAAGGGGAGCAGTTCAGATATGGAAGGAGATGGGGGAGAAGTACAGAGGGTCAGGAATTTGAAAGTAGGTGTGTAGCAGAAGAGGAGGGGGACCTAGGGGTAGCCACTAGGGAGTCTCAAATGCCAAGGACCCAAGAGGTTCCCAAGACCCAAGAGGGAGGACTAGCTGAAATACCCAACAAAGGAGAGATAGAACCTGTAGAGACCATATCAAGTAGATAGGCATGGCCCCCAGTTGAGGTATGGGGTCGCACACACACCTCAAAAATATTAATCCAGAATTCCTCCTGTCAAAAGGAAATGCAGGGACAAAGAGTGGAGCAGAAGCTAAAGGAAAGGCCATCCAGAGACAGCCCCACCTAGGGACAATCCCACCTGCTGACACCAAACACAGATACTATTGCTGATGCCAAGCAGTGAGTTGTGGCAGGAGCCAGGCAGGTATAACTGCCTCTTGAGAAGCTCTGCCAGAGCCAGACCAATACAGATACACAGCCAAACATTGAACTAAGCTTGGGGACTCCAATGGAGAAGTTAGGGCAAGGATTGGAGCTGAACGATTTGCAACCTCATAGAAACAACAATGTCAGCCAACCAGAACCCCCAAAACACCCAGGGACTAAATCACCAACCAAAGAGTACATGGCTGGGAGTGGGGAGGAGACTCGGGGAGCATGGCTCCAGCTGGATATGAAGCAGAGGTTTGCCTTATCTGGTGTCACTGGGTGGGGAGCCTCTTGGTCCTGTGGAAGCTTGATGACCCAGGATTGGGGAAATGCTGGGTCGCTAAAGTAGGAGTAGGTGGGGGAGCACCCTCAAAGAGGCAAGGGATGTGGAAGGGGATAGAGGGCTTATGGAGGGGAAATTGGGAAGGGGTATAATATTTGAAATGTAAATAAATAAAATAACCAATAAAAATCTATTTCATTAATAAGATCTTCAAAAGCATGGCTCTTTATGCAAATAGTATTTAATGAATTAAGTGCCATGCCAATTTTTAAAAGTTTAACTTTTGAGATTTTATGTAATTACAATGTTTCCCCCTTGTCTTTCTTCCTTTCAAATCTTCACAAATATCCGTCCCTACTCTCCTGCACATTTATTCCTCCATGTTCTCTTCTGCAATCCTCATCTCTCACATCACTAATTCTTATTTCATGGTATACCAAGTATGTTATTCTAGAGTAGGTGGGGACTCCTTTTTCTCTCCTACTCCCACTTTTCCTTAGTTGCCAATAGTTCTTTTTATATAATTGAGGCCCCATGGCCTTTTGCAGTCCACTTTGAAATGGACACTGACGTCATTCCCATCCTTGTTCATCTCACCTCACAGTCATGTTAGTGAGACTTGCTGATAATTGCTAGTGGACACGATCTCATAGCACATTTCCAGATCCTTTGGCTCTTAAAATCTTTCTGCTCCCTTTTTCATAATGTTCCCTAACGACTGGATGGTGAAGTGTTTTATAGCTGTATCCATTGGGACTTGCTTCTAAAGCTATGCATTTTTATTAGTTCTGGTTTTCTATAGTGTTCTCTGTTGCAAAGAGAAGTTTCCTTGATAAGGGACAAAAACAGTGTGTTCAATAGATTTTCTTCTCAATTTATACTCCCTTCTTCCCACATCCATCCCTTTGTAAGTACTTCTCTTGTAGTTCCTTTCCTCTATCATGTCGTGTGCACTGACTCTTCCTTGTCTATGTTCATTAACCAATTATTTGTTTATGGACATGTGTGTTGCTTCTAATTCCTTGCTCTAAGGGTAGAGAAATGATAAATATGAATGCACATTTTCTGTAGCAGAATATACCCTCCTTCAAGCATATGCCCAGGATAGGAATAGCTAATTTTTCTGATAGTTCTATTTTTAATGTTTTGAGAAACCTCCATACTGATTTCCATAAAAGCTGTACTAGTTTGCACTCTCACCAGCAGAAAATAAGAGTTCCCCTTTCTCCATGGAATCACCAACATTTGTTGTTAGGTTTCTTGATCTTAGCCATTCCGACTGGGATGAGGTAGTTTATAAATAAATGTTTTTAAGTGTACAAAAACAAACATTGTGATACTTTGTTTTGAAACCATTTGAAATTATCTTAATATTTTTTCTATCAAAAAAGGAGACCATAAAAATAATCTCATAGCTTTCCAGCTTTGAAGAGATTTGATGATTGTTAAGTCTTGCAGGTTTTAAATTTTGTCAATTACTTACATATGGTTGCTAATATTTAATAAGCCCTTTCTTATCTTTGATTTCCTCATGTGTTTTTGTCATAGAATAAGTCTATGAAGTGTATTCAATGGTACTTGCATAAACTTTGGTTTAACTGATTTTTGAAAGGCTATTGGTCTTCTGTCTTATTTCTACATTCTACATTCTGGAACCCAAAATTTATGTTTGATTAACTTGAAAGACACAGCTTATTTATGTTAGTATCCAAATTAGATGGTGATTTGGGGATTATATCTGAAACTGTCAGACTTGGTTATGGTGATCTTTAGAGGAAAAACAGTTCGTGTTTCAAGATGCTTTTAATGTAAACAAATACTACTCAACTTTTTTCACTTAAATATATGAAGTATTTATGTAATTTATCTTAGAAATTTGGAAAATTTTAATGGCAAATTTCAACCATATCTAATTTTGTGAAAGTTGGTATTTTTGTTGGTATACACAAATTCTTTTTTTCCATATTTGACATTGATTTTTGTTATGCTTTGTGTTTAGTGAATATTAGTAGGGAGCAAATAACAAAATTTCAAGATGTGTTATCACCATGTTTAACAGTACTGTTGCATATTGCAACATGCAGTTTTTCATAAAAGGATTAAAGTGGAATTTACAGGTTTTAGATAAACAGAATCTTCACTATATTCTATATTCACAGGGTTGGAATTTCAAGAAAAAAATAAAAACAGCAGGAAGGTTTCCACTAAACCCCGTCTTCTGTGGAAATTATGAAGTAACTCTTCTCATTATGGTGTTTTATTTTTATTTAAAAGATTGCACCTATTGCACAATAAAATGTTGAGAAGGTTTTCCTTTTGACAAAAAGATTTCAAAATCTGGAAGTGCATGGTTAAAAAATATTGACTTAAATTTATTGATCTTTAACTAGATGCTTGTGGTAATCATTTTCTGAGTAATAATCAATTAAACCATATCTGAAATTGATCAGTTTGATCAGAACTGTTTCTTTAAAGCATGTTGCTTTAATGGCTAAGAGGAAAATATTTGAAGTAGCATAATTCTTCAAGTATGAAAGCTATTTTCAAATCTGATAAAGTATTTGTTTCCTTTATTAGCAATACACCAATCTGTAGAAGCCCAGTGTGGGAAACATTTCTAAAGGCTTTAGTTATTGTTTTAGCACTAGGAATCAGCCCCAGGGTCCTGAGCTCACACAGGCAATAAAATCAAGCCCTCTACCACTGAGCTATATCCCAAGCCATGTAAAGGTTTCATAAACACATACACACACACACACACATACACACATACACACACACACAAACACACGCACATACAAATACACACATATGCACATGGGGGCTGAGTATAGGAGGTATTTTTAGAGGTCTCTCTTTCTCACACACACACACATACAAACACACACATATGCATATTGGGGCTGAGTATAGGAGGTATTTTCAGACGTCCCTCTCTCTCACACACACACATACAAACACACACAAATGCATATGGGGGCAGAGTATAGGAGGTATTTTTAGAGGTCTCTCTCTCTCTCTCTCTCTCACACACACACACACACACACACACACACACACACACATATCAGTTTATTATAAAGTTTTTCAGGTTGATATTGTGATTAATTTAAACAACAACCCTCACTTTATTTCAGTCTATAAAAGCAGTATGTGTTGTTTTTTTTTTTTTTTTTTTTATTTTTACCCAAGAAATTACTCTGCATACTGTTTTGAATTTAGTAACTACCACTTAGGGAAAAAAATCCTGTTGTATAGATAATTTTTACCTTTAGTATCCTTGATGAGTCTGCTTTTGTCTAAAAGCTGATAACTAGGGAAGATATAATTAGAATATTGGGAAAAACCTGTCTTATAATTAAGGGTTAGCTGTTCTTTGAATTCATCTCCACTATATTCATATAAATTCATTAACTTCAGATGTAATTGGAAGGCACATAATTAATGCAGTGGTTCTGAATGCTTATCAAATTACCACCAATCATCAGAGTTACTGCATGATGCCCCGCAACACAGTGCACAGACATCAATAAAATACTAATTATAAATAACTAATTATAATGACTGCATGAGACCAAAAAAATAAAAACCACTCTTTAAATTAAGTTAGTTTTATTCACTTGATTATTGAAGGATGAGTTGTTTCAATCTGTAAGATTCTGAACTGACATTTTAAATTACTCCTACTTTTATAATTAATACCAATTCACTGGGCTGTGGGGACCATAAACAGAAGGATTCAGAGGTAAATAGGTCATACAGATTGACAAATGCTTGCTCACTAGATTCTATTTAAGTGAGAAGAACAAAACATACTTTCACTGATAAGAATAGACACCCAAACCACAGAAGTGTATATGCAGAAGCAATGAACTTCCACGAATTTCTAGGCTACCTTTCTAATATTCCATGAATTCAAAAATCTGTAAGACCTAGACTAAGACTGAGATAAAACAGAGCACTACTGATGTTCTATTGGTACTAGTACAGCATGCAATATAGTTAGTTGCCTACGCCTGAATCCCTGGCTATCTGTTCCCCAAGTGTTTATTTTTAACAGGAATCTTTATTTTATAAACCCTGACAGAATAATCTTTTAATCAGTGTAACCATTTATTCAAGAAACAAATCAAAATCATTTTCAGAATTGATTAGATTAGAATTTGGTTACTAAAAAATAAAATTATTTCATTTGACAATGCTTGTTAATAATGTATATCAAAGTTATGCATATTGTGATTATTCTTCCGTATTCTCACTGACAAATGGAGTACACTTGTGAATTAAGGCATCAAAGGTATGTGAGGATAGCTCTTCTAGTAGTACTCATGTACTTAGGTCATATTCAAGATTATAGACGCATGAACTTCAGCCAAGAATTCCTGAACATCTATAACAGAAAAAAACAAAAAAGTCAACAAGTAAAACAATTTCAGTTCTGAGATCTACCTACAACACCTGATGACTTTCCCACTACCAACTTTATATACATACGTATGTGTATATGTGTGTGTGTGTTATATGTGTGTTGTGTGTGTGTAATTGTTTAATAGAATGGTTTGTATCCCCATTTCATCACTGACATAGTTCCCTGCTATTATTTTTATTCTTGGTGATAAAAGAAATCTATTAAAACCCAAATAGAATTAAATTCTTCATTAAACAGGACATCTGAATTCTAAAGGTCTAGTTCAGAGTCTTGAAGTACATCTTCTAAAGCTTCACTTTAGTTTTACCAGGGCAATCTACTCCACCCTCCTACACAGGATAAATGCTACCTAGTATCACTTTAAAATAAAATCACAAGATATTCACTTTCTCAAATAGCATGCCTTGCTTTAAATTAATGTTCTCCCGTTCAATTGCTTGCTATCTATGGTATTGCTTCAGTATGGAAGAGAATGGATCTTTATCCCATACCAATACCATCAAGAAAATTTGGCTCCCTAGCTGTTTTCTTCATTATCAAATATGCCCTTAAGAGAGTCTGGCTCAAGAATTTCATCACAACCATCCCATTTGCTATCTATATCTATATCTATATCTATATCTATATCTATATCATCTATATCTATATCTATCTATATATCCATTTATTTTATTAGCACTTTCTTTCTTTCTTTGTAGACGCATGTGGGTGGAAATATATTTATGACCTATATATAGCCTTGCAGGATCTGTGTATGAAACATAATCATCAATGGTTCTCACAAAAATGTATTTTTGAAGCTTGAATTATTGAACTTCTAGCTATAGATTCTTTCTTTGTTTGTTTTTTTATTATTGAAGTGGTTCTTTTTTTACTGGATATAATAGCATCCATGTGAAAATACACCTTGTTACAAATGATTCAAACAATTAAATTTATTACTTGTGCCAAGAATTAATTCTTCCTTATAGAATATAATAATTGCTATGGATATTAGAACAAGAAAGACATAAAAGTAGAGTTGACTCTATTCACCCTTCAAATATTATATATATATATATATATATATATATATATATATATATATATATATATATATATATATATAATATCCACTGATAAGTGGATATTAGGTCAAAAGCTCAGAATAAACAATATATAATTCACAGACCACATGAATCTCTAGAAGAAGAAAGACCAAAGTGTGGGTGCTTCAGTTTTTCTGAGAAAGGAAACAAAATATTCACAGGAGCATATGGAGACAAAGTGTGTGGCAGAGATTGAAGGAAAGGCCATCTAGAGACTGTCCTACCTAGGGATTCATCCTATAAACAGTCACCAAACCACGACACTATTGTGGATGCTAAGAAGTGTCTACTGAAAGGCCTGATATGGCTGTCTCCTGAGGGGTCCTGCAAGAGCCTTACAATGTAAGGCAGATGTATTTGTAAGTCAACCATTGGCCTGAGCACAGGGTCCCCAATGGATGAGTTGGAGAGAGGACTGGAGGAGCAGAAGGGGTTTGCAGCCTCATGGGAAGAACGATGATGTTGTCCAACTGGATTCCCCAGGGCTCCCAGAGACTAAGCTATCAAGTAAGGACTACACATGGTTCCAGGCACATTTGTGGTGGAGCGATGCTTGACAAGGCATTGGTGGGAGAAGAGGTCCTTGGTCCTATGAAGGCTGGATAGAAGTCCCAGCATGGGGAAATCAAGAGGTGGTGGGTGGGAGTGGGTTGGGTAGAGGAGCATCCTCAGGGAGGCAGGGGTAGGAAGGATGGGTTCGGGGTGTTCTGGGAGGGGGAGAACCAGGAAAGGAAAATGAAAAGGGAATGTAATTGAAGAATACGTTCAATAAAAATTTAAAATATATGTATGTATGTATATATATATATATATATATATATATATATATATATATATATATATGAAGTTTTAGATTAGAATTAGTGTTTTGTTATTAAAGAAAAATTATTGATTACTTAAAATGCTATAAAAGTGTTTCCTTAAATTTAGAATGTCTGAATTTATATATTAAATATTATGATAAGAATTAAAATTTTTATTCTTCTTTTTGGTATTAATTTCTTTTATTTGGCTGTGAGTAAATACTGCTACTAAAATTTTTCAGGGGATAAAGTAGGTATTCTGATTTGGGGGTTTTTCTTTGTTTTTTTGTTTTTTGTTTGTTTGTTTGATTTTTCAAGACAGGGTTTCTCTGTGTAGCCCTGGCTGTCCTGGAACTCATTCTGTAGACCAGGCTGGCCTCGAACTCAGAAATTCGCATGCCTCTGCCTCCCAAGTGCTGGGATTAAAGGCGTGCACCACCACTGCCAGACTTAAAGTAGGTATTCTACTTACAGTTCTAGATGACAGTCTATCACTGAAGGGACATCAAATTAGAAACTTGAATCAAATCAAACACATCAACAGTCTAAAGGAGAGACTTATAATACAGAATTAACACCTCACGGAATGATGCTAGTTAAAGAGGTCCGTGACTTCCCACAGAAATTAACAATCAAATGATTTTCCATGGACATTCCCAGCTAACCAACTGTAGTTCCTCACTGAGATTCAGGCCACAGATGATTCTAGGTTGGGGAAAATTAAAGTTGAACACCATATTTTAATTGAGTTGCCTATTTTTGTTTGTTTTTTGTTGTTTGTTGTTTTGTTTTTGTTTTGAGAAATGCCAAGTGTTTATTTTCTAGAGAAATGTAAGACTGCTGTTTTCTGATGTAAGGACAAAATCTCTACAACATAAAACCAAAATCTATTTGACAAAAATGGAAATGAAATCCTCAAATACAAAAACCCTTCATGTTAAAAGTCTTGGATAGATCAGCAATTCATGGCACATACCTAAACATAATAAACCCAATATACCTCAAACCGACAGGCAACATAAAATTAAATAGATAGAAATGGAAAGAAATCCCAGTAAAATGAGGGACAAAGACAAGGATGCCCACTCTCTATTCAACATAATACTTGAAATGCTACCTAGAGCAATCAGACAGCACAAGGAGCTTGAGGGGATACAAACTGGAAAGGAGGAACTCAAGGCATCACCATTTGCAGATGATATATCAGTACCTATTCCACCAGAGAACTCCTACAGCTGATAAACAACCTCAGCAAGTTGAATGGATATAAAATTAGCTCAAATAAACAAGTAGCCTTCCTTTATACAAATGATAAACAAGCTGAGAAGGAAATTAGGGAAGCAACAACCTTCACAATAGCTACAAATAGTAAAACATATCTTGGTGTAACTCTTCCCAAGCAACTAAAAGATCTGTGTGACAAGAACTTCAAGTTTCTGAAGAAAGAAATTGAAAAGATCTTAGAAGGTGAAAAGATTCCCCCATGCTGATGGATCTGTAAGATTAACATTGTGAAAATAGACATCTTCTCAAAAAACAATGCACAGATTCAGTGCAATCTCTATCAAAAGTCCAACATAGTTTTTTTTTACAGACCTTAACAGAGCAAATTTCCACTTCATATGGAAAAAACAAAAACCCAGGAGAGCTAAAAACTATCCTTAACAATAAAAGGACTTCTGGGGTAATCACTTTTCCTGACCTCAAGCTGTACTACAGAGAAGTAGTGATAAAAACTGCATGGTATTGGCACAGAGACAACCAGGTCAATCAATGAAATAGAATTGAAGACCCAGAAAAAAAACTCACACACCTATGGATCCTTGATCTTTGACAAAGAAGCCAAAACCATGCAGTGGGGAAAAAAAAGAAAGAATTTTCAACAAATGTATACAGAAGCAACTTTGTCCATATTTATTACCTTGCAGAAAGCTCAAGTCCAAATAGATGAAGGATCTTAGCACAAAACCAGAGTACAAAGTGGGAAATAGTCAGGAATGGATTGACATGGGAAAATTTTCTAAACAGAACACCAAGGTCTCAGGCTCTAAGATAAACAGTTGGCAAGTGTAACCTCATGTAACTAATAAGCCTCTGTAAGACAGAGGACACTGTTAATAAGACAAAATAGCAACCTACCGATTGGGAAAAGAACTTCATTAACCCTATATCTGAAAGATGGCAGATATCCAAAATTTATAAAGAACTCAAGATGCTAAATAACCCAATCAAAAATTAGGGTGTAGAACTAAACGAAGATTTTACAACTGAGGAATCTGGAATGGCTGAGAAGCACCTAAAGAAACGTTCAACATCCTTAGCAATCAGAAAAATGGAAATCATAAAGACCCTTATATTCCACCTCAAACCAGTCAAATGATTAAGATAAAAAATTCAAAGGGCGGCATATGCATCCTGGTGAGGATGTGGAGCAAGAGAAACACTCCTCAATTGCCATTGCGTTTGCAAACTGGTTCAACCATTTTAGAAATCAATGTGGTGGTTCCTCAGAGTATTTAAAATAGTTCTAGCTGGAGACCCAGCTATATTGCTCCTGGGCATATATCCAAAAGATGCTCAACTATATCACAAAGACATGTGTTCCACTATTTTCACAGCAGCCTTATTCATAATAACCAGAAGTTAGAAACAACCCAGATGTCTCTCAACCAAAGAAAGGATACAGAAAATGTGGTATATTTATATAGTGGAATACTATTCAGCTATTAAAAATGAGGACATCATAAATTTTGTGGGAAAATGGATAGAACTAGAAAATATCATCTTGAGTTAGGTAACTCAGACACAAAGGACATACATGGTATGTACTCACTGATTTGTGTATATTAGCAAAAAACTACAGAATACCTAGGATACAACCCACAGAACCCAACCATAAGAAATAAAACAAGTAGAAAGGCCCAAGGGAGGATGTTTTAATTCCACTTAGAATCATGGAAGGCAGAGGGAAGGCAGGACTTAGGTGGGAGAGGGGAAGAGGAGGGGGAAAGGTGGATAGGGTCATGTAGGGGGGAATACAGGAAAGAAACCCAGAAAGCCAGGAGAATGTATGTTAGTATACACCTGAGAAAGGCTGAGAGCAGGGGGAACGTCTAGAAATTCCCAGAGACCAGGGATGTGAAAGTCTTCCAGGACTCTGTCGAGATATCATTACCTGAAATGCAGAAAAACAGAGGGAAATAGACATAGCACCCAGTGGAGAGATGGGGCCACCAACCTACCTTCAAAATTTTTAATCCAGAATTGTTCCTGTCTAAAAGGAATACAGGGACAAAAATGGAGCAGTGTTTGAAGGAGAGGTCCTTCATTGACCAGTCAACTTGGGTTCCATCCTATGCACAGGCACCAAACCCCAACACTATTGCTGATTCCTAGCATGGCTGTCTGTTGAGAGGCTCTACCAGCAGCTGAGTGAGACAGATGCAGATACTTAACCAAACATTGAACTGATGTGAGCGTTTCCTATGGAAGAGTTAGGTAAAAGATTGAAGGAGCTGAAGGGGATAGCAACTCCATAGGAAGACCAACAGTTTCATATAACCTGGACCTCTGGTCACTTCCAGAGAGTATGTCACCAACCAAAGAGCATACACAAGCTGGTCCAGTCTCCCTGGCAAATCTGTAGTAGAAGAGAGCCTAGTCTGGCCTCAGCGGGTGAGTATGCACATAATCCTGTAGAACCTTGATGCTACAGGCTAAGAAGGATGCTGGTGGGGTGAGTTGGGGGTGATGTAGGAGGGTGGGGTGTACCCTCACAGAAGCAAAAGGGAAGCGGGATGGGGTGACGAACTTGGGGAAGAGGGGCAAAATTTGGAATGTAAATAAATAAAATAATTTAATAAAAAAGAATTTCACCAACGGAAACTAAAAGTAATGCATATCTATGCCACAAGAATATAAGTAGATAAGTAAATTTGCTGATAAATTACAAATACAGGATGATTGATAGTACTTGTGACAATAATGAAAAATCTCATCTTTACTGTCTATACCTTGTCTATATCTTTGTCTAAAAAATTTATCCTAGTGTACTTTACTAATATTTTCTCTAGGATTTAAAAAAATCTACTGGTTTACAAATGAAAAGAATATATTTCTCTCGAATTTATGCTGATAGCAAGTAAAAAGGCCTTTTTATCGATTTTGCATTATTTTCTGATTTAATACTGGTTTCAGCTGTGAGGGAATTTCTGTCACAATTGTGATTTCACTGTTGTTTGTTTCAGAAGTTCATATTTTAATGGACAATTGCTAGCTATGTTCATCTAAGGCATAAAATCAATAATTTTATCTTGCTAGTAAGGAAAATAATAAAACAGAGATTCACTGAATTCTTTGAGAATGTTTATTGTCAGAAGTTTAAGAAAATTTCTTTCTATAGTCTTCCCACAAAAAACTGCATGGACAGCAAATACAGGATCTCTCTCTCTCCCCCTCCCTCCCCCACTCTCTCCAATACACACACACACACACACACACACACACACACACACACCTTTGGGTTCTTAAGTTTTTTGCACTTTAACAAACAGTTTCATTATAACCACAACATACTCCTGATTCTTTTTTGACAATTTCTTGATGGATATAATCCTTCACTGCTGGTTGGGTTACAAACTGGTACAACCACTCTGGAAATCAGTCTGACGTTTCCTCAGAAAACTGGGCACATCACTTCCGGAGGATCCTGTTATACCACTCCTGGGCATATACCCAGAGGATTCCCCAGCATGTAATAAGGATACATGCTCCACTATGTTAATAGCAGCCCTATTTATAATAGCCAGAAGCTGGAAAGAACCCAGGTATCCCTCAACAGAAGAATGGATGCAAAAAATGTGGTATATATATACAATGGAGTACTATTCAGCCATTAGAAACAATGAATTCATGAAATTCTTATACAAATGGATGGATTTGGAGAACATCATACTAAGTGAGGTAACCTAGTCTCAAAATATCAATCATGGTATGCACTCAGTAATAAGTGGATATTAGCCTAGAAAATTGGAATACCCAAACCATAGTCCACACATCAAATGAGGTACAAGAAGAATGGAGGAGTGGCCCCTGGTTCTGGAAAGACTCAGTGTAGCAGTATAGGGCAATACCAGAACAGGGAAGGGGAAAGGGGTGAATGGGGGAAGAGGGGGAGGAAAGGGGCTTATGGGACTTTCGGTGAGTGGGGGGCCTGAAAAGGGGAAATCATTTGAAATGTAAATAAAAAAATTTCGAATTAGAAATTCAAATAAAAAAAATCACATAGGTAAGTCATTAATTTTTATCCCCTCTCCAAAACTCACTAAAATTCATTCCAAAAAGTTCCTTTTCTGCTTTCATGTATTTTAGGAGTGGTGTGCATTCATGTATAAGCCACTGAGGTTAATTAGGGTTCTTGACATGAGTATTGGTTGAGTTATTTGCTGGATTAAGGGCAAGTAACCAGTGTCCACACAATTGAAGAAAAGCACTTCCTTTTCCCTCCTTGGCATTAATCCGAAATGGCTCCTCAGGACACAATAATACTTCACCACCCCATCTGCATTTTGAATGGAATATTTCCAGCCCTGTCTGGAGTAGATTTTTGTGAAGTAAGGCAAAACTTCTAAGATTTCAAAGCCCTTTTATTCAGATTTTTTTAAAGAACATATAATACAGAGCTGTACAGTAAATGCTTCAGATTGAAAAAACTTGAGCAAAGTCTGAATACAATTCAATCAGACTGTAATAGCCTGGCTGAATCTGAAAACTCTGTGTTTGTGACACATGTCAATTATTTGTTGCTGTCCTATAGAAACTTTGAAACTGATAGTATGCAGATATCGTATGACACTATAATGCTTTCAATGGAGAAAATGTAGAGTGGAAAAATATATTTTACTTTATGCTCAAACTTTAGTTTTTGCTGCTCTGAATATTCTTGATAATGACATTGCCATGATCATTAACTATAAGTCTTATTTCCATACACTTTTTATACCCTGTTCTTATACTGCTTTATGTTTTGCTCCAGTAAATAACTCAACAAATACTCAGGCTAAGACCCCTTACTAGACTCAGTGGGTTACACATGAAAGCACACTACTCCCAAAATACATGAAAGTGGAAAAGGAATTTATTGGGAAGAATTTTAGTGGGCTTTGGAGAGGAGGTGGAAATTAATGAGTTACATATGTGATCAAAATGCATTATGTACATTATGAATACATTATATTATAATATTTTATTATATACATTGTATATATTATGTTCTGGGTTCTTCTTCATCTTCAAGGAAAGCATAAGAGCTTTGTTTTAGACTCTGTCATTGCTAGTGCCTAAATATAGACTTTATTACTTCAACAAGAGTTATAATTCTCTCTTTCACATTGCCCACAAGCATTCTTTTTTAGCTGTCATGTGTATTCTGAAGGTTCAGTTATTGGAGTGTGTATGAACTTTTCAAATATTCCTAATAAGGTTGTTGTTATTAATATGTTACATAAAACCTGATCTGCACTTTCTATATTTCTTATATTTCATTTTGTATTCTTTTTTTTATTCGATATAATTTATTTACATTTCAAATGATGTCCCTTTTCTAGCCCCCCCACTCCCCGCAAGTCCCGTAAGCCCCCTTCTCTCTCCTGTCCTCCCACCCACCCCTTCCCACTTCCCAGTTCTGGTTTTGCCAAATACTGTTTCACTGAGTCTTTCCAGAACCAGGGGCCACTCCTCCTTTCTTCTTGTACCTCATTTGATGTGTGGATTATGTTTTGGGTATTCCAGTTTTCTAGGTTAATATCCACTTATTAGTGAGTGCATACCATGATTCACCTTTTGAGTCTGGGTTACCTCACTTAGTATGATATTCTCTAGCTCCATCCATTTGCCTAAGAATTTCATGAATTCATTGTTTCTAATGGCTGAATAGTACTCCATTGTGTAGATATACCACATTTTTTGCATCCACTTTTCTGTTGAGGGATACCTGGGTTCTTTCCAGCATCTGGCAATTATAAATAGGGCTGCTATGAACATAGTAGAACATGTATCCTTATTACATGGTGGGGAGTCTTCTGGGTATATGCCCAGGAGTGGTATAGCAGGATCTTCTGGAAGTGAGGTGCCCAGTTTTCGGAGGAACCGCCAGACTGATTTCCAGAGTGGTTGTATCAATTTGCAACCCCACCAGCAGTGGAGGAGTGTTCCTCTTTCTCCACACCCTCTCCAACACCTGCTGTCTGCTGAATTTTTAATCTTAGCCATTCTGACTGGTGTAAGATGAAATCTTAGGGTTGTTTTGATTTGCATTTCCCTAATGACTAATGAAGTTGAGCATTTTTTAAGATGCTTCTCCGTCATCCGAAGTATTCAGGTGAGAATTCTTTGTTTAACTCTGTACCCCATTTTTTAATAGGGTTGTTTGATTTTCTGGAGTCTAACTTCTTGAGTTATTTATATATATTGGATATTAGCCCTCTATCTGATGTAGGATTGGTGAAGATCTTTTCCCAATTTGTTGGTTGCCGATTTATCCTCTTGATGGTGTCCTTTGCCTTACAGAAACTTTGTAATTTTATGAGGTCCCATTTGTCAATTCTTGATCTTAGAGCATACGCTATTGGTGTTCTGTTCAGAAACGTTCTCCCTGTACAGATGTCCTCAAGGGTCTTCCCCAGTTTCTTTTCTATTAGCTTCAGAGTGTCTGGCTTTATGTGGAGGTCCTTGATCCATTTGGATTTGAGCTTAGTACAAGGAGACAAGGATGGATCAATTCGCATTCTTCTGCATGCTGACCTCCAGTTGAACCAGCACCATTTGTTGAAAAGGCTATCTTTTTTCCATTGGATGTTTTCAGCCTCTTTGTCGAGGATCAAGTGGCCATAGGTGTGTGGTTTCATTTTTGGATCTTCAATCCTGTTCCATTGATCATCCTGCCTGTCACTGTACCAATACCATGCAGTTTTTAACACTATTGCTCTGTAGTATTGCTTGAGGTCAGGGATACTGATTCCCCCAGATTTTCTTTTGTTGCTGAGAATAGTTTTAGCTATCCTGGGTTTTTTGTTGTTCCAGATGAATTTGATAATTGCTCTTTCTAACTCTGTGAAGAATTGAGTTGGGATTTTGATGGATATTGCATTGAATCTGTATAGTGCTTTAGGCAAAATGGCCATTTTAACTATATTGATTCTACCGATCCATGAGCATGGGAGGTTTTCCCATTTTTTGAGGTCTTCTTCCATTTCCTTCTTCAGAGTCTTGAAGTTCTTGTCATACAGATCTTTCACATGTTTGGTAAGAGTCACCCCAAGATACTTTATACTGTTTGTGGCTATTGTGAAGGGGGTCATTTCCCTAATTTCTTTCTTAGCCTGCTTATCCTTTGAGTATAGGAAGGCCACTGATTTGCTTGAGTTGATTTTATAACCTGCCACATTGCTGAAGTTGTTTGTCAGCTGTAGGAGCTCTCTAGTGGAGTTCTTTGGGTCACTTAGGTAGACGATCATTTCGTCTGCAAATAATGATAGTTTGACTTCTTCCTTTCCAATTTGTATCCCTTTGACCTCCTTATGTTGTCGAATTGCCCGAGCTAGTACCTCAGGTACAATATTGAAAAGATAAGGAGAAAGGGGGCAGCCTTGTCTGGTCCCTGATTTCAGTGGGATTGCTTCAAGTTTCCCTCCATTTAGTTTGATGCTGGCTACCGGTTTGCTGTATATTGCTTTTACTATGTTTATGTATGGGCCTTGAATTCCTGTTTTCTCCAAGACTTTAAGCATGAAAGGATGCTGAATTTTGTCAAATGCCTTTTCAGCATCCAATGAAATGACCATGTGGTTTTGTTCTTTGAGTTTGTTTATGTAGTAGATTGTATTGATGGATTTCCGTATATTGAACCAACCCTGCATTCCCGGGATAAAGCCTACTTGATCATGGTGGATGATCGTTTTGATGTGTTCTTGGATTTGGTTGGCAAGAATTTTATTGAGTATTATTGCATCGATGTTCATAAGGGAAATTGGTCTGAAGTTCTCTTTCTTTGTTGGATCTTTTTGTGGCTTTGGTATCAGCGTAATTGTGGCTTCTTAGAAGGAATTGGGTAGTGTTCCTTCTGTTTCTATTTTGTGGAATAGTTTGAAGAGTATTGGTGTTAACTCTTCTTTGAAGGTCTGGTAGAATTCTGCACTGAAGCCATCTGGTCCTGTGCTTTTTTTGGTTGGAAGACTTTCTATGACTCCTTCTATTTCTTTAGGCATTATGGGACTGTTTAGATGGTCTAGTTGGTCCTGATTTAATTTTGGTATTTGGTATCTGTCAAGGACATTGTCCATTTCCTCCAAATTCTCCAGTTGTGTTGAGTACAGGCTCTTGTAGTAGGATCTGATGATTTTTTGGATTTCCTCAGTTTCCGTTGTTATATCTCCCTTTTCATTTCTAAGTTTGTTAATTTGGATACTTTCTCTGTGCCCTTTGGTCAGTCTGGCTAAGGGTTTATCTATCTTGTTGATTTTCTCAAAGAACCAGCTCCTGGTTTTGTTGATTTTTTGTATGGTTCTCTTTGTTTCTACTTGATTGATTTCGGCCCTGAGTTTGATGATTTCCTGCCTTCTACTCCTCCTGGGCGAAATAGCTTCTTTTTGTTCTAGGGCTTTCAGGTGTGTCATTAAGCTGGTAATGTATGCTCTCTCCATTTTCTTTTTGGAGGCACTCAGGGCTATGAGTTTTCCTCTTAGCACTGCTTTCATTGTGTCCCATAGATTTGGGTATGTTGTGTTTTCATTTTCATTGTGTTCTAAAAAGTCTTTAATTTCTTTCTTTATTTCTTCCTTGACCAAGGTATCATTGAGTAGAGTATTGTTCAGTTTCCACGTGTATGTGGGTTTTCTGTTGTTTCTGTTGCTATTGAAGACCACTTTTACTCCATAGTGATCAGATAGGAGGCATGGGATTAGTTCTATCTTCTTATATTTGTTGAGGTCTGTCTTGTGACCAATTATATGGTCGATTTTGGAGAAGGTACCATGAGGTGCTGAGAAAAAGGTATATTCTTTTGTTTTAGGATAGAATGTTCTATATATATATATGTTAAATCTAATTGGTCCAAAGCTTCAATTAGTTTCATTGTGTCCCTGTTTATTTTCTGTTTTCCTGATCGGTCCATTGAGGAAAGTGCAGTGTTGAAGTCACCCACAATTATTGTGTTAGGTGCAATGTGTGCTTTGAGTTTTAATAAAGTTTCTTTTAGGAAAGAGGGTGCCCTTGCATTTGGGGCATAGATGTTCAGGATTGACAGTTTTTCTTTTTGTATTTTTCCTTTGACCAGCAACAAGTGTCCCTCAGGGTCTCTTTTGATGACTTTGGGTTGAAAGTCAATTTTATCTGATATTGAAATGGCTACTCCAGCTTGTTTCATGAGACCATTTGCTTGTAAAATTGTCTTCCAGCCTTTTACTCTAAGGTAGTGTTTGTCTTTGACCCTGAGGTGTGTTTCCTGTAAGCAGCAAAATGTAGGGTCCTGTTTACGTATCCAGTCAGTTAGTCTGTGTCTTTTTATTGGGGCATTAAGTCCATTGATGTTAAGAGATATTAAGGAATAGTGATTGTTACTTCCTATCATTTTTGACGTTATTTTTTAAATTTGAATGCTTAACTTCTTTTGGGTTTGATGAAAGGTTACTATCTTGCTTTTTCCAGGGTGAAGTTTCCCTCCTTGTATTGGTGTTGTCCTCCTATTATCCTTTTTAGGGCTGGGTTTGTGGATAGATATTGGGTAAACTTGGTTTGGTCATGAAATATCTTAGTTTCTCCATCTATGGTGATTGAGAGTTTTGCTGGATATAGTAGTTTTGGTTGGCATTTGTGTTCTCTTAGAGTTTGCATGAGATCTGCCCAGGACCTTCTAGCCTTCATAGTCTCAGTTGAAAAGTCTGCTGTGATTATGATAGGTCTTCCTTTATATGTTACTTGGCCTTTTTCTCTTACTGCCTTTAGTATTCTTTCTTTGTTTAGAACATTTGGTGTTTTGATTATTATGTGACGGGAAGTATTTCTGTTCTGGTCCAGTCTGTTTGGAGTTCTGTAGGTTTCTTGTATATTCATGGGCATCTCTCCCTTTAGGTTAGGGAAGTTTTCTTCCATAATTTTATTGAAGATATTTGCTGGCCCTTTAAGTTTTAGATCTTCACTCTCATCTATGCCTATAATCCTTAGGTTTGGTCTTCTCATTGTGTCCTGGATTTCCTGGATATTTTGGGTTACAAGCTTTTTGCATTTTGCATTTTCTTTAACTGTTGAGTCCATGGTTTCTATGGAATCTTCAGCATCTGAGATTCTTTCTTCTATCTCTTGTATTCTGTTGTTGATATTTGCAAGTCTGTCCCCTGATTTCTTCCCAAGGCTTTCTATCTCCAAAGTTGTCTCCCTTTGAGTTTTCTTAGTTGTTTCTACTTGTGATTTTAGATCCTGGATGGTTTTGCTTAGCTCCTTCACTTGCTTGTTTGTGCTTTCCTGTAATTCTTTAAGAGATTTTTGTGTTTCCTCTTTCATGACCTCAGCCTGTTGACCAAAGTTCTCCTGTATTTCTTTAAGAGATTTTTGTGTTTCGTCTTTTATGACCTCAGCCTGTTGACCAAAGTTCTCCTGTATTTCTTTAAGTGTTTTTTGCATTTCCTCCTTGTTGGCTTTTGTATTCTCCTGGATTTCTTTCAATGATTTTTGTGTTTCCCTTGCAAGGGCTTCTAACTTTTGATCCATTTTCTCCTGAATTTCTTTAAGTATGTCCTTCATGTGTTCCTGTACCAGCATCATGACCAGTGATTTTAAATCCAAATCTTGTTTTCCTGGTGTGATGGGGTATCCAGGACATGTTGGTAGAGGAGAATTGGGTTCAGATGTTTCCATATTGCCTTGATTTCTGTTAGTGACGTTCCTGCGTTTGCCTTTTGCCATCTAGTTCTCACTGGTGTTAGTTTGTCTTGTCAGTGCTGGACTCACCAGTGCAAGCTGCCCCTTCCCAGTTGGCCTCTGGTGCACAGCTTACCTCCTGCACTGCTTGTAGACAGGGTGCTGCTGCCCAGGCTGTTCAGATCCCAAAGCAGGCACCTGAAGGCTCCCGCTGGGGCCCGCTGGATTCACTGGAGCACACTGACTTCTCCCCGCTGTCCGCCCGGAAGCCCAGCTAGCCTCTTGCAGGACTTGGAGATGTGGTGCTGCCGCCCAGGCTGATCTCAGTCTGTCCCATCCCTGGAATCCGAAACCAAGATGGATGCACCTCTCCTGACTGGTGGGAGGCCGAGTTCTGATCTTGTACTCTTTATATCATTTATAGTCTTACCTATTTACATATCATTCTTAGAAAAACATAGTCAAATGTTTTAAAAGTAACATGTATTTACCTAAAGTGTGTTAATGATGAAGTGTGATATGATTGGATGCAGTTTGCTTATTATCTTGATCATGAAATACATCTGGAAGCCTCAAGCTTACTATGCCATATCAGAATGTTTGCACAGTGGTTTGTGTCTTATTTTTTCTGCTGCTCAGATTAAAACACCCTAATAAATGATGTAGTGGAGTAAGGGTTTATTCTGACTCATATTATCTCAGCCAGGGGATATGTCTAGTTCCCCACCACAGTTAAAGCATTCAAAATAATTCTCTACAAGTAATGCCAGAGGCCAGATGTGGTGGTATACATGAGAAATGCCATCTACTGGCTCCAGCATTTGAATCCTTGTTTTCTGTCTAGGGAGATTTAGGGAGTAGAGCTTTATTGAAGAATGTGCAGCTTCATGAGTTCAAAGCAGCATGCCTCTTTCCTCTTCTCCTTCAGCTTGCTATTTCTGCAGCCATGTTGTTAGGGAGTAAAAATGCCTTCTCAGAAAATATCACAGTAAGCACATAGAGATTAATAAAGGACCACATCCTTAACAATACACAGTTACTGGTTCTAGCACATACACAAAAGGAAACCCTCCCTAAACAGAAATCCTCATTATCACCCACAGTTTCATATCCTCAAGTTACATTTTGAGCAATTATGTCTCAGAATTTCCAAGTGTTGGATGTTTGGACTTACGGAAGATCTACAAGGTAAAAATATTATTATAGCTGTCTGGAAACAAACCACGGTTGATCTTCTGAGGCAGCCTTCCACAAGGCTAGCCTGCTTGCCTGTCATGTTTATGCTCCTCCTCCTATGAGAATAAAGACTTACTAATGCATCAGTGTAAGTGAAGGGGCAATTAAAGTACCCACTCAACCAAACCACTACATAACTGGATGTTGGCAGCACAAAGGTCGTTGTGCTCAATTACTGGGGAAACTAGATATGGAAACTAAGTACTGGGTGTCTCCTCAGTGAAGGAGATAAAATACTTGCTTTCCAACCTGAAAGTTGAAAGTAAATGTGGTTGATAATCTGGTGACCTTTTGTTAGCAGTAGAGTCAAACTTCACCTAAATTCTCCAGAACAATTATCCCGAACTTTCTCTCCCAAGAATTTCAGCTTTAGGTCTCAGGTAATAGAGCCCATCATTTGGGTACATTGCCTCCTGACTTATATGCTGTCTCAGAGACTATTGCAAATTCTGGGCCCTTAAGCTACAGAACCCATCTTCAAAACCATATGGACTTTGCAAAAGAGTTTCTATATAGTCATACCTTAAGTGATATTATGCAACTGGAATTGGAATGATTGTTGCCTGGAAACCTGGAATGGGAATTATTGTTATCTGCAAACTTTTTTCCAAATTGTGCTAAGTTATATGCTTAAAATAAAATGTCTAACATTAGACTCTCACAAAGTTTGATCTATCCTGGCTGATTTGGTCAGGCTAAACCACATTTCCTTGTTCACCTCTTCACAGATTGTTTTTTTGTTTTGTTTTGTTTTGTTTTGTTTTTTGCCTGCCATCATGTTTCTATGGAGCCCCCAGCCACATACACAACTTAGGTAGAAATAAAGTCTTATTGTGGATCAATTTGATCAAGATCTTAAAGGAGATAGAGGAAGAACGAAGCAAAAATTATTTTAAAGAAGCAGATTCTGTATGACAGGCATCAGGGTGAGAGTCTTTGAGCTGGGACAAATGGTTTAAACTGACTGAACTAGATAGATACCATTGTTAAAGGTAGTTGACCACTGAGGGCAGACTAAGATGTTTCTGTTGGTATAAGGGAGGTTTCTGTTTACAAATAACCAACCTTTGGGCTTCTATTTGCCCAATAAAATTTTTTCTCTTCAGCCTGCCAAATTCCTTATGTTATGGACATTGTCACCAGTGCATTTCCATTTCAGGGATGGGAGTGCTTTGGACTGAACAACAAAGAATGAATAGAAGACTTCATTCACCCAGTGTCTTTCCCACTCATTACCATATAGAGACATGCTTATAGTAGAGGTACAAATTTTTCCGTCCCTAAAATCTGTTCACTAAATACTACTTTGTGCAATAATATTTGCTAAGCAAGTTCAGTAGAAGCTTTATCACATCAATGTATGATTTGCAGGTTCTCCCATGCTTTACTCCTATGGCTGATTCTTATTCCTCTGGAACGATAACCTAAATAAAGGGTTTTTATTCCTATTTATTATTGTGGTTGTGAAATAGTGCCATTGCAACAGAAAAGTCACCAATTCCGATGTCAATACCAGAGCACATGAATAAATTGACCATACTGCATTGTATCATTTTGGAAGCCTTTGGAAGAATCCACAATGTTAGAATAGAAAAGTAAGCATATACTACAAATTGAGATTAAACGAGTGGTCTAGAAACTTGAAAGGCAGATTTCAGATGGGGCCCGTCTTAGTAACTGAACTAGAGTACATTCCTGTAATATTTTGGCAAAGAATATAGCTGTCTTCTGTCCGTGTCCTAAGAACATGCCTGAGGCTAAATTGAAAAGCTAAGGGTAATTTCCTTGGCAGAAGAAATTTTGAGTCAGCATATTGTTGAATGTATGGCATGGTTGCTACCCATTACATTTGTGCAGGTGTTAATAATAAAAAGGAACATCAGGGACTGAAAGGAAAGGAAAATGTTCAGTTTGGAGAGAGAAGGGACTCTGCCAAGAAAAGTAGGATTCTAGGAACCTTAGTGTCACAGCCAAGGCAGGTGCTGAAAGAGAGGCTGAAACTGTTAGGAATATTTGTGGCATTAAGCAGAGGCCTGCTTTGTAAAAGGAACAAAACAAAGCAAAACATGGAAATGGAGTCCTAAGGGCAATGGCAAGAATTCAATAACAACAAAAGGCTAAAGGGTTTCCTCTTCCTTTAAAGAACTGATAAACAAAACAAAAATAATATGGTTTGAGTAACCAGAAGTCTGCCCCAGTTTGTCAGCTAAAGTTGGCATGGTTTTTCCTATGGTTCTGACTTTAGAGGAAGTATTTCTTGAACCTATGAAGCTGAATCATTGATAGCAGTGGAGAACCTAAAATTTTGGATATGACAGAGCCTTCATTCCTCTTTTGAAATATAATTTATATTCTGTCCTATAATGTGGTGGAATTATATAATTTTATAGCATATTATGATTAAGAGACTGTCTTAATTTTCAGGAGAATCTTTGATGTTTGGACTTTGGAATGGTATTAAAACTGTGAAGGGCTATGTAGACTTTTGGAGTTGTGCTAATTTCATTTTTTTTTTTTTTTGGATTATGATATGGTTATGGGATTTATGAGAACACAGGAGCAGAATATTGTCCCTTAAATTTAAAATGTACTCCATAGGCTGTAGTATTTGGAGACTTAGTGTCCAGTTGATGGAGCTATTGAATGAGGTTTAAATGTTGCAGCCTAGCATGATGAGGTAAATCAGTGGGCAATTTGGGCTTTAAAGACTGGTGCTGCTTCCTGTTCACTATGCTTTTATTCCTGGTGGAGGTTGTGAACTCTCAGTTTCCTTATCTAATTACCACTCCTTTAAAAAAAAATTAGATATATTTGTTATGTATATTTCAAATGATTTCACCTTTCCTGGCTCCCCCCCCAAAAAAAAATAGTTTCATAAGCCATCTCTCCTCTCCCTGTTCCCCAATCAATCCCCTCCCACTTCCCTGTCCTGGTATTACCCTACACTGCTGCAGTGAGCTTTTCCAGGACCAGGGGCCTCTCCAGCTGTTGTCCAAATAGGCCATCCTCTGCTGCCTATGCATCTGGAGCCATGGAAAACAACATGTGTACTATCTGGTTGATGTTTTTGTCCCTGAAAGCTCTTGGAGAATTGGGTGGCTCATATTGTTGTTCCTCCTATGATGCTGCAAACCTCTTCAGCTCCTTGGGTCCTTTCTCTAGCTCCCCCATTGTGGACCCTGTGCTCAGTTCAATGAATGGCTGGCTGAGAGTGTCCCTCTCTGTATTTGTCATGCACTGGCAGAGCCTCCCATGTGACAGCTATATACGGCTCTAGACAGCAAGTACTTGTGGGCATCAATGATAGTGTCTGGGTTTTGTATATGGGATGAATCACTAGGTGGGATAGTCTCAAGATGGTCTTTTTCTCAGTCTCTGCTCCACACTTTGTCTCTGTATCTCCTTCTGTGGGTATTTTGTTCTGCCTTCTAAGAAGGACCAGCTATTAAGAACAATGAATTCTTGAAATTCTTAGGCAAAGGGGTGGAACTGGAAAATATAATCCTGAGTGAGGTAACCCAACCACAAAAGAACACACATGGATTGCAGTCACTGAGAAGTGGATATTAGCCTAGAAGCTCAGAATACCCAAGACGCAATTCACGTACCAAATGATGCCTAAGAAGAAGGAAGAACAAAGCACGGATACTCTAATTACCACGCTTATCACTTACTTCTATGCTTCTGTACCATGAGCACTTTTTAATGCCTCTGTATTCATAAAGCTAAATAAAATCTTTCTTCTATAAATGTCCTTTCCTATGTTGCTTCATCATACTAAAAGATAAGTAACTTCTATACCAGGATCCTACATAATTCTAGATTTTTGTAAGTTGGCAATTCACTTTAATCATCCTGGTCTTTGAATTCTTGTTATTCATATATCAAAGGTGTTCTACCAAGTCATTTTTAATGGTTGAGACTTTTCTATTTCTAACGTATCAACAGTAATTGTTATATGCTTTAAAAAATGCCATTATTCGATTCTTGAAAATACAAATAAACCTGGCATAACAAGCAAAATGGACAAAAAAGTGATTGGAAACTAGAAAAATCAGTAATTGATTAAGCACACTTGCTATTTTTTCAGTAGAGCTGATTCATGTATCAGTATTCACTTGGCAATTTACAACCGTCTGCAGTTCCAGTTGCTGGCACTTAACCATAAGCTTCTTTGAGTTGTATGGGCATTAGACACACACATGTTACATACAAATACATATAAAAACCCAGACACATAAATAGAAATAAATACATTTGTCTTAAAAGACACAAATGAGTTGATAATGTATATGCTCAAAAATATCTGGCTTTCAGTATCACATTTTAATTTTTTTCTCAGATAATCCTGAAATTTCCTATAGTTATCATATGCATATTTACGTATACTTATATTATCCTTTTAGTATTTGTATTTTCATTCAAGAGCTATAACATGACCATATTTAATTTTGCTAATGTTATTTTCTCCCATCATCTTTGGAGTCATCATTTCTATACAATGTACCTTCCTATTTGCCATGCAAATAAATAGAAATTAACATTAGACTTTATATTTTGTTTTGGCAATTTCTTTAAGATGGAGATAAAGCTATTAAAAATTCTAAGTCATCTTATTTACTCTAGATGGACTCTTTATAGATACACTAATGTTAAAAGTTAGTTGTTTTGTTCCTTATAATTTCTACAAATATACTGCATGTTGAGGAACTAAATGATTATATTTAACTAATATCATTGTAATGCTGTGATCTTAAGGTGTTAATGCAGAATAAAACCACATGTTTTCATGAATTATTAGTCAAAGTGTGCTATTCAGCTTAGAAAAGAAATGAATACATTTGTATTACTGAAAATCACATAATTTCAATTATCTCTATGAATTTCATTGAATTTTAATAATGCCATATGTCCTTCATCCTATCCAGTGTATTGGCCATTTAACAGCATGAATTCTACTAGCATAATAAAGTATGTGAGTGGTAAATTACATAAATTCGTATTTATGTAATCTGTTGTATTTGTAAATGTAATAGGTATCTGTTGAATTACCCAATACAACATAATCTAAGGAGATAAATACAGGGCTTTATCTTGCAAAAATCTTAGAAAACCCAATGAAAATGAAAATGTGTGATGAAGATAATATGAGAAATAAAGGTAACTAGGATGTGACAAAGTTTGACCAATGCAGTATGTATATCTGCGTGCAAGGAGACAAGTCTAACCTATATTGTTAAGTATGAACTGATAAATCCTGAAAGTCATAAGTAATAATATACTGTAAATTCACCATTCAGCTGCAAGAAGGCTGTTTCCACCGATGTTTCCAAAAGCTGGCATAGAAGTATGTGCAGTTTTCACTGGGAACAGGCAAAGCGGGACAGTGAAAGGACAAAATAAGCAATAATAGGACATTATAAAAATCTACCACAAGGATTGCTAAAGTTCAAGTGGTCATAGAATATGACAACAAAACAATAAACTAATATACTTAACTGATGTCATTCTGATGTTTTGAGCTTAGTATCATTTTTTTTATTCAATATATTTTTTATTTACATTTTACATGATTTCCCCTTTTCTGCCCCCCCCCTCCCCAAAAGTCCCATAAGCCCTCTTCCCTCCCCCTGTTCTCCCACCCACCCCTTCCCACTTCCCTGTTCTGGTTTTGCCTTATACTGCTACACTGAGTCTTTCCAGAACCAGGGGACACTTCTCCATTCTTCTCGTACCTCATTTGATGTGTGGATTATGTTTTGGGAATTCCAGTTTTCTAGGTTAATATCTACTTATTAGTGAGTGCATACCATGATTGATCTTTTGAGACTGGGTTACCTCACTTAGTATGATGTTCTCCAGCTCCATCCATTTGCCTAAGAATTTCATGAATTCATTGTTTCTAATGGCTGAATAGTACTCCATTGTGTATATATACCACATTTTTTGCATCCATTCTTCTGTTGAGGGATACCTGGGTTCTTTCCTGTGGAGAGTTGTGCAGTACCGCACCTTAAAGATGGTGCACGTTTCTGCCTTCTCCTGTGCCACAGAGAGTGTTCTCTGTGGCAAACAACTCCTTATTTGGTTGTGGCTGTTGATCTATGGTTGTTTCTGCATATGTGGACCAATCTGCTTGCACCACGTGGCTCACATGGGTTGGCTGCCTAGAGGGTTCCTAAGCTTTACACGGGTGTTTCCCGGGGTCAGAAGTCAGAAGTCAGAAGTCAGAAGTCAGAACAGGTCAGAAGTCAGAAGTCAGAAGTTAGAAGATTGTTCAAGGGCTCCTGAATAAACTGCTCAAAGAAGAGTTCGTGTGCTGCATCTTCTCTCGCTGGTCGAGTCAGGCGCAACACTTTCCAGCTTCTGGCTATTATAAATAGGGCTGCTATGAACATAGTGGAGCATGTATCCTTATTACATGCTGGGGAATCCTCTGGGTATATGCTCAGGAGTGGTATAGCAGGATCTTCTGGAAGTGAGGTGCCCAGTTTTCGGAGGAACCACCAGACTGATTTCCAGAGTGGTTGTATCAATTTGCAACCTCAATATGATAAAGAGCTGATCTAATCTGAGGAAATCTAGATTTTCACTTTTTCTTTTAATTTTTAAACTTATGTGTTTGTATGAATGAAAAAATCTTTACTGAAAGAGAATAACTCACTAAACTTGGAGCTCAAGAACTCAGCTTGATTGATTGGCCAACACAGATCTGGCCTCTTCTCATTGTTAATTTCTTAGTACTGGATGTATAAACTCTTGCTTCAAAGCCCAAATTTTATCTTTATTTTTTTAATATGGTTGCTTGGTATCAAACACCAGCCTTCATGCTAGAGAGACGAGCATCTTACTGACTGAGCTGTCTCTTTGGCCTCCCATCTTTCACTCTTTTGTTCATGATTTATCAGACATTTACTCAGACAGACAAATGCTTACTGTAAGCATGCCATTTCTGTCAAATGTCTCTATTCTCAAAGCAGGGAAATGAATGTATCATATTTTTCTGACATTTGAGTATCAGATTTAAATGATTCCATTTTATGCTTCTCTGAAATATAACTGGCACAATTTAAGTGAAATCAGGGAAAGTTTCATTATAGAAAGTAAGGAAATTCCAAAACCTGAAATAAAAATGGAGGCATAAACAAATACTGTTATTTTCACATTGTTTGGTATTAGACAAAAAAAGCAGTCTTGTGCTTTTATTTTTAAAAATGTAACATAACAGGGACAAGTAACATTCACATACATACACAGTCACACACAATTTTGGAACTTTTCAAATAGAAGAAAGATTCTCTCAGTCAGGGCCAGCTTGAAGAATGTGCACCTAAATTATTCAGGTATACCATGTATAGGCCAGTTGTATTAATGGCATGCTATTGATAGCCTGCCATTGTTGGGAAACCCTGCAACTTAAGGTCAAAGTCTCCTCTGATCTCTGTACAAATGGAGGACTTCTTATTCCAGCAGGGCTTCCCCTTCTCAGATCTTGTTTGGGGAGCACACCCCCCACACCCTCTACTGGTAGAAAGTCAGGTAACTCTGGACAAATGGAAGAGTTCAACATTCTCCTTTTCTATTAGAATCTGCCCAGCAAATACTTGGAATTCCTATAATGCCTTTCTATACAAATGAGGTAGTCATAGTACTTTAAACTCTAGCCAACGATTTTACATTCATTCTGAAACTTCCTTGCTACACTCCAAGGTTCATATATAGTCTTTATTTACCATGAATCAAGTGTATGCCTATGAGCTAAAATCATTGAAAATCACTGAAAATAATCTAACATAGCTGTTTCCTTGAGTGCCTTCTAAAAGAGCTGCAACACTAAAACCCTTGGAAAAGGCCTTCAAGGAAGGTTTTCTCCTCCCTTGTACTCATGTCTACCTTGACATGGATCCAGCAGACTCCATCCATCCAAGGCTTCACTTCACCCTTCTAGCTCAATGTACAACTGTGCTTGGACACCCTGAGAGAGAAAACAGTGGACATGGAGCCTTCAATGTCCCCAACATGGATAACCCATGGGATTATTAGTGAATTTTAGAAGAATTTAATCCGAATTTTATTACACTAGAATTTAATATATACTTTTACATGTCTAAGAGAGCTTATAAAATAGCCAAGGTGTTGATATATGAGTCAGGTTACATATATCCATCATGAGTGAAACATTATGATCAATAGAGAACATGTGCTTTCAGTGATGTCTTCCTATATGAAATTCCATACACATTTATGAAAATATGTATGAAGCCATATAAAATGAACCAAAACTACCAAGTTTCATTTAATGTACACAATTTGTTCCATAGATTATCCTTTGCAAGAATGACCATAGAATCATATATCAGGATGATTAACCAGGGAAAAATCCAGAGTGTCCTCATGAACACTTGTCCCTGTTTTATGATCTCCTCTGTTGCATGATTCAACCCCAAAAGCTGTGTTTCTGTCTTTTTGTTACATGTGCCCTTGTCTGAGCACTTCATTATCCCTCTACTATACTGGTCTCCCTCATATTTCTTACAAGCATCCTCATGCTCATAGATATTTATAAGAACATTAAATGTGGCACAACTTCATTGTAGATAGTCAAGTGAGACCATTGACACCACTAATCATCCAATACCCTGAATACCTTGAATAGCACCATTTGATACTACAAATGTTAGCCATAAGAAATAAAACATCCATTTCATTTCTAGATTTATTATTCTATACATTGTGTCCAGTATGTATGGAACATTCAACTACAGTGTCTTGTCAACTAGTATGATGGAAAATCAAAAATGTAAAGAGATTGTAGTGTTTGAAAAATCTATGGGGCTTTCTCCTTATTGGTGTCTCTGGTAAACTACAAGTAAGAGGCCATGTCTTCTCAACAGTGAATAAAGTTCCTGGAGACTATTATATTACTCACAAATTAAATAATTTTCCAAGTATCAAAAAAGGGAAAAAAACACATTTTTGGTTGTCGTTGCACTTAACAAAAAACACCGAGTAGCACTATGAGTTTGGGATATACTCTCAGTGATAGCTATTACAAAATTGGAATTTCTATAATTGAAGATTGTTTAATAAAATAGATATTTTAATGAAAGGCAACAAATTAACAAATTAATCAACAAATTAATGTGGTCAGATTTCAAACTCTAATTTTGTAGATTTAATACATTATTTATAAAAGCTGAATTTCCTACTCCTCTCTACCCACTATTTAGCAACACCTAAAAAACATGTATTTTACATCTACTCAAATTAGATGGCTTGGGCGGCGGCGGCGGCGGCAGCGGCAGCGGCAGCAGTGGCTGCTCCAGCTGAAGGGCCATCAGCAGTGGAACCAAGGCGTCACAGGGACCAGTTAGGCCCTGCGCCCACGACCACTGACCTTCGCTGACCAGCCGGGCAGCAAGCAGCTGCAGTTGTGCGGTGCCTTTCCTGCACGGAGGCCACTTCAGAACTCGGCCTCCCACCAGTCAGGAGAGGCGCATCCATCTTGGATCGGACTGAGGTACACAAACATAATCCGAGGCCAACACCGCGGTGGTCTGAGCCCGACGGGCGTTGGCCTGCACCCAGGCCCTGGGCGGGTCGGGGGGCCATCAGGGTGCCAACCCAACCAGGAGGTTTTTTGCCCAGGCCTGCGAGCGCTCCGCCGCCATTTTGCCTGCAGGACGACAGAGAGCTCAGGCGGGCAGACCTGTAACAGGCATAGCCTAAGGCTAACAAAGCGGGGGTCCAGGCCCCAAAAGGCACAGGACTGACCCCAAGAACTGGGCGGCTTGGTGGGCCATCTGTGAGTCAACCCGCCCAGGTGATTGTTAGCAAAGCAGACTCTCCCGGCGCTTTCAGGGAGCGCGGGCTTGCACGCCCGCCATCCTAGTCACCTGGCAAACCCAATTAACAGTCATAGCCCTAGGGGAACTTTGCTCGGACCTTGGCCTCCCAGGCTTTTGCCTGGACTCAGGGACTGGGCGGCCAGGCTAACCTTGTGCGCGACAGCCCGGTTGGCAGATCGGCTGCCCAGCGGAGTGAGCAGAACACAGGGGAGGTCACAGTAGCATACACCTTCAGCACTCCCTGGGAGTGCACACGGGCTCCATCTGCTCCACAGACACAATCTGGGGCAAGGCCTCAGGCAGAAGCCCTTAGCTCTACGCTCTCCGCTTCCGGATCCAGATCAGTCTGGGCGGCAGCATTACATCTCCAAGTCCTGCAAGTGGCTAGCTGGGCTTCCGGGCGGCCAGCTGGGAGAAGTCAGTGTGCTCCAGTGAATCCAGCGGGCCCCAGCCGGAGCCTTCAGGTGCCTGCTTTGGGATCGGAACAGCCTGGGCAGCAGCACACTGTCTACAAGCAGTGCAGGAGGTAAGCTGTGCACCAGAGGCCAACTGGGAAGGGGCAGCTTGCACTGGTGAGTCCAGCACTGACAAGATAAACTAACACCAGTGAGATCTAGATGGCAAAAGGCAAACGCAGGAACGTCACTAACAGAAATCAAGGCAATATGGCAACATCTGAACCCAATTCTCCTCTACCAACATGTCCTGGATACCCCATCACACCAGTAAAACAAGATTTGGATTTAAAATCACTGGTCATGATGCTGGTACAGGAACACATGAAGGTCATACATAAAGAAATTCAGGAGAAAATGGATCAAAAGTTAGAAGCCCTTGAAAGGGAAACACAAAAATCATTGAAAGAAATCCAGGAGAATACAAAAGCCAACAAGGAGGAAATGCAAAAAACACTTAAAGAAATACAGGAGAACTTTGCTCAACAGGCTGAGGTCATGAAAGACGAAACACAAAAATCTCTTAAAGAAATACAGGAGAACTTTGGTCAACAGGCTAGCTCATGAAAGAGGAAACACAAAAATCTCTTAAAGAATTACAGGAAAACACAAACATGCAAGTGAAGGAGCTAAGCAAAACCATCCAGGATCTAAAATCAGAAGTAGAAACAACTAAGAAAACTCAAAGGGAGACAACTTTGGAGATAGAAAGCCTTGGGAAGAAATCAGGGGACAGAGATACAAATATCAACAACAGAATACAAGAGATAGAAGAAAGAATCTCAGATGCTGAAGATTCCATAGAAACCATGGACTCAACAGTTAAAGAAAATGCAAAATGCACAAAGCTTGTAACCCAAAATATCCAGGAAATCCAGGACACAATGAGAAGACCAAACCTAAGGATTATAGGCATAGATGAGAGTGAAGATTTACAACTTAAAGGGCCAGCAAATATCTTCAATAAAATTATGGAAGAAAACTTCCCTAACCTAAAGAGAGAGATGCCCATGAATATACAAGAAGCCTACAGAACTCCAAACAGACTGGACCAGAACAGAAATACTTCCCGTCACATAATAATCAAAACACCAAATGTTCTAAACAAAGAAAGAATACTAAAGGCAGTAAGAGAAAAAGGCCAAGTAACATATAAAGGAAGACCTATCAGAATCACAGCAGACTTTTCACCTGAGACTATGAAGGCTAGAAGGTCCTGGGCAGATCTCATGCAGACTCTAAGAGAACACAAATGCCAACCAAAACTACTATATCCAGCAAAACTCTCAATCACCATAGATGGAGAAACTAAGATATTTCATGACCAAACCAAGTTTACCCAATATCTATCCACAAACCCAGCCCTAAAAAGGATAATAGGAGGACAACACCAATACAAGGAGGGAAACTTCACCCTGGAAAAAGCAAGATAGTAACCTTCCATCAAACCCAAAAGAAGTTAAGCATTCAAATTTAAAAAATAACGTCAAAAATGATAGGAAGTAACAATCACTATTCCTTAATATCTCTTAACATCAATGGACTTAATGCCCCAATAAAAAGACACAGACTAACTGAATGGATACGAAAACAGGACCCTACATTTTGCTGCTTACAGGAAACACACCTCAGGGTCAAAGACAAACACTACCTTAGAGTAAAAGGCTGGAAGACAATTTTACAAGCAAATGGTCTCAGGAAACAAGCTGGAGTAGCCATTTTAATATCAGAAAAAATTGACTTTCAACCCAAAGTCATCGAAAGAGACCCTGAGGGACACTTGTTGCTGGTCAAAGGAAAAATACAAAAAGAAGAACTGTCAATCCTGAACATCTATGCCCCAAATGCAAGGGCACCCTCTTTCGTAAAAGAAACTTAATTAAAACTCAAAGCACACATTGCACCTAACACAATAATTGTGGGTGACTTCAACACTGCACTTTCCTCAATGGACCGATCAGGAAAACAGAAACTAAACAGGGACACAATGAAACTAATTGAAGCTTTGGACCAATTAGATTTAACAGATATATATAGAACATTCTATCCTAAAACAAAAGAATATACCTTTTTCTCAGCACCTCATGGTACCTTCTCCAAAATCGACCATATAATTGGTCACAAGACAGACCTCAACAAATATAAGAAGATCGAACTAATCCCATGCCTCCTATCTGATCACTATGGAGTAAAAGTGGTCTTCAATAGCAACAGAAACAACAGAAAGCCCACATACACGTGGAAACTGAACAATACTCTACTCAATGATACCTTGGTCAAGGAAGAAATAAAGAAAGAAATTAAAGACTTTTTAGAACACAATGAAAATGAAAACACAACATACCCAAATCTATGGGACACAATGAAAGCAGTGCTAAGAGGAAAACTCATAGCCCTGAGTGCCTCCAAAAAGAAAATGGAGAGAGCATACATTACCAGCTTAATGACACACCTGAAAGCCCTGGAACAAAAAGAAGCTATTTCGCCCAGGAGGAGTAGAAGGCAGGAAATCATCAAACTCAGGGCCGAAATCAATCAAGTAGAAACAAAGAGAACCATACAAAAAATCAACAATACCAGGAGCTGGTTCTTTGAGAAAATCAACAAGATAGATAAACCCTTAGCCAGACTGACCAAAGGGCACAGAGAAAGTATCCAAATTAACAAACTTAGAAATGAAAAGGGAGATATAACAACGGAAACTGAGGAAATCCAAAAAATCATCAGATCCTACTACAAGAGCCTATACTCAACACAACTGGAGAATCTGGAGGAAATGGACAATTTCCTTGACAGATACCAAATACCAAAATTAAATCAGGACCAACTAGACCATCTAAACAGTCCCATAATGCCTAAAGAAATAGAAGGAGTCATAGAAAGTCTTCCAACCAAAAAAAGCACAGGACCAGATGGCTTCAGTGCAGAATTCTACCAGACCTTCAAAGAAGAGTTAACACCAATACTCTTCAAACTATTCCACAAAATAGAAACAGAAGGAACACTACCCAATTCCTTCTACGAAGCCACAATTACGCTGATACCAAAGCCACACAAAGATCCAACAAAGAAAGAGAGCATCAGACCAATTTCCCTTATGAACATCGATGCAAAAATACTCAATAAAATTCTTGCCAACCGAATCCAAGAACACATCAAAACGATCATCCACCATGATCAAGTAGGCTTTATCCCGGGAATGCAGGGTTGGTTCAATATACGGAAATCCATCAATACAATCCACTACATAAACAAACTCAAAGAACAAAACCATATGGTCATTTCATTGGATGCTGAAAAAGCATTTGACAAAATTCAGCATCCCTTCATGCTTAAAGTCTTGGAGACAACAGGAATTCAAGGCCCATACCTAAACATAGTAAAAGCAATATACAGCAAACCGGTAGCCAGCATCAAACTAAATGGAGAGAAACTTGAAGCAATCCCACTGAAATCAGGGACCAGACAAGGCTGCCCCCTTTCTCCTTATCTTTTCAATATTGTACTTGAGGTACTAGCTCGGGCAATTCGACAACATAAGGAGGTCAAAGGGATACAAATTGGAAAGGAAGAAGTCAAACTATCATTATTTGCAGACGACATGATCGTCTACCTAAGTGACCCAAAGAACTCCACTAGAGAGCTCCTACAGCTGATAAACAACTTCAGCAAAGTGGCAGGTTATAAAGTCAACTCAAGCAAATCAGTGGCCTTCCTATACTCAAAGGATAAGCAGGCTGAGACAGAAATTAGGGAAATGACCCCCTTCACAATAGCCACAAACAGTATAAAATATCTTGGGGTGACTCTTACCAAACATGTGAAAGATCTGTATGACAAGAACTTCAAGACTCTGAAGAAGGAAATGGAAGAAGACCTCAAAAAATGGGAAAACCTCCCATGCTCATGGATCGGTAGAATCAATATAGTTAAAATGGCCATTTGCCTAAAGCACTATACAGATTCAATGCAATACCCATCAAAATCCCAACTCAATTCTTCACAGAGTTAGAAAGAGCAATTATCAAATTCATCTGGAACAACAAAAAACCCAGGATAGCTAAAACTATTCTCAGCAACAAAAGGAAATCTGGGGGAATCAGTATCCCTGACCTCAAGCAATACTACAGAGCAATAGTGTTAAAAACTGCATGGTATTGGTACAGTGACAGGCAGGAGGATCAATGGAACAGGATTGAAGATCCAGAAATGAACCCACACACCTATGGCCACTTGATCCTCGACAAAGAGGCTGAAAACATCCAATGGAAAAAAGATAGCCTTTTCAACAAATGGTGCTGGTTCAACTGGAGGTCAGCATGCAGAAGAATGCGAATTGATCCATCCTTGTCTCCTTGTACTAAGCTCAAATCCAAATGGATCAAGGACCTCCAAATAAAGCCAGACACTCTGAAGCTAATAGAAAAAAAACTGGGGAAGACCCTTGAGGACATCGGTACAGGGAGAAAGTTTCTGAAGAGAACACCAATAGCGTATGCTCTAAGAGCAATAATTGACAAATGGGACCTCATAAAATTACAAAGTTTCTGTAAGGCAAAGGACACCATCAAGAGGACAAATCGGCAACCAACAAATTGGGAAAAGATCTTCACCAATCCTACATCAGATAGAGGGCTAATATCCAATATATATAAAGAACTCAAGAAGTTAGACTCCAGAAAACCAAACAACCCTATTAAAAAATGGGGTACAGAGTTAAACAAAGAATTCTCACCTGAAGAACTTCGGATGGCGGAGAAGCATCTTAAAAAATGCTCAACTTCATTAGTCATTAGGGAAATGCAAATCAAAACAACCCTAAGATTTCATCTTACACCAGTCAGAATGGCTAAGATTAAAAATTCAGGAGACAGCAGGTGTTGGAGAGGGTGTGGAGAAAGAGGAACATTCCTCCACTGCTGGTGGGGTTGCAAATTGGTACAACCACTCTGGAAATCAGTCTGACGGTTCCTCCGAAAACTGGGCACCTTACTTCCAGAAGATCCTGCTATACCACTCCTGGGCATATACCCAGAAGACTCCCCACCATGTAATAAGGATACATGTTCTACTATGTTCATAACAGCCCTATTTGTAATTGCCAGATGCTGGAAAGAACCCAGGTATCCCTCAACAGAAGAGTGGATGCAAAAAATGTGGTATATCTACACAATGGAGTACTATTCAGTCATTAGAAACAATGAATTCATGAAATTCTTAGGCAAATGGATGGAGCTAGAGAATATCATACTAAGTGAGGTAACCCAGACTCAAAAGGTGAATCATGGTATGCACTCACTAATAAGTGGATATTAACCTAGAAAACTGGAATACCCAAAACATAATCCACACATCAAATGAGGTACAAGAAGAAAGGAGGAGTGGCCCCTGGTTCTGGAAAGACTCAGTGAAACAGTATTCAGCAAAACCAGAACGGGGAAGTGGGAAGGGGTGGGTGGGAGGACAGGGGAAGAGAAGGGGGCTTGCGGGACTTTCGGGGAGTGGGGGGGCTAGAAGAGGGGAAATCATTTGAAATGTAAATAAATTATATCGAATAATAAAAAAAAAATTAGATGTAAAACATGTTACATCCATTACTTGACATTCTTGAATCTCTGCTTCAATAACTTTGTATTTAGTTGTGTCAAAAATATTTATTTTGTGGGTTTTTTTTGTTTGTTTTTGTTGTTGTTGTTTTTTGTTTTTTACTTGAATACAAAGGAACAATGGAGAGAAAGAAAAGAAAACCTCTGGGTATCTAAAACTCAACTCAAGCTTGATACAATATGTCAATTGCCAGCTGGTCATAATATATCAGTTGTATGGCTTAGTAGAGAAAATTAGGAAGGTGGAACTCAAAAATATTTGATAGATCTGAGTGTTACAGATTTAGGCACAAAAAGGACAGAGTGGAAAGGGTGTCTTCAGTATTGGTCCATTGCAATCAAGATCAAAGAAAAAATCAAAAAAAATCATCAAAATCAAGAAAATTATTACAGGAAATGTGGACAAAAATTAGAAAATTAATTAAAACTAATCTTAATTTACTACACAGCCAGCTGTATGTACCATTTGCATCATTTTGTACTGTAAAGTCTGATTTAATTTTACTAACATCACTTATCAGAACTGGGAGAAACAAAAAGGTATGGAGGTAAGCAATAGAGGATAAAGAATTTTTTGTGGGAGGATGTCAGTAATGCTGAAGTTTAAACATTCAAAAGACACCAACAAAATGGCAAATTTGACACCATCTTTGTTACATTTTTAGTGCTGTGAAACAAAACAAAAGAAAAAAACATTATAACCAAGGCAGCATATAAAAGAAAGTATTTAATTGGAATTGCCATTTCAGAGGGTAGAGATCATGAAGGCGGAGCAAAGGCATGGTAGAAGGAAGATCTGAGAGCTCACACCTTGATCAACAAGAAGCAGAGAGAGAGAGAGAGAGAGAGAGAGAGAGAGAGAGAGACAGAGAGAGACAGAGAGAGACAGAGACAGAGAAAGACAGAGACAGAGGAGAGAGAGAGAGAGAGAGAGAGAGAGAGAGAGAGAGAGAGAGACTAGCTGGAAATGGCTAGTTTTTTGAAAACTGATACTGGTCAAAGTCTCACCTCAGGAATATACTTCCTCCAAACCATTATCTCAGAATCCTTGCCAAACAGCTCTACTACTAGAACCATCTATTTGGATAAACAAGCTGAGAAAGAAATTATGGAAATGATATCCTTCACAATAGTCACAAATAATATTAAATACCTTGGTATGACTCTAACCAAGCAAGTGAAAGATCTGTATGACAAAAACTTCAAGCCCTTGAAGAAAGAAATCATAGAAGATCTCAGAAGATGGAAAGATCTCCCATAATCATGGACTGGCAGGATTATTATAGTAAAAATGGCCATCTTGCCAAAAGCAATCTACAGATTCAGTGCAAACCCCATCAAAATCCCAAATCAATTCTTCATAGATCTAGAAAGAGCAATTCTCAAATTCATCGGGAATATCAAAAAACCAAGGATAGCAAAAACTATTCTCCACAACAAAAGATCTTCTGAGGGAATCACTATTCCTGACCTCAAGCTCTACTACAGAGCAATAATGATAAAAACTGTTTGGTATTGGTATGCAGACAGGCAGGAAGATCAATGGAATAGAATTGAAGATCCAAAAACAAACCCACATATGTATGGTCACTTGATATTTGACAAAGGAGCTAAAAACATCCAGTGGAAAAAAGACAGCATTTTTAACAAATGATGTTGGATCAACTGGAGGTCTACATGCAGAAAATGTAAATCAACCCATACTTATCTCCTTGTACAAAGCTCAAGTCCAAGTGGATCAAGGACCTACACATAAAACCAGACATGCTGAAGCTTATAGAAGAGAAAGTGGGGAAGAATCTTGAACACATGGGCACAGGAGAAATTTTTCTCAATAGAACACTAATGGCTCATCATCTAAGAACAAAAATTGCCAAATGGGACCTCATAAAACTGCAAAGCATCTGTAAGGCAAAGGACACTGTCAATAAGACAAAACGACAACCAACAGATTGAGAAAAGATCTTCACATATTTGAATAGATGGATCACAGAGGGACATTTCATTCGAACTATCTCACTTAATTTACGAAATAATAAATTAATAGTTAATAAATCTTAGAGGAGAAAGGAGAAGCAATCAGGGAATCTGTAAGCACAAATTCTGATATCTGTAACTGTCACAGAAGTACTTCACAATATTGTCCCTGTTTCAGTGAGATAAATTTAAATAATAGTTTTCCTGTCATGACTAGCTTGTTTCATTTATATTTTCACAAATTGTGTGTTAGAGGTTTAGAGAAACCAAAACATTGATTATGTTTGGTGACTAAATTGAAATATCAAGTAATATGAAATACTAAGGAAAATATAATGTAATTTTTTTCTATTTGCTGTAAACACATTTTCTATAACATTAAAATATAACTTGTCTGTCATTTTCCAAAGCATTAGGAACCTCGGATATTATCATTATGACAGAAACACATCCACATATATTTTTTCAGAGAATTTATTCATCTTCACTAGAATTTTGCTATTGGTAACAAACCATTTCATTTTGTTAATGGTGAAATAAAATTTCTTTTAAGGAAATTGTCTTCATGTGGTGTTCCTTTTAATGTGGACTGCATTCCCATTCCATTATCCCTTTATTTGGAGAAAATGTTGATGTTCTTTCATGAATTGTACTCATAAGGATTCTGTGTGGACTATGCATTTTCAAACCTAGTGCATGAATCAAAGCTAATAATCTGAAATTTAAACCTTCTTGGCAGTAGAGAGAGTAGCTGTACTTGCATTCTGCTTAAGAATATACTATGACTAATAATATAGAATTTTATTTATAAGCCAAATAAATACAAATATTTTCATGTTTTAATTGTTTTAATAAGAATAACTTTAGGCAATTTCTCACTGTGGTACGTGCTATCTGCTTACAACTGCAGCTCTCTTCATTCTCTGCCAACTCCTCCCCCTCCCCCCACAAAGCATTTTTTCCATTTTCATAACTCTTCCTCTTGCTTTATGACTCATTGGTGACAACTACGGATATTGGCTATCAGTTTCTAGACTTCATTTCTGCTGGCTAGACCACCCAGTGCTCCCAGGGACTAGACCAACCAAGGAGTGTACAGGGAGGGATTCATGACTCCAGATATATAAGTAACAGAGGATGGCCTTATCTGACAGCAATGGCAGGGAAGGCCCTTGCTCCTGTGGAGGTTTGATACCCCAGTGTAGGGGAATGCTGGAGCAGTGTGGTAGGAGAGGGTAGGTGGGTGGGTGTGTACCCTCATAAAGGCAAAGGGGAGGGGGAAGGACAGACGGGATGGGGAGTTTGTGGAGGGGTAACTGAGAAGGGGGATATCATTTGAGATGTAAATGAATAGAGTGATCGATAAAAGAATACATACTCTCATTATTATCTGATTAGAGATGATGGCAGGCAGAATCACATTTCCACAAACATCACAGACACAAATAAATGCCAAGGAAGTTTTTCTATTCCTCTTCTAACAGTAGCAAAATTTCCATCAAATTTTGCTTTTAATTATATTTGTCTGTACATGAAAGTGAAAAATTTGGCAATTTTTAAGTGATGTTAATACTTTTCATTACTTATTTCCTAGTGAACACACCTAACCAAAGAAAATGAATTAATAAAAGATTCTTCTTGATAAGGGGTTAAAGCATTTCTGAATTTCTCCATGGTTCTTCCTGAATCTAAATGCATTTATGTTTCTCTGAAGGCTATTATTTCTCAGTCTCCTTTGTGCTCCTGGTTTTTAAAGATAAAAAGCAAAAATGAGTCTTTTAATTTGAGCTTCTGAGCATTTCAGCCCACTGAATATTTCTGATTTCCTTAAATTATTCAAGTAGAGATTGGAAATGTTTCTATCAGGTACCACGGGGGAAATTTTCATATTTGAAAATCAACTCAACTGGAATAATAGATGTTCCTTTTAATCATACTATTGCTATGTTGTCAATATTAGCAACACTCTTAAGAATATCTCCATATGTCACATGTATTTAACATTGTACAAGGTGGTTACAAACTCCAAAGTATGTGAAGTGTGTAAAACTTTCCAATTGTTTATATTATACTAAAATTTGCATCTCAAAGTGCTTATGTCATGAGTTACATGCCTTTGCTTTCCTGAATATAAATTTATGGTTTGTAATTTAAATAAAAATAAACTTTATAACTATTGATATTGTGCTGGTCTATACAATAATTTAAAGTCTTCAGCCAAAATAGTTGAAGTTTATCCTATATATAATTACAGAATGTTTGGCTATTTGTTTCAACAACATTTCGTGTTCTTTTAATAATAAAATAATGGAGTTCGCAATGGTCTTCAGAAGTGTCACTGAGATGATGATGAAGATGAACCAGTACTCAACATGCTCACTTGACGACCTCTACCACTCCCTTGTTTCTCTGTTCCACCTAACATGTTTTCCCTGCTCAATGGGCAGATGTGCTCACGTGTTACACAGCCTGGAAGTGCCAGGACTTGATGTTCATTTACCTCTGTATCTTCAAGTCTGCATGTCTGTCCCTGTCTCTCTGGATGATTATCTTTATCTCTCTGTCTCTCTATGGATAAATCTGTCTCCTTCTGTGTCTGTCTCCTTGCCTCTCTGTCTTTGTCTCTGTTTCTCTGCATCTGTCTCTGTCTCTTTGTTTCTCTCTCTCTCTCTCTCTCTCTCTCTCTCTCTCTCTCTCTCTCTCACACACACACACACACACACACACACACTCTTTTAATTCAAAGCATGAGTCTTTGACCTTTGGTATTTAAAGCCTCTTTTTTTTTTTTCTCCACACTATCCTCCCCTGACGTGTGCCTTGCTACCTTCTCAGATCTTCTGATTTTCAAATAGTCTTTTAGGTACTTTTGTTTTTGCTCCCGTTTCATCCATTCTTTTCTCCTTCAGATCTCTTATTCATCTCTCCAGGGCACTTCTTCCTCGTTTTTTGAGTAACAGTAATTCTGCTTGCTGTCAGCCTTACTGAAGTGGAGATAAAGCCCTGTGGGTGACAGTATCCACTGATTACTGTGGTTGAGATTAGAATTTTCTTAAATACAATCTCAAAATATGTGAATTGCCATACAGTTGAAAATGAAACTAATTATTATCCTTTCTAGAAAATTAATTATTTTAGTCGGAAATGTGATAATATGGGAAATTGACCTATTATATATAGGATGCTAGGCATGCATTCGTGTGATACCAGCACGAGATGTCAAGGCCGACCTTGGCTCCTATAGAGCTCAAGCAGGCTAAGGTATTTCAAACTGTGTTTTTCAACTGAATATGTAAGTAAGAGCAGGATAGGACACTGATCTAGAAACTTCCTTTGAAACACATACCTACTAGAATATGTACTGATAAAACAAGGAATCAATTGATTATTAGCAACCTTTCTTTGAATTCATACTCCTAAATATCAAGAAATGCTCCCACATAATCAGCACTGGTGTTATATGCAGGGGATGTTCAAACTAGTTGCTGTCCTGGCAGAAATGCATAATGTTAATATTGAAAATAAAATGAGGAAAAAGGCCATTGAAATGACTGGGTGCTTGCTCAAACCTGGCAACTGGGACCAAAGAACACATGTAAAGGTGGAGAAAGAGAACTGACTCGAAAAAGTTGCCCTCTGAGCTCCATACATGTATAGAGACCTGCGGGCACACAGATAGAGCATGTGTACATACATTAATAAGAAAAATGTTTTAAAAGACAGGACAAAGATACAATCTCCAATGAAACAGATGCTTGTAATCTTGTTTTGTCCTGTTTGTTCAGCTGTAGTATATTGGAGTCCTGCTCTTTTTAGAAGATGAACCTGCAGTGAGTGGGTCTGTGGGAAAGAGGAGTTGAGGGGTAGCAGGTAGCAAGAGGACAGGACGGAGGGGAAACTGAAGTAGGGATGTGTTTTATGAGGAAAGACTATTTTCAGGAACTTTTTAAAAAATAAAATATTTTAAAGAGGAAATGATTGTATTTTCAGAAATTTGTGTGAAAGTAGAATCTCAATAATTTCTAAGAGAATAAATTTGAAATGGGCTGCAAGTATAGCTCAGCCCAATACTTACTCAGAGTGCATGTTCAATCCTTTGTATGACAATAATAATTATAATAATGACATAATAATAACTATATACATTGTTTGCACTTATTAACTCCTAAGTATATAATATCAGTAATATTAAATGTCAGTAATTCCATACGATATTTTTTGATTCATGATTGAGGTGTTAGAATATCTATTGCAAGACAGTGTCTTCTCTACATGACAAGAAAGCTGTATTTTTTCCTTTTTTATACATAGTTTTATATTCTATATTCTTTATTTACATTGCAAATGATTTTCCCTTTCCTACATCACCCCTCCAAATATGTTCCATAAACCTTCTTCTCTCCACCTGTTCTCCAATCACCTCTCTCTTTTTTCTCTGTCCTGATACTCCCCACCAACGCTAGATCAATCCTTTCAGGATCAGGACCCTCTCCATACTTCTTCATGGGAATCATTTGTTATGTTATTTGTGCCTTGGGTATTCAGAGCTTCTGGGCTAATTAATATCCACTTATCAGTGATTGCATTCCATGTGTATTCTTTTGTGATTGGGTTACCTCACTTACGATGATATTTTCCAGATCAAAACATTTGCCTAAAAATTTTGTGAATTCATTGTTTCTAATTGCTGAGTAGTATTCCATTGTGTAAATATACCCCATTTTCTGTATCCATTCCTCCTTTGAGGGACATCTGGGTTCTTTCCAGGTTCAGGCTATTATAAATAAGCCTGCTATGAACATAATGGAGCATGTGTCTTTATTTCATGCCGGGGAATCCTTTGGGTATATGCCCAGGAGAGTTATAGCAGGGTCCTCCGGAAGTATCATGTCCAGTTTTCTGAGGAACCGCCAGACTGATTTCCAACGTGGTTGTACCATCTTACAACCCCACCAGCATTGGAGGAGTGTTCCTCTTTCTTCACATCCTTGCCAACACCTGCAGTCTCCTGAGTTTTTTACCTTAGCCATTCTGACTGGTATAAGGTGAAATCTCAGGGTTGTTTTGATTTGCATTTCCCTAATGACTAATGCTGTTGAGCACTTCTTAAGGTGCCTCTCGGCCATCCGAATTTCTTCAGGTGAAAATTCTTTGTTTAGATCTTTACCCCATTTTTAATAGGGTTATTTGGATCCCTGGGGTCTAACTTCTTGAGTTCTTTGTATATATTGAATATTAGGCCTCTGTCAGATGTAGGGTTGGTGAATATCCTTTCCCAATTTGTTGGTTTCCATTTTGTCCTTTTAACAGTGTCCTTTGCCTTACAGAAACTTTGTAATTTTATGAGGTCCCATTTGTCAATTCTTGATCTTAGAGCATAAGCTATTGGTGTTCTGTTCAGGAACTTTTGTCCTATCCCCATGTACTCAAGGGTTTTTCCCAGTATCTTTTTTATTACTTTTAATGTGTCTGGTTTTACGTGGAGGTCCTTGATCCACTTGGAGTGGAGTTTAGTACATGGAGGTAAGAATGGATCAATTCACATTCTTCTGCATGCTGACCTCCAATTGAACCAGCACCATTTATTGAAAAGGCTATCTTTTTTCCACTGGATGTTTTCAGGTTCTTTGTCAAAGAGCAAGTTACCATAGGTGTGTGGATTCATTTCTGGGTCTTCAATTCTATTCCATTGGATCACTTGTCTGTCACTGTGCCAATACCATGCAGTTTTTAACACTATTGCTCTGTAGTATTGCTTGAAGTCAGGGATACTGATTCCCCCAGAATTTCTTTTGTTGTTGAGAATAGTTTTAGCTATCCTGTTTTTTGTTTTTTGTTTTTTTTTTTTTTGTTTTTTTTTTTTTTATTATTCCAGATGAATTTGAGAATTGCTTTTTCTAGCTCTGTGAAGAACTGAGTTGGGATTTTGATGGGGATTGCATTGAATCTACAGATTGCTTTTGGCAAGATGGCCATTTTAACTATATTAATCCTGCCAAACCACGAGCATGGCAGATTTTTTCATTTTCTGAGGTCTTCTTCTAATTCCTTCTTCAAAGACTTAAATGAGTTTTTTGAATTTCCACAGTTTCTGTTGATATATCTCCCTTTTCATTTCTAAGATTGTTAATCTGAATACTGTCTCTGTGCCCTTTGGTTAGTCTGGCTAAGGGTTTATCTATCTTGTTGATTTTCTCAAAGAACCAGCTCCTGGTTTTGTTGATTCTTTGTATGGTTCTCCTTGTTTGTACTTGATTGATTTCAGCCCTGAGTTTGATAATTCCCTGCCATCTACTCCTCCTGGATGAATTAGCTTCTTTTTGTTCCAGGGCTTTCGGGTGTGTCATTAAGCTGGTAGTGTATGCTCTCTCCATTTTCTTTTTGGAGGCACTCAGAGCTATGAGTTTTCCTCTTAGCACTGTTTTCATTGTGTCCCATAGATTTGGGTATGTTGTGTCTTCATTTTCATTAAATTCTAAAATGTCTTTAATTTCTTTCTTTATTTCTTCCTTGACCAAGGTATCATTGAGTAGAATATTGTTCAGTTTCCACGTGTATGTGGGCTTTCTGTTGTTTTTGTTGCTATTGAAGACCACTTTTACTCTATAGTGATCTGATAGGAGGCATGGTATTATTTTGATCTTCTTATATTTGTTGAGGTATGTCTTATGACCAATTATATGATCGATTTTGGAGAAGGTACCATGAGGTACTGAGAAAAGGTATATTCTTTTGCTTTAGGATAAAATGTTCTCTCTATATATATCTGTTAAATCTAATTGGTCCAAAGCTTCAATTAGTTTCACTGTGTCCCTGTTCAGTTCCTGTTTTCCTGATCGGTCCATTGATGAAAGTGCAGTGTTGAAGTCACCCACAATTATTGTGTTAGGTGCATTGTGTACTTTGAGCTTTAGTAAAGTTTCTGTTATGAATGAGGCTGCCCTTGCATTTGAAGCATATATGTTCAGGATTGAGAGTTCTTCTTGGTGTATTTTTCCTTTGACCAGCAAGAAGTGTCCCTCAGAGTCTCTTTTGATGACTTTGGGTTGAAAGTCAATTTTATCTGGTATTAGAATGGCTACTCCAGCGTGTTTCCTGAGACCATTTGCTTGTAAAAATAGTCTTCCAGCCTTTTACTCTAAGGTAGTGTTTGTCTTTGTCACTGAGGTGTGTTTCCTGTATGCAGCAAAATGTAGGGTCCTGTTTATGTATCCAGTCAGTTAGTCTATGTCTTTTTATTGGGGCATTGAGCTCATTGATGTTAAGAGATATTAAGGAATAGTGTTTATTACTTCCTGTCACTTTTGTGGTTATTTTTTAAATTTGATTGGTTATCTTCTTTTGGGTTTGATGAAAGAAGTTTACTATCTTGCTTTTTCCAGGGTGAACTTTCCCTTGTGTTGGTGTTTTCCTCCTATTATCCTTTGTAGGGCTGGGTTTGTGGAAAGATATTGGGTAAACTTGGTTTTTTCATGGAATATCTTAGTTTCTCCATCTATGGTGACTGAGAGTTTTGCTGGGGATAGTAGTTTGGGCTGGAATTTTTGTTCTCTTAGAGTCTGCATGAGATCTGCCCAGGATCTTCTAGCTTTCATAGTCTCAGGTGAGAAGTCTGGTGTGATTCTGATAGGTCTTCCTTTATATGTTACTTGGCCTTTTTCTCTTACTGCCTTTAATATTCTTTCTTTGTTTAGTACATTCGGGGTTTTGATTATTATGTGACAGGAGTTATTTCTATTCTGGTCCAGTCTGTTTGGAGTTCTGTAGGCTTCTTGTATATTCATGGGCATCTCTCTCTTTAGGTTAGGGAAGTTTTCTTTCATAATTTTATTGAAGATATTTGCTTTTTAAGTTGTAAATCTTCACTCTCATTTATGTCTATAATCCTTAGGTTTGGTCTTCTCATTGTGTCCTGGATTTCCTGGATGTTTTGGGTGACAAGCTTTTTGCATTTTGCATTTTCGTTAACTGTTGAGTCCATGGTTTCTATGGTATCTTCAGCATCTGAGATTCTTTCTTCTATCTCTTGTATTCTGTTGTTGATATTTGTGTCTATGTCCCCTGATTTCTTCCCTAAGTTTTCTATCTCCAAAGTTTTCTCTCTTTGAGTTTTCTTAGTTGTTTCTACTTCTGATTTTAGATCCTGGATGGTTTTGCTTAGCTCCTTCACTTGCATGTTTGTGTTTTCCTGTAATTCTTTAAGAGATTTTTGTGTTTCCTCTTTCATGACCTCAGCCTGTTGACCAAAGTTCTCCTGTATTTCTTTAAGTGATTTTTGTGTTTCCTCCTTATTGGCTTTTGTATTCTCATGAATTTCTTTCAGTGATTTTTGTGTTTCCCTTGTAAGGGCTTCTAACTTTTGATCCATTTTCTCCTGAATTTCTTTAAATATGTCCTTCATGTGTTCCTGTACCAGCATCATGACCAGTGATTTTAAATCCAAATCTTCTTTTTCTGGTGTGATGGTGTATCCAGGACATGCTGTTAATGGAGAATTGGGTTCAGCTGCTGCCATATTGCCTTGATTTCTGTTAGTGACGTTCTTGCATTTGCCTTTTGCCATCTAGTTCTCACTGGTGTTAGTTGGTCTTGTTGTCAATGCTGGACTCACCAGTGCAAACTTCCTCTTTGCAGCTGGTCTCCTGGTACACAGCTGACCTCCTGTACTGCCTGGAGACAGGTTGCTGTGGCCCAGGCTGTTCTAGAACCATAGGCAGAGACCTGAAGGCTCCTGCCAGAGGCCTCAGGACTGGATCCTTTGCTCTGCAGGGCTGGACTCAGGAGAGCACACTTACTCCTCCCAGCTTGCCTCCCAGGTGCACATCTGGTCTCTTGCAGGGCCTGGAGATGTGGTGTTGTAGCCCAGGCTGTTTTGGATCCTGAAGCAGAGATCTGAAGGCTCCTGCCAGAGACCTCAAAACTGGAACCTAAGCTCTGTGGGGCCGGACCCAGTGGAGCATGCTGTGTCCTCCCAGCCTGTCTCTGGGTGCACAGCAGTCCTCTTGCACTTTCTGGAGACCTGAGTACTATGGCTCAGGCTGTTCAGATCCTGAAGCAGAGACCTAAAGGCTCCTGCCCTGTGCCTGCTGGACTCACCAGAGCACACTGACTCCTCCCAGCTGGCCTCCTGGGTGGCCCTCTGGCCTCTTGATGGGCCTGGAAATGTGGTATTATAGCCCAGGCTGTTCTGGCTCCCGAAGCAGAGATCTGAAGGCTCCTGCCAGAGGCCTCAGGACTCTGTATTTTTTTAAATATGGTTGCTGTGGTGGTTTGAATATGTTTGGCCCATGGAGTGGCACTATTAGGAATTGTGACCTTGTTAGAGTTAATATGTCACTGAGGAGGTGGGCTTTGTGATCCTACTTCTAGCTACCTAGAGACAGTCTGATCTAATACTATGTCTTCCTGGATGCTGCCATGCTTCTTGATATGATGATAATAGACTGAACCTCTGAACTATAAGCTAGCCTCAATTAAATGTTGACCTTTTAAGAGTTGCCTTGATCATGGTGTCTCTTCATAACAGTGGAAACCCTAACTAAGAGAGTTTCCTAAAAAGACATGCATAAAAATTGTACCAATTACCATACCAACATAGACAGGAATAAAACTTTCATGGCCTAATCCATAGATAAAGATTTAATAGGCAACTACAGGGTATGGAGAAAGTTAGATATTAAGTCTTCTTCAGGGGCAGGCATCCTCATGATAGTTTATCTAATCTGAAGTAGTCAGCCATTCATATACTTAAAAGAAACACTAAATGAACTAGGTAGGGAGTGTGTGTGAGTGTGTGTGTGTGTGTGTGTGTGTGTGTGTGTGTGTGTTTGTGTGTGTGTGTGAGAGAGAGAGAGATGTTAGAGAGATAAGTAGAGATATAGATAATAGATGATAGATAGATAGATAGATAGATAGATAGATAGATAGATAGATAAGACAGAAAAATGGTTTTAAAAGAGGATGTCATGAATTTGAGATTAAGAGACAGAGAAATTGGAAAAGGGAGACTGGAAATAATATGATTACAGTGAACATGTAAGAATTTATAACAAAGTTAGTTTAAAAATTATTAAGTATTTTGGAAATGTTTTTAAGTTCAAATGAGTGAGACCACCTCACCAGGTAATTATCTGTATAAATAATTCAATGCTATTGGAGACTCCTGAGTACTAGAGATGTTAAGACCATGTAAAGCAGAAAGTATACAGTGGAGCCATTCAAAGCCCAAGGGAGGAGCTGCACTGAAGGTGGCAGAGCTGGATAAGTGGGATTTTCTAAGTTCTTTGGAGCAAAAACTTTGGTGCTCCATGAGGAGCTTCAGATACTGGACATTGGACCCATAAGTTTTGGAATGTGACCTGCTGGATTTGGAGTTTATTTGATCTAATTGTATAACAGGATCTAAGACCTTTGTAGGCCCCAAGCCCTTAATACAACTGATGTCTTAATAGAGGCACCATTCTGATGTTAAAACCCAGTACATCTGCCAAAATGGGAACAAAGACCTACTCCATAGTTTCAGGGTCTGGGAGAGTCCCCAGCTGTACTAAACTCATTTTTTGGCTTCTGTAGTTTTGTTTCTAACTAACCATTCTTCCTAACCAGTGCGTTAACCAGGATGTGAATTTTGTGTATAAAAGGCAAAGAATGATGGAAGCTTGGGGCTACATAATTTGGACAAGTTTCCCCTGTACCCCTCCAGGTGGCAAATAAACACTTTCTGATGGCAAAAAGAAGAAAAGCAAAAAAGAAAGAAACGTGAAAAGAAAAATGAGTAAGGGCAAAGGTGTATCTGATACAACAGGCATGTCCAATGACATCTGCTAAGATGTAGAAAAGCTACTATTAATTTTATGTTATTGATGATATATGCGCAGATTCTAAAATATTTTATGTACATATGAGAAGTCTCCTAAGAAAATCAGAATTACTAATGCTTATGATTGATTTAAAGTACCATAGGTATGGAGTCTCTACTTAACAGTTATTTTTGTCTTGTGTTAAAATGTAATCTTCACACAAATAAACTTTAGTTATCACTTTGTGCCATAAATATTTCTGTGATCCTATGTAATTTATTTAAGGCCTGGAAGCTACTGCATTTTCTCAACAAGCAATGGCTCAGCCCTTGCTCTCTGTATATACTTGCTTTAATCACTGAAATCTACAAACCTGATATAAATATAAAAAGTGAAGGTCAGAGATTTTAGCAAAGATAAGTTCAACTCAGTATTAAAATTAAGTTCACATTGTAATAGTTGATTTTTGAAATATAAGTATTCAATAAGTAAATGATATCTCATATCATGCAAGGTAACTCAAAAATTCAGAATATGAGACACTCAAGGACAATTCTAAAGCAGAAAATTAAATACGAATCAAATGTATTTTATTTTTACTATAAAATTCAAAATGAACCAACTGTCAAAAAATAGAAAGCACAAAGCATAGATCACTGGAATTCCTCCAGTCTGATCATTTATTCTCACTGTAGCCAATCTATCCCAAATTTTATAAAGCAAGTTTAAATTTTGAGAAACCCCTAAGGCGAAAAGAGTGATGATAATCTCTTTAGAACAAATGAGTAATAGAAAGATGGATTAAGTATATAATATAAAGTAAATATTATTTGAAGGAAGAAGCCTTCTGAACATGAATCAATATCAAGAAAATGCCTTCATCCTGTGAAATTACAGAAGTGAACAAAATAAGCTTTTAAAACAATGAAGACAATTTTCTCAATGAATACGTGTTGTTTTTGAACAGTATAAAGAACAACTTTGTCTATAACTATGATTAAATCCATAGGTAAGAACAGAAAATAAAATATGAAGTCTGACTTTTATGTTAATTTCTAAAATATGAGAGTGTAAACTACCAAATCAGTTATTGATGAGTACCATAACTATGTTCCCAGTACTAGTTGAGAGCCAACTAATATTTCCACTCATTTGATAATTATGTGAAATAGAAATGACATCATTATTAAAAAGCCAGAAACATTGCTTATTAACCTTCTTTTTTTTTTTTTTGTCTTTTTTTTTTATTTGATATAATTTATTTACATTTCAAATGATTTCCACTTTTCTAGCCCCCCACCCACTCCCCGAAAGTCCCATAAGCCCCCTTCTCTTCCCCTGTCCTCCCTCCCACCCCTTCCCAGTTCCCCGTTCTGGTTTTGCCAAATACTGTTTCATTGAGTCTTTCCAGAACCAGGGACCACTCCTGCTTTCTTCTTGTATCTCATTTGATGTGTGGATTATGTTTTGGGTATTCCAGTTTTCTAGGTTAATAACCACTTATTAGTGAGTGCATACCATGATTCACCTTTTGAGTCTGGGTTACCTCACTTAGTATGATGTTCTCTAGCTCCATCCATTTGCCTAAGAATTTCATGAATTCATTGTTTCTAATGGCTGAATAGTACTCCATTGTGTAGATATACCACATTTTTTGTATCCACTCTTCTGTTGAGGGATACCTGGGTTCTTTCCAGCATCTGGCAATTATAAATAGGGCTGCTATGAACATAGTAGAGCATGTATCCTTATTACATGGTGGGGAATCCTCTGGGTATATGCCCAGGAGTGGTATAGCAGGATCTTCTGGAAGTGAGGTGCCCAGTTTTCGGAGGAACCGCCAGACTGCTTTCCAGAGTGGTTGTACCAATTTGCAACCCCACCAGCAGTGGAGGAGTGTTCCTCTTTCTCCGCATCCTCTCCAACACCTGCTGTCTCCTGAATTTTTAATCTTAGCCATTCTGACTGGTGTAAGATGAAATCTTAGGGTTGTTTTGATTTGCATTTCCGTAATGACTAATGAAGTGGAGCATTTTTTAAGATGCTTCTCCGCCATCCGAAGTTCTTCAGGTGAGAATTCTTTGTTTAACTCTGTACCCCATTTTTTAATAGGGTTGTTCGGTTTTCTGGAGTCTAACTTCTTGAGTTCTTTATATATATTGGATATTAGCCCTCTATCTGATGTAGGATTGGTGAAGATCTTTTCCCAATTTGTTGGTTGCCGATCTGTCCTCTTGATGGTGTCCTTTGCCTTACAGAAACTCTGTAACCTTATGAGGTCCCATTTGTCAATTCTTGCTCTTAGAGCATACGCTATTGGTGTTCTGTTCAGAAACTTTCTCCCTGTACCGATGTCCTCAAGGGTCTTCCCCAGTTTCTTTTCTATTAGCTTCAGAGTGTCTGGCTTTATGTGGAGGTCCTTGATCCATTTGGATTTGAGCTTAGTACAAGGAGACAAGGATGGATCAATTCGCATTCTTCTGCATGCTGACCTCCAGTTGAACCAGCACCATTTGTTGAAAAGGCTATCTTTTTTCCATTGGATGTTTTCAGCCTCTTTGTCGAGGATCAAGTGGCCATAGGTGTGTGGGTTCATTTCTGGATCTTCAATCCTGTTCCATTGATCCTCCTGCCTGTCACTGTACCAATACCATGCAGTTTTTAACACTATTGCTCTGTAGTATTGCTTGAGGTCAGGGATACTGATTCCCCCAGATTTTCTTTTGTTGCTGAGAATAGTTTTAGCTATCCTGGGTTTTTTGTTGTTCCAGATGAATTTGATAATTGCTCTTTCTAACTCTGTGAAGAATTGAGTTGGGATTTTGATGGGTATTGCATTGAATCTGTATAGTGCTTTAGGCAAAATGGCCATTTTAACTATATTGATTCTACCGATCCATGAGCATGGGAGGTTTTCCCATTTTTTGAGGTCTTCTTCCATTTCCTTCTTCAGAGTCTTGAAGTTCTTGCCATACAGATCTTTCGCATGTTTGGTAAGATCACCCCAAGATACTTTATACTGTTTGTGGCTATTGTGAAGGGGGTCATTTCCCTAATTTCTTTCTCAGCCTGCTTATCCTTTGAGTATAGGAAGGCCACTGATTTGCTTGAGTTGATTTTGTAACCTGCCACTTTGCTGAAGTTGTTTATCAGCTGTAGGAGCTCTCTAGTGGAGTTCTTTGGGTCACTTAGGTAGACGATCATGTCGTCTGCAAATAATGATAGTTTGACTTCCTCCTTTCCAATTTGTATCCCTTTGACCTCCTTATGTTGTCGAATTGCCCGAGCTAGTACCTCAAGTACAATATTGAAAAGATAAGGAGAAAGGGGGCAGCCTTGTCTGGTCCCTGATTTCAGTGGGATTGCTTCAAGTTTCTCTCCGTTTAGTTTGATGCTGGCTACCGGTTTGCTGTATATTGCTTTTACTATGTTTAGGTATGGGCCTTGAATTCCTGTTCTCTCCAAGACTTTAAGCATGAAAGGATGCTGAATTTTGTCAAATGCTTTTTCAGCATCCAATGAAATGACCATGTGGTTTTGTTCTTTGAGTTTGTTTATGTAGTGGATTGTATTGATGAATTTCCGTATATTGAACCAACCCTGCATTCCCGGGATAAAGCCTACTTGATCATGGTGGATGATCGTTTTGATGTGTTCTTGGATTCGGTTGGCAAGAATTTTGTTGAGTATTTTTGCATCGATGTTCATAAGGGAAATTGGTCTGAAGTTCTCTTTCTTTGTTGGATCTTTGTGTGGCTTTGGTATCAGCGTAATTGTGGCTTCATAGAAGGAATTGGGTAGTGTTCCTTCTGTTTCTATTTTGTGGAATAGTTTGAAGAGTATTGGTGTTAACTCTTCTTTGAAGGTCTGGTAGAATTCTGCACTGAAACCATCTGGTCCTGTGCTTTTTTTGGTTGGAAGACTTTCTATGACTCCTTCTATTTCTTTAGGCTTTATGGGACTGTTTAGATGGTCTAGTTGGTCCTGATTTAATTTTGGTATTTGGTATCTGTCAAGGAAATTGTCCATTTCCTCCAGATTCTCCAGTTGTGTTGAGTACAGGCTCTTGTAGTAGGATCTGATGATTTTTTGGATTTCCTCAGTTTCCGTTGTTATGTCTCCCTTTTCATTTCTAAGTTTGTTAATTTGGATACTTTCTCTGTGCCCTTTGGTCAGTCTGGCTAAGGGTTTATCTATCTTGTTGATTTTCTCAAAGAACCAGCTCCTAGTTTTGTTGATTTTTTGTATGGTTCTCTTTGTTTCTACTTGATTGATTTCGGCCCTGAGTTTGATGATTTCCTGCCTTCTACTCCTCCTGGGTGAAATAGCTTCTTTTTGTTCTAGGGCTTTCAGGTGTGTCATTAAGTTGGTAATGTATGCTCTCTCCATTTTCTTTTTGGAGGCACTCAGGGCTATGAGTTTTCCTCTTAGCACTGCTTTCATTGTGTCCCATAGATTTGGGTATGTTGTGTTTTCATTTTCATTGTGTTCTAAAAAGTCTTTAATTTCTTTCTTTATTTCTTCCTTGACCAAGGTGTCATTGAGTAGAGTATTGTTCAATCTCCACGTGTTTGTGGGTTTTCTGTTGTTTCTGTTGCTATTGAAGACCACTTTTATTCCATAGTGATCAGATAGGAGGCATGGGATTAGTTCTATCTTTTTATATTTGTTGAGGTCTGTCTTGTGACCAATTATATGGTCGATTTTGGAGAAGGTACCATGAGGTGCTGAAAAAAAGGTATATTCTTTTGTTTTAGGATAGAATGTTCTATATATATCAGTTAAATCTAATTGGTCCAAAGCTTCAATTAGTTTCATTGTGTCCTTGTTTAGTTTCTGTTTTCCTGATCGGTCCATTGAGGAAAGTGCAGTGTTGAAGTCACCCACAATTATTGTGTTAGGTGCAATGTGTGCTTTGAGTTTTAATAAAGTTTCTTTTATGAAAGAGGGTGCCCTTGCATTTGGAGCATAGATGTTCAGGATTGAGAGTTCTTCTTGTTGTATTTTTCCTTTGACCAGCAAGAAGTGTCCCTCAGAGTCTCTTTTGATGACTTTGGGTTGAAAGTCAATTTTATCTGATATTAAAATGGCTACTCCAGCTTGTTTCCTGAGACCATTTGCTTGTAAAATTGTCTTCCAGCCTTTTACTCTAAGGTAGTGTTTGTCTTTGACCCTGAGGTGTGTTTCCTGTAAGCAGCAAAATGTAGGGTCCTGTTTACGTATCCAGTCAGTTAGTCTGTGTCTTTTTATTGGGGCATTGAGTCCATTGATGTTAAGAGATATTAAGGAATAGTGATTGTTACTTCCTATCATTTTTGACGTTATTTTTTAAATTTGATTGCTTAACTTATTTGGGTTTGATGAAAGGTTACTATCTTGCTTTTTTCAGGGTGGAGTTTCCCTCCTTGTATTGGTGTTGTCCTCCTATTATCCTTTTTAGGGCTGGGTTTGTGGATAGATATTGGGTGAACTTGGTTTTGTCGTGAAATATCTTAGTTTCTCCATCTATGGTGATTGAGAGTTTTGCTGGATATAGTAGTTTTGGTTGGCATTTGTGTTCTCTTAGAGTCTGCATGAGATCTGCCCAGGACCTTCTAGCCTTCATAGTCTCAGGTGAAAAGTCTGCTGTGATTCTGATAGGTCTTCCTTTATATGTTACTTGGCCTTTTTCTCTTACTGCCTTTAGTATTCTTTCTTTGTTTAGAACATTTGGTGTTTTGATTATTATGTGACGGGAAGTATTTCTGTTCTGGTCCAGTCTGTTTGGAGTTCTGTAGGCTTCTTGTATATTCATGGGCATCTCTCTCTTTAGGTTAGGGAAGTTTTCTTCCATAATTTTATTGAAGATATTTGCTGGCCCTTTAAGTTGTAAATCTTCACTCTCATCTATGCCTATAATCCTTAGGTTTGGTCTTCTCATTGTGTCCTGGATTTCCTGGATATTTTGGGTTACAAGCTTTTTGCACTTTGCATTTTCTTTAACTGTTGAGTCCATGGTTTCTATGGAATCTTCAGCATCTGAGATTCTTTCTTCTATCTCTTGTATTCTGTTGTTGATATTTGCATCTCTGTCCCCTGATTTCTTCCCAAGGCTTTCTATCTCCAAAGTTGTCTCCCTTTGTGTTTTCTTAGTTGTTTCTACTTCTGATTTTAGATCCTGGATGGTTTTGCTTAGCTCCTTCCCTTGCATGTTTGTGTTTTCCTGTAATTCTTTAAGAGATTTTTGTGTTTCCTCTTTCATGAGCTCAGCCTGTTGACCAAAGTTCTCCTGTATTTCTTTAAGAGATTTTTGTGTTTCGTCTCTCATGACCTCAGCCTGTTGAGCAAAGTTCTCCTGTATTTCTTTAAGTGTTTTTTGCATTTCCTCCTTGTTGGCTTTTGTATTCTCCTGGATTTCTTTCAATGATTTTTGTGTTTCCCTTGCAAGGGCTTCTAACTTTTGATCCATTTTCTCCTCAATGTCCTTCATGTGTTCCTGTACCAGCATCATGACCAGTGATTTTAAATCCAAATCTTGTTTTACTGGTGTGATGGGGTATCCAGGACTTGCTGGTAGAGGAGAATTTGGTTCAGATGTTGCCATATTGCCTTGATTTCTGTTAGTGACGTTTCTGCGTTTGCCTTTTGCCATCTAGCTCTCACTGGTGTTACTTGGTCTTGTCAGTGCTGGACTCACCAGTGCAAGCTGCCCCTTCCCCGTTGGCCTCTGGTGCACAGCTTACACTCTGCACTGCCTATAGACAGGGTGCTGTTGTCCAGGCTGTTCAGATCCCGAAGCAGGCACCTGAAGGCTCCCGCTGGGGCCCGCAGGATTTATTGGAGCACACCGACTTCTCCCAGCTGGCCGCCCGGAAGCCACCACTAGCCTCTTGAGGGACCTGGAGATGTGGCGGCCACCCAGGCTGATCTGAAGCGGAGAGAGTTGAGCTGGGGGCTTCTGCCTGAGGCCTTGCCCCAGATTGTGTCTGTGGACCAGGTGGAACCCGTGTGCACCCCCAGGGAGCTCCGAAGGTGAATGTTGCTGTGACCTCCCCTGTGCTCCGCTCACTCCGCTGGGCAGCCGATTTCCCCAACCGGGCTGGCGCACACTAGGTTAGCCTTGTCGCCTGGGCCCTGAGTCCAGGCAAACGCCTGGGAGGCCAAGGTCCGAGCAAAGTTCCCCTAGGGCTATGTCTGTTATTTGGGTCCGCCAGGTGACCCGGATGGCGGGCGTGCCCGTCCGCGCTCCGCGAAAGCACCGGGAGAGTCTGTTGTGCTAATAACCTCCTGGGCTGGTTGACACACAGATGGCCCACCAAGCCGCCCAGTTCTTGGGGTCAGTCCTGTGCCTTTTGGGGCCTAGACCCCCGTTTTGTTAGCCTCAGGCTACGCTTGTTAGCAGTCTCTGCCCTCCCGAGCACTCTGGCTCCTGTAGGCAAAATGGCAGCGCGTGCACCGGCCGGGGCAAAAAAAAAACTCCTGGCTGGGTTGGCGCCCCGATGGCCACTCGAACAGCCCAGGGCCTGGGTGCAGGCCAACGCCCGTCTGGCTCAGACCCCTGCGGTGTTGGGCCTAGGATTATGTTTGTGTACCTCAGTCTGACCGATCTCTGGAGCCCGGGATCAAGATGGCGGTGAGTCTCTCCTGACTGGCGGGCAGCCGAGTTCTGAAGTGGCTTCCGTGCAGCGAAAGGCTCCGCAGAACCGCAGTTGCTTGCCGCCCGGCTGGTCAGCGAAGGTCAGTGGTCGTGGGCGCAGGGCCTAACTGGACCCTGTGTCGCCTTGGTTCCACTGCTGATGGCCCTTCAGCTGGAGCAGCCACTGCTACCGCCGCCGCCGCCGCCGCCCCGCTTATTAACCTTCTTATCCCAGAGGGACACTAGAAAATATTCACAGCATTTTAGTTCATTCACCTTACATAAACATGTTCTAAAAATAAGCGGTGAAATACTTTTCAAATGAAAAAAGATGTATTATATATTACAATAAATGTTATCTCATAGTTCTTTCATACAAATAAGCACACACTGTGGCATGGCATAATGTAAAATATGTATGATCTGAGTAAAGTATGATTTGATATTTGTATCTTCAAAGCACAGGTACAATGGTACATAGACCTTCCACCAAAGTGACCCTCACTAGAACTTTAAGGGGACTGAAATTCTGGCACAGAGACCAGCTCTTGCCTGAACCACAATGGATCAGCTTGGGAACCTAAAACAACTAAGCGATAGCAAACTATTGTTAGACAACCCTCACAGGGATGGTGGTGTTTCACACTTGTAAAAGAAGTTTCACCGCCATCCGAAGTTCTTCAGGTGAAAATTATTTGTTTAACTCTGTACCCCATTTTTTAATAGGGTTATTTGGTTTTCTGGAGTCTAACTTCTTGAGTTCTTTATATATATTAGATATTAGCCCTCTATCTGATGTAGGGTTGGTGAAGATCTTTTCCCAATTTGTTAGTTGCCGATTTGTCCTTTTGATGGTGTCCTTTGCCTTACAGAAACTTTGTAATTTTATGAGGTCCCATTTGTCAATTCTTGATCTTAGAGCATACGCTATTGGTGATTTGTTCAGAAACTTTCCCGCTGTACCAATGTCCTCAAGGGTCTTCCCCAGTTTCTTTTCTATTAGTTTCAGAGTGTCTGGCTTTATGTGGAGGTCCTTGATCCATTTGGATTTGAGCTTAGTACAAGGAGACAAGAATGGATCAATTCACATTCTTCTGCATGCTGACCTCCAGTTGAACCAGCACCATTTGTTGAAAAGGCTATCTTTTTTCCATTGGATGTTTTTAGCCTCTTTGTCAAAGATCAAGTGGCCATAGGTGTGTGGGTTCATTTCTGGATCTTCAATCCTGTTCCATTGATCTGCCTGCCTGTCACTGTACCAATACCATGCAGTTTTTAACACTATTGCTCTATAGTATAGTTTGAGGTCTGGGATACTGATTCCCCCAGAATTTCTTTTGTTGTTGAGAATAGTTTTAGCTATCCTGGGTTTTTTGTTATTCCAGATTAATTTGAGAATTGCTCTTTCTAACTCTGTGAAGAATTGAGTTGGGATTTTGATGGGTATTGCGTTGAATCTGTATATTGCTTTTGGCAAAAAGGCCATTTTAACTATACTAATCCTGCTGATGCATGAGCATAGGAGGTTTTTCCATTTTTAGAGGTCTTCTTCCATTTCCTTCCTCAGAGTTTTGAAGTTCTTGTCATACAAATCTTTCACATGTTTGGTAAGAGTCACCCCAAGGTACTTTATACTGTTTGTGGCTATTGTGAAGGGTGTCATTTCCCTAATTTCTTTCTCAGCCTGCTTATCCTTTGAGTATAGGAAGGCCACTGATTTGCTTGAGTTGATTTTATAACCTGCCACTTTGCTGAAGTTGTTTATCAGCTGTAGGAGCTCTCTAGTGGAGTTCTTTGGGTCACTTAGGTAGACGATCATGTCGTCTGCAAATAATGATAGTTTGACTTCTTCTTTTCCAATTTGTATCCCTTTGACCTCCTTATGTTGTCGAATTGCCCGAGCTAGTACCTCAAGTACAATATTGAAAAGATAAGGAGAAAAGGGGCATCCCTGTCTAGTCCCTGATTTTAGTGGGATTGCTTCAAGTTTCTCTCCATTTAGTTTGATGCTGGCTGCCGGTTTGCTATATATTGCTTTTACTATGTTTAGGTATGGCCCTTGAATTCCTGTTCTTTCCAAGACTTTAAGCATAAAAGGATGCTGAATTTTGTCAAATGCTTTTTCAGCATCCAATGAAATGAACTTCATTAGTCATTAGGGAAATCCAAATCAAAACAACCCTGAGATTTCACCTTACACCAGTCAGAATGGCTAAGATTAAAAATTCAGGAGACAGCAGATGCTGGCTAGGATGTGGAGAAAGAGGAACACTCCTCCACTGCTGGTGGGGTTGCAAATACCACTCTGGAAATCAGTCTGGTGGTTCCTCAGAAAATTGGGCACCTCACTTCCAGAAGATCTTGCAATACCACTCCTGGGCATATACCCAGAGGATTCCCCAGCATGTAATAAGGATACATGCTCCACTATGTTCATAGAAGCCCTATTTATAATAGCCAGAAGCTGGAAAGAACACAGGTATCCTTCAACAGAAGAGTGGATCCAAAAAATGTGGTATATCTACACAATGGAGTACTATTCAGCCATTAGAAACAATGAATTCATGAAATTCTTAGGCAAGTGGATAGAGCTGGAGAACATCATACTAAGTGAGGTAACCCAGTCTCAAAAGATCAATCATGGTATGCTCTCACTAATAAGTAGATATTAACCTAGAAAAACTGGAATACCCAAAACATAATCCACACATCAAATGAGGTACAAGAAGAACAGGGGAGTGTCCCCTTTTGCTGGAAAGACTCAGTGTAGCAGTATAGGACAAAACCAGAACAGGGAAGTGCGAAGGGTTGGGTGGGAGAACAGGGGGAGGGAAGGGGATTTATGGGACTTTCAGGGCGTGGGGGGCTAGAAAGGGGGAGGCCCTATTTATAATTGCCAGATGCTGGAAAGAACCCAGGTATCCCTCAACAGAAGAGTGGATGCAAAAAATGTGGTATATCTACACAATGGAGTACTATTCAGCCATTAGAAACAATGAATTCATGAAATTCTTAGGCAAATGGATGGAGCTAGAGAACATCATACTAAGTGAGGTAACCCAGACTCAAAAGGTGAATCATGGTATGCACTCACTAATAAGTGGATATTAACCTAGAAACCTGGAATACCCAAAACATAATCTACACATCAAATGAGGTACAAGAAGAAAGGAGGAGTGGCCCCTTGTTCTGGAAAGACTCAGTGAAGCAGTATTCAGCAAAACCAGAATGGGGAAGTGGGAAGGGGTGGGTGGGAAGACAGGGGGAGAGAAGGGGGGCTTACGCGACTTTCGGGGAATGGGGGGCTAGAAAAGGGGAAATCATTTGAAATGTAAATAAAAAATATATCGAATAAAAAAAAGAATAAAAAAGGAAAAAATATATCAGATAAGAAAAACAAAAACTAAATGCCAAAAAAAAAAAAAAAGAAGTTTCACAGAGTTTGCTAAAGAGCATCAACTGATTATCATCAGGCATTCAAAAAAGGCAGCATAGGTAAAAGTGTGTAGCTAGTGTCTTAGGGTTTTCTTGCTGTTAAGAGACACCATGATCAATGCAATGTTTATAAAGACAAACTTTTATTTGGAGCTGGCTTACAGTTTAAGAGGTTCAATCCATTATTATCCTGGTGGGAAGCATTGCAACATGTAGATAGGCATGTCATGGTAGTAGCCAAGAGTTCAAGATCTGGATCAGAATGGAAACTAGGAGAAATCTTTTCCTCTGCAAGCTGCCAGGAGGATTTTCCTACTGTGAGGACATTGAGCAACAGGAGACATCAAAGCTAACCCCCACTGTGACACACTTTCTCCAAAAAGGCCACACCAGTTTAAACAAGGCCAGCCCTCTGATTGTGCCATTCGCCATGGGCGAAACATTCAAACACATGAGACTATAGGCTCCAAAACTATTCAAACCATCACAGCTGGTCATCACATTTTCTCAAAAGCAGGGAGGAGTATCCTTTATGTTCTTGGAAAGCACTCTCTCCCTTAGAGTTGGTTTTATGGCAATAGTTTCCCTATAATGTCTAAAAGGCATGATCTCCTAGGAAACATCCTTTAGTCCACTGAAATAAGCATTATTTATAAATAATATGTTTAATAATTGTAGTTATGAAGAAAGTTCTCTAAAATTCAAAAATTCAAAATAGCAAATATTCTTAATTATTAGTAACTTATTGGAATTGTGGACAGTTTTATGATACATTGAATTTTAGAATTAATAGTGATTTTTTCTCTCTAATTGTGTTATATTTTAATGCACTGAATTATTGAATTGCATGGTCAATGCACACTTATGCATGTTTATATCTGCATGTATAAGATGTGTAAATGCATGCATATATGTTTGTACATATAAAAATAATATGAATAATATAAAATAATTGGCCAAGTATATCTTCTTTCATGTTGAGTATTTATTTATTCTTCTTAGGATACATAGAACTTGCCTTTTCTATGAATTAATTGAATTTTATAGTGGAATTTAAAGGTAAGTTTGAAATATGTAAAAAATATTACATGTTTTATATGCACCATGATTGCCCATAGAGTTGGGTAGTCAAGTAGATGAGCATTGTGTGAATTTCTGCTAATGAACACATTTATTCAGTAAGATGTGTTGGAAATTGCCATTCACTTTAAAATTAATGAAACAGAAAAGATTTCTCCTTACAATCTAATGCTTTTTTAATTCAACCCAGATATTGAGATTCATGTTTTTATTAAGTTCCGCTTGATCAAACTTTCAGCAGGCATACATCAGAATTGTCCATCAATAATTGAAGATTTTGTTTTCTATGCTATTATAAGAGTTAATATGAACAAGAAATGGAGAAAATGAACAGGAGGGCTGGTTTGGTACCTCAGTAGGGAACTGCTACGTTTTTAACCCCTGTAAGTGCTTATTATCAAGGGTTCCATGATGATTAAATTATCTTTAAAATGTCAGTAAAATTTGGCTTGAAAAATTAGTCTTGAAAATAAATACATAAATTAGATATTCTTAAACTCATAGATAAACTTTTTTAAAGCCCTGTACCTCGCAATTGCAAACACAAGCTTTCTAGGTGGCTATAAAGAAAAGTCCTATTATGTTCATTCAGTTAACATTTTTTTTTTTACATTAATGAAAATAAAATGTCATGTATTTTTATAAATAGGGGAATGGATCGCATATGTATGTTTGTCTCTTTAAATTTAATTTTTATGGTTAATATTATTATAAAATCTGTACATATTTTGATCTTATGAATTGAACTTCCTATTGAATAATGAAGATACATAAATGGTTTGCTTATCATATGTAAGCCTTTGGATATTTGCACAAGCCTGGAAATGAATTTTACTAAGGGAACAATGTCAAGGGAAGGCTAAGATGAATCAAAGATAAAGTAAGTGGTAAAACTGGTCACTACTTCAGAACTGTTTCTAGAAGATTAAGATTCTATTCACTGCATGTAACACAACTGGCTTTGATGTCTCTTAAAGAACCATCTTGTTTGACCCACTATTGACTGCTAGTTCTAGGACTTCTGGGTGCATCAAAAACAAGTAATGCTTGTTGTCTCACCTTCACTAGTGAGACATGGTATTTTCATATAAGTTAAACAAGTTTAATTATAGCTCTTCTCTCTCTCTCTCTCTCTCTCTCTCTCTATATATATATATATATATATATATATATATATATATATATATACACATATATACACACATATATATTATACTGAAAATTTGAAGATAATTTAATCCTCATGGAACCTTGAAAATAAGTACTTACACAGGAATGTGTGTGTGTGTGTGTGTGTGTGTGTGTGTATCATCAGTGTGTATCATCAGTTACATTGTAAACATTTTATACATAGTTTTTCCAGTGAATTATAGGGACTATGGGAATAAGAAAACAGATATATGCCTTTATAGAATGTACAATTATTTTCCAGGTTTGATTGGTTGGTATTTGGTTGAATACAAAGAAGCAGAACTGATGAATATGACTTATTTCAAAGTCATAATACCAGCCTAAAAAGAAGGAAAATGAATGAAGAGTCTTACTTGTAATGGATAATAAACAAATTTAGATGTGAAACTTGTTATTTCTATCCACCCAACCTACCATATGTCTGTCCTATGACTACTAATAATCTTAGAGTTGTAATAAGCAGTTCCTGGTAGCATAAAATCTTTTGGAAACATGTTCATTATGTATGTTGAAGCAAGGATTATTGATTAACTAATGATGAATGTATGGTCAGAGGTAGTGTGTGTCTTTTTTTAAAAAAAAAATAAGCCTGATTGTATACATTTTGCCTGAAATCTCAGACACTAGCCAAATGGAATTGCCTTTGTAAGACTTACCCTGTAGGTTTCAGATTTAGGCAATCACAAGAATTTGAGACGTGTTCATGAATGTGATAAATAAAGTGATGCTTTCCTAATTACCTCCCTCCCCATAGCTGCAGTGGCCCACTATTTCCATTGTAGCCATTATGAGTCCTCAGTGAGAGAGAGAGAGAGACAGACAGACAGACAGACAGAGACAGAAGCTAGTATTCAGAGATGGAGCTCAGAGTAAGATTCTGTAACTGACCCAAAATGACATTGTTTCCAAACAACAATAACAACAAAATGATGGGAAAAGGACTCAAAAGCCAATCGCTATATTACTGTTTCGTAACAGAATGACTTCAAACTAAAATTTCAAGAAAATTGTCTTCTCCTCCTCCCTTATTCTTGTTTTGGTTCTCCTTCTCTCCCCCCAACCCCCATTCTCTTTACTCTCCTTCTCCTCCTCCTTCTTTCCTTCTAACTTCTGTTTCTGCTTCTGTTTCTTCAGACATCTGGACATTTGTACTATACTTTGTGGATAACAGACTGATTATTTAGTATTTTCACATCAGTTGTTCCCAGGATTCTCTCCATATGGCACTTCAATTTTAGTTAGTAATGAGATAAACTAACTTATTAATGTTCTTAGATAAGATAACAACAATATCCTAAGTAGGATAAAGAGGAAGTTATAGCTAGATTTAAGGGAATTCCTCAGCACTGCAATATGGCAAAATATATTAAAGTTTTATCAACAAACAATAACAAACTTATACGGTAGATTTCCCTAGAAAACTGTTTCTTTTTTTATTAAATTTGAATTAAATAGTGATATTTTACTACTCAAACAGGTCTGATTAGATGTAAAATTACATATTTGATATAACTTAAGTCAATTTTCTCAAACCATGCCATTTTTAATGGCACTAGATCATATCTATATGACTAATGACATCTTAAAAGCACTCAAATTCTCAACAAATTCAGTAATTATTTTCTCTCATGTTCTGGTTCCAACTGTGTTTCTTCAAACATGTTGAATCCTTAGCCTAAAAAAATGAGTAGATTTGAATATAAGCCCTATAAAAGGAACATCATTGTGATCTTTGAGGTTAGACAAGGTCTTAGTCCTATAATAATTTCATCCTTATTTGAAGAGGAAGCAACAGCAAACCTCCATTCCTCTACCCAGTGTGAAAAATGACATGACATTGTATTAGGAAGGACAACTAGAATCCATGGGTACAGACCTAAGTAGATATAATAGTATAGCCCTCTTGATCTCAGATTTCCAACATATAAACAATATGATAAACCAGGTAGTTATTCTGTCGAATGTTTTTAAAACATATGTTAGCTTCCACAGGCTAACACACCTGATGAGGAAATGAATCTGAGAATATGTGCAAATTGCCTCAGAAGATTATCAAAGTTGAGCTGTGATGCTGGGTGATCTGAATTGTAAGTTCTTGGGAAAAAGTTGTATGTTTCTATTTTATGTGCTCCATCTGCCTCTGCATTTAGGATGCTCTGGTTCTCTAATTATGGAGCTAAATGTTTGACTCTTTGGATGAAGAGGATAAATGTCATATAGCCCCTTGGTTTTGAAATACCATATGTTATATTGGTATTTTTGGATAATCGGGAACCACTTTAGATTCCACCAATGTCCAATTTATAGGTTGAATAATATGTGTGAATTTGGAAAGGCTCAATATAAATTTTGTTTGCATGATATGACTTAAACAGAAAAAGCTTTCAGTATGACAAAAGAGGATATTGAAAATGTCTTCAAACAGAAGGTTCAACTAGAATTCTACTGAGCTTCATGACCTAAATGTGAGAGGAAGATGACTTTAGCTTCTAAACCTTAGTCTTTTGACTTTTCACTCTTGTTCAACAGTCTTTAATGTGGGAGATCTTTTCCTGCATGTTCTATTTTCCATTAAAAATTGTGAGATCAAATCTCTTTGTTAATATATTAGATTTATTTTCCATTATGTTTATGTTATTAGTTCTTGACAGTGTCTAAATAAATAAGTCATCCATTTTTTTTATTTGATGTGCACACTCTAGAAAGGCAAGGAAACAAGGAGTATGTGTCTGTTTGGATAGTGTCATTAAGATGGGATAGATTTGCCATTATTTCATTGTTAGGCTAGAGCTCATAGGACTTAAATATTTATTTATTTTTTTGGCTTTCTTTTTTTTATTATTATTCGATATAATTTATTTACATTTAAATGATTTCCCCTTTTCTACCCCCCCCCCACTCCCCGAAAGTCCCGCAAGCCCCCTTCTCTTCCCCTGTCCTCCCACCCACCCCTTCCCAATTCCCCGTTCTGGTTTTGCTGAATACTGTTTCACTGAGTCTTTCCAGAACCAGGGGCCACTCCTCCTTTCTTCTTGTACCTCATTTGATGTGTGGATTATGTTTTGGGTATTCCAGTTTTCTAGGTTAATAACCACTTATTAGTGAGTGCATACCATGATTCACCTTTTGAGTCTGGGTTACCTCACTTAGTATGATATTCTCTAGCTCCATCCATTTGCCTAAGAATTTCATGAATTCATTGTTTCTAATGGCTGAATAGAACTCCATTGTGTAGATATACCAGATTTTTTGCATCCACTCTTCTGTTGAGGGATACCTGGGTTCTTTCCAGCATCTGACAATTATAAATAGGGCTGCTATGAACATAGTAGAACATGTATCCTTATTACATGGTGGGGAGTCTTCTGGGTATATGCCCAGGAGTGGTATAGCAGGATCTTCTGGAAGTGAGGTGCCCAGTTTTCGGAGGAACCGCCAGACTGATTTCCAGAGTGGTTGTACCAATTTGCAACCCCACCAGCAGTGGAGGAGTGTTCCTCTTTCTCCACACCCTCTCCAACACCTGCTGTCTCCTGAATTTTTAATCTTAGCCATTCTGACTGGTGTAAGATGAAATCTTAGGGTTGCTTTGATTTGCATTTCCCTAATGACTAATGAAGTTGAGCATTTTTTAAGATGCTTCTCCGCCATCCGAAGTTCTTCAGGTGAGAATTCTTTGTTTAACTCTGTACCCCATTTTTTAATAGGGTTGTTTGGTTTTCTGGAGTCTATCTTCTTGAGTTCTTTATATATATTGGATATTAGCCCTCTATCTGATGTAGGATTGGTGAAGATCTTTTCCCAATTTGTTGGTTGCCGATTTGTGCTCTTGATGGTGTCCTTTGCCTTACAGAAACTTTGTAATTTTATGAGGTCCTATTTGTCAATTCTTGCTCTTAGAGCATACGCTATTGGTGTTCTGTTCAGAAACTTTCTCCCTGTACCGATGTCCTCAAGGGTCTTCCCCAGTTTCTTTTCTATTAGCTTCAGAGTGTCTGGCTTTATGTGGAGGTCCTTGATCCATTTGGATTTGAGCTTAGTACAAGGAGACAAGGATGGATCAATTCGCATTCTTCTGCATGCTGAACTCCGGTTGAACCAGCACCATTTGTTGGAAAGGCTATCTTTTTTCCATTGGATATTTTCAGCCTCTTTGTCGAGGATCAAGTGGCCATAGGTGTGTGGGTTCATTTCTGGATCTTCAATCCTGTTCCATTGATCCTCCTGCCTGTCACTGTACCAATACCATGCAGTTTTTAACACTATTGCTCTGTAGTATTGCTTGAGGTCAGAGATACTGATTCCCCCAGATTTTCTTTTGTTGCTGAGAATAGTTTGAGTTATCCTGGGTTTTTTGTTGTTCCAGATGAATTTGATAATTGCTCTTTCTAACTCTGTGAAGAATTGAGTTGGGATTTTGATGGGTATTGCATTGAATCTGTATAGTGCTTTAGGCAAAATGGCCATTTTAACTATATTGATTCTACCGATCCATGAGCATGGGAGGTTTTCCCATTTTTTGAGGTCTTCTTCCATTTCCTTCTTCAGAGTCTTGAAGTTCTTGTCATACAGATCTTTCACATGTTTGGTAAGAGTCACCCCAAGATACTTTATAGTGTTTGTGGCTATTGTGAAGGGGGTCATTTCCCTAATTTCTTTCTCAGCCTGCTTATCCTTTGAGTATAGGAAGGCCACTGATTTGCTTGAGTTGATTTTATAACCTGCCACTTTGCTGAAGTTGTTTATCAGCTGTAGGAGCTCTCTAGTGGAGTTCTTTGGGTCACTTAGGTAGACGATCATGTCGTCTGCAAATAATGATAGTTTGACTTCTTCCTTTCCAATTTGTATCCCTTTGACCTCCTTATGTTGTCGAATTGCCCGAGCTAGTACCTCAAGTACAATATTGAAAAGATAAGGGGAAAGGGGGCAGCCTTGTCTGGTCCCTGATTTCAGTGGGATTGCTTCAAGTTTCTCTCCATTTAGTTTGATGCTGGCTACCGGTTTGCTGTATATTGCTTTTACTATGTTTAGGTATGGGCCTTGAATTCCTGTTCTCTCCAAGACTTTAAGCATGAAGGGATGCTGAATTTTGTCAAATGCTTTTTCAGCATCCAATGAAATGACCATGTGGTTTTGTTCTTTGAGTTTGTTTATGTAGTGGATTGTATTGATGGATTTCTGTATATTGAACCAACCCTGCATTCCCGGGATAAAGCCTACTTGATCATGGTGGATGATCGTTTTGATGTGTTCTTGGATTCGGTTGGCAAGAATTTTATTGAGTATTTTTGCATCGATGTTCATAAGGGAAATTGGTCTGAAGTTCTCTTTCTTTGTTGGATCTTTGTGTGGCTTTGGTATCAGCGTAATTGTGGCTTCGTAGAAGGAATTGGGTAGTGTTCCTTCTGTTTCTATTTTGTGGAATAGTTTGAAGAGTATTGGTGTTAACTCCTCTTTGAAGGTCTGGTAGAATTCTGCACTGAAGCCATCTGGTCCTGTGCTTTTTTTGGTTGGAAGACTTTCTATGACTCCTTCTATTTCTTTAGGCATTATGGGACTGTTTAGATGGTCTAGTTGGTCCTGATTTAATTTTGGTATTTGGTATCTGTCAAGGAAATTGTCCATTTCCTCCAGATTCTCCAGTTGTGTTGAGTACAGGCTCTTGTAGTAGGATCTGATGATTTTTTGGATTTCCTCAGTTTCCGTTGTTATATCTCCCTTTTCATTTCTAAGTTTGTTAATTTGGATACTTTCTCTGTGCCCTTTGGTCAGTCTGGCTAAGGGTTTATCTATCTTGTTGATTTTCTCAAAGAACCAGCTCCTGGTATTGTTGATTTTTTGTATGGTTCTCTTTGTTTCTACTTGATTGATTTCTGCCCTGAGTTTGATGATTTCCTGCCTTCTACTCCTCCTGGGCGAAATAGCTTCTTTTTGTTCTAGGGCTTTCAGGTGTGTCATTAAGCTGGTAATGTATGCTCTCTCCATTTTCTTTTTGGAGGCACTCAGGGCTATGAGTTTTCCTCTTAGCACTGCTTTCATTGTGTCCCATAGATTTGGGTATGTTGTGTTTTCATTTTCATTGTGTTCTAAAAAGTCTTTAATTTCTTTCTTTATTTCTTCCTTGACCAAGGTATCATTGAGTAGAGTATTGTTCAGTTTCTACGTGTATGTGGGTTTTCTGTTGTTTCTGTTGCTATTGAAGATCACTTTTACTCCATAGTGATCAGATAGGAGGCATGGGATTAGTTCTATCTTCTTATATTTGTTGAGGTCTGTCTTGTGACCAATTATATGGTTGATTTTGGAGAAGGTACCATGAGGTGCTGAGAAAAAGGTATATTCTTTTGTTTTAGGATAGAATGTTCTATATATATCTGTTAAATCTAATTGGTCCAAAGCTTCAATTAGTTTCATTGTGTCCCTGTTTAGTTTCTGTTTTCCTGATCGGTCCATTGAGGAAAGTGCAGTGTTGAAGTCACCCACAATTATTGTGTTAGGTGCAATGTGTGCTTTTAGTTTTAATAAAGTTTCTTTTAGGAAAGAGGGTGCCCTTGCATTTGGGGCATAGATGTTCAGGATTGACAGTTCTTCTTTTTGTATTTTTCCTTTGACCAGCAAGAAGTGTCCCTCAGGGTCTCTTTTGATGACTTTGGGTAGAAAGTCAATTTTATCTGATATTAAAATGGCTACTCCAGCTTGTTTCCTGAGACCATTTGCTTGTAAAATTGTCTTCCAGCCTTTTACTCTAAGGTAGTGTTTGTCTTTGACCCTGAGGTGTGTTTCCTGTAAGCAGCAAAATGTAGGGTCCTGTTTTCGTATCCATTCAGTTAGTCTGTGTCTTTTTATTGGGGCATTAAGTCCATTGATGTTAAGAGATATTAAGGAATAGTGATTGTTACTTCCTATCATTTTTGACGTTATTTTTTAAATTTGAATGCTTAACTTCTTTTGGGTTTGATGAAAGGTTACTATCTTGCTTTTTCCAGGGTGAAGTTTCCCTCCTTGTATTGGTGTTGTCCTCCTATTATCCTTTTTAGGGCCGGGTTTGTGGATAGATATTGGGTAAACTTGGTTTTGTCATGAATTATCTTAGTTTCTCCATCTATAGTGATTGAGAGTTTTGCTGGATATAGTAGTTTTGGTTGGCATTTGTGTTCTCTTAGAGTCTGCATGAGATCTGCCCAGGACCTTCTAGCCTTCATAGTCTCAGGTGAAAAGTCTGCTGTGATTCTGATAGGTCTTCCTTTATATGTTACTTGGCCTTTTTCTCTTACTGCCTTTAGTATTCTTTCTTTGTTTAGAACATTTGGTGTTTTGATTATTATGTGACGGGAAGTATTTCTGTTCTGGTCCAGTCTGTTTGGAGTTCTGTAGGCTTCTTGTATATTCATGGGCATCTCTCTCTTTAGGTTAGGGAAGTTTTCTTCCATAATTTTATTGAAGACGTTTGCTGGCCCTTTAAGTTGTAAATCTTCACTCTCATCTATGCCTATAATCCTTAGGTTTGGTCTTCTCATTGTGTCCTAGATTTCCTGGATACTTTGGGTTACAAGCTTTTTGCATTTTGCATTTTCTTTAACTGTTGAGTCCATGGTTTCTATGGAATCTTCAGCATCTGAGATTCTTTCTTCTATCTCTTGTATTCTGTTGTTGATATTTGCATCTCTGTCCCCTGATTTCTTCCCAAGGCTTTCTATCTCCAAAGTTGTCTCCCTTTGAGTTTTCTTAGTTGTTTCTACTTCTGATTTTAGATCCTGGATGGTTTTGCTTAGCTCCTTCACTTGCATGTTTGTGTTTTCCTGTAATTCTTTAAGAGATTTTTGTGTTTCCTCTTTCATGACCTCAGCCTGTTGACCAAAGTTCTCCTGTATTTCTTTAAGTGTTTTTTGCATTTCCTCCTTGTTGGCTTTTGTATTCTCCTGGATTTCTTTCAATGATTTTTGTGTTTCCCTTGCAATTGCTTCTAACTTTTGATCCATTTTCTCCTGAATTTCTTTAAGTATGTCCTTCATGTGTTCCTGTACCAGCATCATGACCAGTGATTTTAAATCCAAATCTTGTTTTCCTGGTGTGATGGGGTATCCAGGACATGTTGGTAGAGGAGAATTGGGTTCAGATGTTTCCATATTGCCTTGATTTCTGTTAGTGACGTTCCTGCGTTTGCCTTTTGCCATCTAGTTCTCACTGGTGTTAGTTTGTCTTGTCAGTGCTGGACTCACCAGTGCAAACTGCCCCTTCCCAGTTGGCCTCTGGTGCACAGCTTACCTCCTGCACTGCTTGTAGACAGGGTGCTGCTGCCCAGGCTGTTCAGATCCCAAAGCAGGCACCCGAAGGCTCTCGCTGGGGCCCACTGTATTCACTGGAGCACACTGACTTCTCCCAGCTGGCCGCCCGGAAGCCCAGATAGCCACTTGCAGGACTTGGAGATGTGGTGCTGCCGCCCAGGCTGATCTCAGTCTGTCCGATCCCTGGAGTATGGAACCAAGATGGATGCACCTCTCCTGACTGGTGGGAGGCCGAGTTCTGAAGTGGCTTCCGTGCAGGAAATGCGCCGCACAATTGCAGCTGCTTGCCGCCCGGCTGGTCAGCGAAGGTCAGTGGTCGTGGGCGCAGGGCCTAACTGGTCCCTGTGAAGCCTTGGTTCCACTGCTGATGGCCCTTCAGCTGGAGCAGCCACTGCTGCCGCCGCCGCCGCCACCACCCTATTTATTTAAATACAATTATCAAGAAAACAAAAGTCTAATTTTTAGATTTTTTCAGCATGTATAGGACCAACTCAAAAAAATTAGCAATTATTATTAAAAATGTACAAATTACTCAATGTATGTATGCATGTATGTTAAACCAGAAAATGTTGATTGAAGTCACTTTTATTTCCATCACAATGAGTAAAAATTTGGCTAAATTCACAGCATTTTGAGGGAAAGCAAGTAAGGGAAATTCTTTTCAAGCTGGATTTCGATTTAAAAATTAGATAATCAAGCATTACCATAACTCAGATTTATGGAGAAAATATCAAGAAAAGGAACAATGTGCTTAAGGATATATGACTAGCACCTGAATGGTATGTTGTAATCATTGTGAGACTTAAAATAAAGGACAGGTATCTTTGAGTTGTAAGGGAAGGTTGTTGGAGGAGTTGGTGTTGAAGCCTCAATCCGTTAGACTTTCCCATTAGTTACTCAGAGCTTTGCCTCATTACCTAACACACACACACACATACACACACACACACACACACACACACATACACACACACACACAAAGGGAACGAAGGAAAACATTCTTCTATGATGACCCTTGCATGCATTTTGTTAGGATAGTAGGAAGCAGGGAAGCAGAGACTAGACTGTATAGCTGGTAACTTTTGAGACCCGCTCCGTACACATTGTCCTGGAAGTAACAGGGAAATTTCTGACTAACGAAATTCTATGGTCAGAGTTGAAGGCCGTTAATGAGATAACAATACAAGAAAAGAGAAAATGAGCGACTAATTGAAATGAACAATTTCTGTAACTAAAGCAAAATAATTACTTGGAGACCCTATCAAACTCAGGTTTTGAGGTCACCGTGTGCATTCAGCTGAAGTCATTCTCCCATCCTTCAAGAAATCAAATTTGCTTTAGCCCTGTGAATATTAAAAGGAGACATGCTCTTTAACATAACTTCAGGGTGAAGTTTGTGGCAATACTGCAGTATAAATATTGCATGCACACTTTGAATTTTGTGGAAGCTAATTTAAAGACAGAATTCTTTAATAGATTGATAGTGAATGTTTGATATTTAATTAAACACTTTGGCTTTATATTCATAATTGAACACTTTCAAACTGATGATATTATTGGGGAGATATATGGCTTTCTTCCTTGTTAGAAATAATCATGAAATATCAACATAATCACTAGGATTAATTGAGAACCTCAACTAAATAAATCACTCATTGATTTAAACATAATGCCATTATTAAGCTAATGAAAAATACAAGGTCTCCATAAAAGGATAAAAAATAACAAATTTAAATGTAAATTATCATCTCTGGTTGCAGTGAAGTAAATCAAGCTTGAGCTCAGGAGAATCAAGAACAATATGGTGTCGAAATCTATAATGAAATATCCAAAGTGTGTGGGGAGTTAAACAAATCTTAGCTTCATATCAGGCAAGAAGGGAATTAACTATGGTGGCACTCAAATCAAATAAGATAATTAAAATTTTGTCAAGTTTTTCATTGTGAAAACCACACATTCCTAGTCAATTACATAATGTGAGTCAATGCTGAAACACAGAGTTAGAGCTGAAAAAAAGGGATAACTTTGAAAGGATAACTTGGATAAAAGTGAACACAGGTGCCATGTATGTAGTGACATGCATTTCTCTGCATGTATTTATGTAGAGGGTGACTAAATGCATTGACATTATTAAATGAAAAAAAAACTGATTCACTCTTTAGTTATGCTTTCAAAAATGTTCTAAGAAACTTTTCTCACAATCTGGTTGAATTTGCGTACTTATAATTTTTTAAAGTTTTCTTTCTTTCTTTCTTTCTTTCTTTCTTTCTTTTTTTCTAGTTAACAAAACAGAAGCAATTCATATGTTACTAAAATATAAACTTCTCCAGGCTACGGCTTTCCTTGTGATCAAAACAATTGGCAGGCTAAGGCACAATTGGTAGGGCAGCCACAAGTTCAGGATTATCCTAGATAACACAGAGATAATGCCTGAACAAACCCTCAGAAGATATAAACATCTCACATGCTCATGGACTGATTGGTAGGATTTACAGATTCAATGCAATCTCCATCAAAATTCCAACACAATTCTTCACAGACATGGAAAGAACAATTCTCAACTTTATATGGAAAAAGAGAAAAACCAGGATAGCCAAAACAATTCTCAACAAAAAAGAACTTCCCAGAGAATCACCGTCTCTGACCTCAAGCTCTACAACAAAGCAATAGTGATAAAAACTACACAATATCAGTACAGAGACAGACAGGTCTATATCCATGGAATAGACTCCAAGACCCAGAAGTAAACCCACACACCTATGGACACTTTGATCTTTGTCAAAGAAACCAAAAACATACAGTGGAAAAAGAAAGCATCTTCAATAAATGATACTAGTCTAACTGGCAGTCTATATGTAGGAGAATAAAAATAGATCCCTGTTTGTCATCTTGCACAAGGCTCAAGTCGACGTGGATCAAGGACCTCAACATAAAACCAAATATACTGAATATAGTAGCAGAGAAAGTGAGGAAGAGCCTCAAACTCATTGTCACAGAGAGAAATTTCCTCAACAGAACACCAATGGCTCAGGCTCTACGATCAATTATCAATAAATGAGACCTCATGGAATGGAAATCTTCTGTAAGCCAAAATATACCATCAATAGGACAAATTGGTAACCCACAGATCAGGAAAAGTCCTCACTAACCCTACATCCAATAGAGAGCTAATATTCAAAATATATAAAAACTCAAGAAGCTAACACCCAAAAAACCAAATAACCCAATTAAAAAATAGGGGTAAAGAGCTATACAGAGAATTCACAACAGAAGAATCTCAAATGACTAAGAAGCACTTAAAGAAACATTCAAAGTCCTTAGTCATCAGAGAAATGCAAATCAAAATGATCCAGAGATCCCACCTAACATCTTTCAGAATGGCTAAGATCAAAAACTCAGGTGACAGCACATGTTGGCGATGATGTGGAGAAAAATGAACACTCCTCCATTGCTGGTGGGATTGCAAGCTAGTACAACCACTCTGGAAATCAATCTGGAGATTCCTCAGAAAATTGGAACCAGTTCTATCTGAAGACCCAGCTATACTACCATTGCACATGTATCCAAAAGATGCCCACATCATACCTCAAGGGCAAGTCATTCATTTATTCAATAAAATACTATTTGGCTATTAAAAACTAGGATATCATGAATTTTTCAGGCAAATGGATAGAACTAGAAAGTACCATCCTGAGTGAGGTAATCAAGACCCAAAAGGATATACATAGCATGTACTCACTGATTGGTGGATATTAGCCAAAAAGTACAGAATATGTAGAATACAAGCCACATACCATAAGAAGTATAACAAGTAGAAAGGCATAAATGAGGATGTTTCAATTTCACTTAGAAGGACGAAAAATAATCATGGGATGCAGAGGGAGGGAGGGACCTAGGTGGGAGAGGGGACTGAGAAGAGAAAATGAGAACAGAATTAGGTATTGGGGAAGAGTGCAGGAGAGAAGCCCATAGAGCCAAGAGAATGAATGGAGATAAGTAGCAGAAGGGACAAGGGCGTTCCTCTAGAAAGTATCAGAGACCTGAGAGGTGAGAGACTAAAGACTCAATGGCGGTGACCTTTGCCAAAATGCCCAACACTGGGGAAAGGGAACTCGAAGAGTGCATCTCCTGTAGATAGATAGGAACAGAGTAGTTAACCTCAAGTCAAAATTTCTGATCCAGAACTGTTCCTGTATCAGAGAACTGCAGGGCCAAGGAAAGGTGGTCTAATGACTGGTCCAATGATCATCCCAAATTTGGATCCACCTTATGGGAGGTCACCAAAGCCTGACACTCTTACTGATGCTATGATGTGTTTATAGATGGGAGCCTGGCAACCCTGTCCTCTGAGAGTCCCCACCAGCAGCTGACTGAGACCAAAGCAGATATTTACATCCAACCACTGAACTGAAGTCAGGGACTACTATGGTTGAATTAGGGGAAGGACTGAAGAAGCTGATGAGGAAAGCAACCCTATTGGAAGGTCAGCAGTCTCAATTTACCCAGATCCCAGGGAATTCCCAGAGACTGAGTCATAAACCAGGAGCATTTAGAGGACAGTTTGAGGCAGAGTAGAAAAGGCCTGCCTGGTCTGGCCTTAGTGGGAGAAGATATGCTTAATCCTCAAGAGACTTGAGACCCCAGGGAAGAGGGTGGTCTGGTCTGGGGCGGGAGTGCTCTTTTGGAGGAAAGGGGGTAGAGGAATGGTATGAAGAACTGTGGGATAAGAAACCAAGAAGGGGGGCAACAACTGCAATGTATATAAATAAAATAATAAAAATTAGAGAAAAAGAAAAATAATGAGTGAGATTCAGTACAATGGTGAATTTTAAATGAGATAAGGGAAGAAAGAACAGAGTGTAATAGCAGGACTGAGCCATTTTTTAGACTCTTAACTGTCTTTTTTATTCCCACACAGCTCTTATAAGAAGGGTGTTGGTTAGATATCTCTTTGCAAAATCCTTAGAGATTTATACATTTTCAAAGTTAAGCTGCTTGATTGTGTTGAAATTCAAGCTCTAGCTAAATATAATTCCCAGATGAACATATTTATGCATATCATCCATTATTAACTTCTATGCAATATTAAATATAAACCATTTCCAGGCAGCCTAGCATGAATTAAAAATATGAATTCCACCATGCTATTGATTATTGTTCTACATGGTTACACTTTAATATGCATAGTAATATAAAATAAATATGCTAAAAATCCTTTAATAATACATTCTATTCCTCTAAAAGTGCTAAGTTATATGCTTCAAATTCAAACATTGTGAACTCTCTATAATGAAGAAGTTTATAAACTGATCTACTAATAAAACACAATTCCTTATAGTATGTTCAGTTACTAGTATTGTTTTATAGTCTCTGTGTAATAGTTACCATATGTTTCATATGTAGGATAGGATACAATGTATTCTGTTGTTTTCATATTGTTCATACGCTGCAAATTATATTGGCAACTCTGTGATACTTAGTGCATGTCATAACTTCAGTTGAGATACTGTTTATGGAATTTGGAAAAATGCTTCTATGATGAAGAATATGGGCTGTACTGATCCTGTACACATTCCGAGTTTAGATACCAATATTCCAGTGCAGGGGAATCCAATGTCTCTTGCCTCCCTGGCTACCATCATTCATATTCATAGACAGAAAACTTACATATACATAACAAAGTAAGTCAAATATTTCAAAAGATATCTAACCTTTAGGACATATGTATCAACTGGAATGATCTTGTACAAATAGGAATGCTATAGACTAGCTCATACCTGTCCTTGTTGTTCATTTTTGATGATTCCTTCCTAGCAAATAAAATCAGCTTTAATTATCAAAACTTACATTATGTGTATATGTATTTTTGTGAATTTGTATACAGACATGAAAACAATTTTTATTACTTTAAAAATGATTCATTAAAACATATTAATCTAAGTTAACTGAGAACTCAGTAAGATTCAATATTGAGGTCAAATATCTTTTTATAATTTTGTTACAATTACAAAGGCACTAGCATTAACAGTCTCTAGAATGAAGAAGGAGCAATTTCTAAGTACAATGTTCCTTATTATTATTTTTTTGCCAGGAAGTAATTTTTATTTCCAAGCTACATTGGTTTGAATTTCATGGCAACAAATATGGTAATATAGGACTCTGTAAAAAATTAATGGTCCAATGATGTCTCCTAAAATGATGCACTCAGAACAATATTGGTGCATTAAAATAAAGAATTATAGAGAAGTTCCAACTTCAAACTCTCCTAGCATTAATGTGAAAGTGGGGTGATACACAGGCTTGATTCTTTTCCTTTTAAAAGTATAAGCAATGGTTACAGAAATTCAACAATAATTTTGCAGATAGTGAAGCTCAACACATTTTTTAAGTGGTTCAGCAAAGAAAATAAGGACTTTTAGCACAGTTTAATTTCCAGTGATGATACATGACTTTCCCCCTTGGTATATATTCCTTAAACTTTATAAATAAAAATATTACAAATAAAACACCAAAAATTAAGCATGCACAAGACTACACAAGTGTATGAACTTTATCTATCTATCTATCTATCTATCTATCTATCTATCTATCTATTTATCTGTCTATTTTTATTACTTTTATTTTTTAGAGTCCAGTTGTTATTCTCCTCCAGGTCCACCCACCAACAGTTCCTCAACCCATTTCTCCTCCCACCTGTCACCAAAAAGATGTCTCTACTACTCTAGCCTCATGCCCCTGCCAAGCCTCCTCACTTCCTGCAGAGACAAGACTCTGGAGGGCTAGGCACTTCTTCACTCACTGAAGCCCGACCAGGCAGTCCTCTGCCTATGGATACCACATGCTTGTGGTCACTTGATCTTGGACAAAGAAGCCAAAAATATATAGTGGAAGGGGGTAAAAAGCACCTTCAATAAATGGTGCTGGTCTAACTGGCAGTTTGTATATAGAATGATGAAAATAGATCCGTATTTGCCAACTTGCACAAAGCTCAAGTGGGAGTGGATCAAGGACATTAATACAAAATCTGATACACTGAATCTAATAGAAGAGAAACTGAGAAAGATCCTTGAACTCATTGACACAAGGTATGGGGAGGGAATTTTCTTTCTTTTTTTTTTCATTATTTTTTTTATTCGATATATTTTTTATTTACATTTCAAATGATTTCCCCTTTTCTAGTCCCCCACTCCCCGAAAGTTCCATAAGCCCCCTTTTCTCCCCCTGTCCTCCCACCCACCCCTTCCCACTTCCCCGTTCTGGTTTTGCCCTATACTTCTTCACTGAATCTTTCTAGAACAAGGGGCCACTCCTCCTTTCTTCTTGTACCTCATTTGATGTATGGATTATGTTTGGGGTATTCCAGTTTTCTAGGTTAATATCCACTTATTAGTGAATGCATACCATGAGTCACCTTTTGAGTCTGGGTTACCTCACTTAGTATGATGTTTTCTAGCTCCATCCATTTGCCTAAGAATTTCATGAATTCATTGTTTCTAATGGCTAAATAGTACTCCATTGTGTAGATATACCACATTTTTTGCATCCACTCTTCTGTTGAGGGATACCTGGGTCCTTTCCAGCATCTGGCAATTATAAATAGGGCTGCTATGAACATAGTAGAGCATGTATCCTTATTACATGGTGAGGAATCCTCTGGGTATATGCCCAGGAGTGGTATAGCAGGATCTTCTGGAAGTGAGGTGCCCAGTTTTCAGAGGAACCGCCAGACTGATTTCCAGAGTGGTTGTACCAATTTGCAACCCCACCAGCAGTGGAGGAGTGTTCCTCTTTCTCCACATCCTCTCCAACACCTGCTGTCTCCTGAATTTTTAATCTTAGCCATTCTGACTGGTGTAAGGTGAAATCTCAGGGTTGTTTTGATTTGCATTTCCCTAATGACTAATGAAGTTGAGCATTTTTTAAGATGCTTCTCTGCCATCCGAAGTTCTTCAGGTGAGAATTCCCTGTTTAATTCTGTACCCCATTTTTTAATAGGGTTGTTTGGTTTTCTGGAGTCTAACTTCTTAAGTTCTTTATATATATTGGATATTAGCCCTCTATCTGATGTAGGATTGGTGAAGATCTTTTCCCAATTTGTTGGTTGCCGATTTGTCCTTTTGATGGTGTCCTTTGCCGTACAGAAACTTTGTAATTTTATGAGGTCCCATTTGTCAATTCTTGATCTTAGAGCATACGCTATTGGTGTTCTGTTCAGAAATTTTCTCCCTGTACCAATGTCCTCAAGGGTCTTCCCCAGTTTCTTTTCTATTAGCTTCAGAGTGTCTGGCTTTATGTGGAGGTCCTTGATCCATTTGGATTTGAGCTTAGTACAAAGCAATAAAGATGGATCAATTCGCATTCTTCTGCATGCTGACCTCCAGTTGAACCAGCACCATTTGTTGAAAAGGCTATCTTTTTTCCATTGGATGTTTTCAGCCCCTTTGTCGAGGATCAAGTGGCCATAGGTGTGTGGGTTCATTTCTGGATCTTCAATCCTGTTCCATTGATCCTCCTGCCTGTCACTGTACCAATACCATGCAGTTTTTAACACTATTGCTCTGTAGTATTGCTTGAGGTCAGGGATACTGATTCCCCCAGAATTTCTTTTGTTGCTGAGAATAGTTTTAGCTATCCTGGGTTTTTTGTTATTCCAGATGAATTTGTTAATTGCTTTTTCTAACTCTGTGAAGAATTGAGTTGGGATTTTGATGGGTATTGCATTGAATCTGTATATTGCTTTTGGCAAAATGGCCATTTTAACTATATTGATTCTGGCGATCCATGAGCATGGGAGGTTTTCCCATTTTTTGAGGTCTTCTTCCAATTCCTTCTTCAGAGTCTTGAAGTTCTTGTCATACAGATCTTTCACATGTTTGGTAAGAGTCACCCCAAGATACTTTATACTGTTTGTGGCTATTGTGAAGGGGGTCATTTCCCTAATTTCTTTCTCAGCCTGCTTATCCTTTGAGTATAGGAAGGTCACTGATTTGCTTGAGTTGATTTTATAACCTGCCACTTTGCTGAAGTTGTTTATCAGCTGTAGGAGTTCTCTAGTGGAGTTTATTGGGTCACTTAGGTAGACTATCATGTCATCTGCAAATAATGATAGTTTGACTTCTTCCTTTCCAATTTGTATCCCTTTGACCTCCTTATGTTGTCGAATTGCCCGAGCTAGTACCTCAAGTACAATATTGAAAAGATAAGGAGAGAGGGGGCAGCCCTGTCTAGTCCCTGATTTTAGTGGGATTGATTCAAGTTTCTCTCCATTTAGTTTGATGCTGGCTACCGGTTTGCTGTATATTGCTTTTACTATGTTTAGGTATGGGCCTTGAATTCCCGTTCTTTCCAAGACTTTAAGCATGGCTAAGATTAAAAATTCAGGAGACAGCAGGTGTTGGAAAGGGTGTGGAGAAAGAGGAACACTCCTCCACTGCTGGTGGGGTTGCAAATTGGTACAACCACTCTGGAAATCAGTCTGGCGGTTCCTCCGAAAACTGGGCACCTCACTTGCAGAAGATCCTGCTATACCACTCCTGGGCATATACTGAGAAGATTCCCCAACATGTAATAAGGATACATGTTCCAGTATGTTCATAGCAGCCCTATTTATAATTGCCAGAAGCTGGAAAGAACCCAGGTATCCCTCAACAAAAGAGTGGATGCAAAAATGTGGTATATCTACACAATGGAGTACTATTCAGCCATTAGAAACAATGAATTCATGAAATTCTTAGGCAAATGGATGGAGCTGGAGAATATCATACTAAGTGAGGTAACCCAGACTCAAAAGGTGAATCATGGTATGCACTCACTAATAAGTAGATATTAACCTAGAAAACTGGAATACCCAAAACATAATCCACACATCAAATGAGGTACAAGAAGAACGGAGGAGTGGCCCCTTGTTCTGGAAAGACTCAGTGAAGCAGTATAGGGCAAAACCAAATGGGGAAGTGGGAAGAGGTGGGTGGGAGGACAGGGGGAGAAAAGGGGGCTTATGGGACTTTCAGGGAGTGGGGAGCTAGAAAAGGGGAAATCATTTGAAATGTAAATAAAAAATATATCGAATAAAAAAATTGGTATACTCAAAAAAAAAAAAAAAAAAGAAGATACTAGTATCATGAGGTGAAAACTTCTAGGAAGTGTTTTCTGAGAGCACAGAGCCTGTGTTCCAGAGATAACCATGGTTGTACTTTGTGAGGTGGGTGGACTTAGTACTACTGTGTAAGAGTTACCCAGGTGGTACTGGTTTTGAAGGCATCAAGGGGTCACAAAGACCAGCTGAGGCTTGGCACTGTGAGAGGCAGTGGAAGGCCATTGGTGAAGCTACAACCTCAGTTGCGATTGATGGCACAGGACTGAAGTGGTCATGCAAAGGAGATGAGGCTTGGCACCATGAAAAGAGCCTATGAGAGGCTATTGGTGAAGCTTAGTTACAGCAGAAGTCAGCAGTGTTTTGGAGATGGCAATGCCATGCGATGGCCACCAAGAACAGCAGCAGGAGTGAAGTACAGGCAGCTGGAGCCTAGAAGACAAGCTGTGTGCTACAAAGGGCAGGGCTGGAGAGGTGACCCAAGCCCTTGGAGGAGCCCGGAAGATCTTGAGTTGGATAACAGATATTGAACCATTGGAGTTTGAGTTTTGCTTTTGATTGTGACTGAGCCCTAATGTTTTTCCCTCTTGAAGGAAGAAAGTATTTTAATGGTGCCCACAGTTAAGAGACTTTGAATTTTTAAAAGAATGAATTTTAAAAGATAAGGGATATTTTTTAAAAAATTGAACTTTTGATATGTAACGATGGTAGAACTTTTAAAGTTATTGGGGATGAATAAGAAAGTAAGTGTTGAGGTTTAATAGTGATGTGTTTGTGTGTCAAGTTGACAAGGGGTCAATTTTACTGGCTGGTTTTATGTGTCAAATGGACACAGGCTGGGGTTATCAGAGAGAAATGAGCTTCAGTTGGGGAAGTGCCTCCATGTGATCCAGCTGTGGGGAATTTTCTCAATTAGTGATCAAGGGAGAGGGCCCCTTGTGGGTGGTACCATATCTGGGCTGGTATTCTTGGATTCTATAAGAGGGCAGGCTGAGCAAGCCAGAGGAAGCAAGCCAGTAAGTAACACCACCACCACCACCCCCATGGCCTCTGCATCAGCTCCTGCTTCCTGACCTGCTTGAGTTCCAGTCCTGTCTTCCTTTGGTGATGAATAAGTGTGTGGAAGTGTAAGCTCAATAAACCCTTTCCTCGACAACTTGCTTTTGGTCATGATGTTTGTGCAGGAATAGAAACCCTTCTCTGTGATAGCCAGAAGCTAAAAACAACCCAGGTGTCCCACAATGGAAGAATGGATACAAAAAATGTGGTTGATTTATACAATGGAATACTATTCCCCTATTAAGAACTAGGACATCATGAGTTTTGCAGGCAAATAGATGGAGCTAGAAAAATATCATCCTGAGTGAGATAACTAAGACCCAAAAGGAAATTCATGGTATGTTCTCACTAGTAAGTGGAAATTAGTCAGAATGTACATAATACCCAGGATACAATCCACAGAACTCAACAAGTTTAACATGCTGAAGGGCCCAAGTGAGGATGCTTCAATCCCACTTTGGAGGGAGAAGAAAGCAATCAAGGATTAGGGCAGAGAGAGAGGGAGAGGAATGGGTAAGAAAGGAAATGGAGAGAGAAAAAGGGGAACATGATCGGGTATTGGTGGTGGGAACTGTAAAGAAGCCCCAAGAGCCAACAAAAAAATGAAAATATGCAACCTCCGGAGTCAGGGGGTGAGAGGCAGGGGACCCTCTAGAATATACCAGAGACCTGTGAGGTAAAAGACTCTCAGGACTCAAAGGACCTTAGAAGAATGCCCAACAGTGGGGAGAGGGAACTTGTAGAGTCCATCTCTAGTAGATATACAGGGCATGAAGTGGAGGTATGGGGTTGCCATCCCACAGTCAAACCTCTGACTCAGAAGAAGCTGAGGGAGAGGGCACCCCCATAGGAAAATCATCATTCTCAACTAATCCAACCACTGAGATCTCTCAGACACTGAGCCACTATCCAGTGAGGATACACTAGCTAGTCCTAGGCCCCAGATACATATACAACAGAGGACTGCTGGTATGAACTTTTATAGACTTAGATTTGATATTTGAAATGGAAGAGGTATTCTTCACCTTAACTTTTATTCAGCATCAAATATATTATATGTATATATATACAACCCCCCTAAGAAAGAAAGAAAAAAGAGAAACAAATCCATTATTGAATTAGAACTAGACACCTGTGCAGAAGTGTCATATTTTAACAGAGATTATATCCAATTACTATACATAAACTTATTTTTGGTTGGTGATGTTTTTCTTCTCTTGTCTCCTCTCCTCTTCTCTCCTCTCCTCTTATCTCTTCTCTCCCTGCCCTTCTTTCTCCTCCTCCCTTTCCCTTCCTCTTCCTTTTTCTTTTTTCCCTCCCCAACTTGTCTTTCATTTCTTTTGACCTTAGCAATGGCTGTTATTCAATTATAAATTGACTGTGAAGTTTGTAAATGATCCACAAATATAATAACTCTAAAATTAACCAATTATTCTCTTCATAGTTTTGCTTTCTGTTTGAAATCTGTTCATACTTCTGAAAGTTTGGCCCACTTTCATATTTTTTTCTTAATGAGAATATAACTCATAAGCTAGCGAATGTCTCATGTTAAAGATAGCAGGATATCATATGTGTTATATTTAATCAGGGTTTAAGGATAGGCAGAACACATGCTGAGATAAAGCCTAACCTACCTTAACAATACCTCTCCTATCTCTACCTTTATAATGTATTCTACCTACTGCAATGAAGTCTTCAATCTTATATTTTAATGACAATAATTCACAGGGTCTAGTTTTGTGGATATAATTACATGAATTCTCTCTTCTATTTTCCCCTCAAACCCATCTCTTGTATCTTGCTTTACTTTTTTTTAATCTGTTGATATATTATTAAAAATCTTTCCCTGTCAGTATAATATTATTCATAAGTATATGGTTCCAGGGTTGAGCATTTGAGATTAAATAACTAATTGATGTGTTTATCATGAGGAAGAAAACTTTTACTGATAACAGCACCACTTATTTGCCAATAGTTCTTTGTCTAGGATTGAGGACTGTGAACTATCCCATTACATGTTAGCATGTCTGTTGGTGGTGTTCTTATCCAGGTTATGTTTATACAGCCATGCTAGTGAAACCTCATGGGAATAGCTTCTCTGGTATATATTAGAAACCCAATATCCCAGCATACTCCTGCTTTATGTACTCTTTTAATCTTTCCGCTACTTCTACTTATGCCCAAATGTTTGGCATAGAAGTTAATCAAATGTAGTATTCTGCAAAGTTCTCCATATGTTTCAAAGAGAATTTTTCTTGATAAAATTTACATTTACCTGTTAGTATAATGATAATATTTAGAATATAGTTGGGGATTGTGCTGGCTTAGTAAAGAGGCAGTTTCAGGTTCTCTTCCAGGATCTATGACTACACTAATCCTGAGTAATTTACTAGATTCCAAGTATCAGACATACTTTCTTTCAGTTTGTGCAGTCATTTAGTCTAATGGAGAGATCTTGGTTATGACCAAGGTATATGCATCAGCATTAAATTATTTTTATTTACATTCAAATGACTTCCCCATTCCTGCTTCCCCAACCCCGTAAGTCCCATAAGCCATTTCCCCTCCCCCTGTTCCCCAATCAACCCTCTCCCACTTCCCTGTCCTGGTATTCCCCTGCTGCATCGAGCCATTCCATGACCAGGGGCTTCTACTCCAGTTGATGTCCAACAAGGTCATCCTCTACTGCCTATGTGTCTGGGGCCATAGGTAACACCATGTGTACTATCTGGTTGCTGCTTTTGTCCCTGGGAGCTCTGGGAGTACTGGGTGGCTCATGTCATTGTTCCTTCTATGGCTCTGCAAACTCCTTTAGCTCCTTGGGTCCTTTCTCTAGCTCCCCCATTGGGGACCCTGTGCTCAGTTCAATGGCTGGCTGAGAGTGTCCCCCTCTGTATTTGATATGCACTATCAGCGCCTCCCAGGTGACAGCTCTATCCAGTTACAGTCAGCAAGTACTTATGGACATCAATAATAGTGTCTAGGTTTTGTAACTGTATATGGGATGGATCACTAGGTTGGGTAGTCTCTGGATAGTCTTTCCCTCCGATTTCACCTCACACCAGTCAGAATGGCTAAGATCAAAAACTCAGGAGACAGCAGGTATTGGTGAGGATGTGGAGAAAGAGGAACATTCTTCCACTGCTGGTGGGATAGCAAGCTGGTACAACCACCCTGGAAATCAGTCTGGCCTTACCTCAGAAAAGTGGGCATGATACTTCCGGAGGACCCTGTTATACCACTCCTGAGCTTATACCCGGAGGATTCGCCAGCATGTAATAAGAACACATGTTCTAATATGTTCATAGCAGCCCTATTTATAATAGCCAGAAGCTAGAAAGAACCCAGATGTCCCTCGAGGGAGGAATGGATACAGTGATGTGGTCTATTTACACAATGGAATACTACTCAGCTATTAAAAACAATGAATTAATGAAATTCTTATGCAAATGGGTAGAACTGGAAAATATCATCCTAAGGTAACCCAGTCACAAAAGAACACACATGGAATGCAGTCACTGATAAGTGGATATTAGCCCAGAAGCTCAGAATACCCAAGACACAACTGACATATCAAATGATGCCCAAGAAGAAGGAAGAACAAAGTATGGACATTCTGGTCCTTCCTAGAAAAGGTACAGAATACCCACAGAAGGAGATACAGTATTAAAATTTTAAGATTTTCACTCTATGCTAATCACTATTGTTATTAATAAGCATATGTGGGTATGAATGCTGGCTGTCTCTAATTTCTAGAAGCTTGTATGGTACCTTCTCCACTATGAAACCTAGTAAGTAAAACCTAGTCAGTAAAACAAAACAAACAAAATAAAAACCAAAGGCTTTCAAATCAGGTACAGTTCAGGGTCTTCTGCTTACTGTATCTGAAGTGCCTGGTATCTTCAGTGGAGGGAGTCACCTCTGGCAACCAAACAAGGGCAGTTGCAATAGCCTATGATGTTTGAGAATCTCTTGGAGAACCCTTAGAAACAACTCGTAAGAATGTATCTCATGAAGTTGTTGACGATTTTCTTAGACATCCTGTGGTTCTTGGAGGAAGTACTGTCAGCCCAGATAGGACATTATTTAAACACTAGGTATATGTATGTGTACATATACCTAGAAAACTACACATGCATGTATATTTTATATGTCTGTTTGTAGATTGTATGTATGTAGATGTATCATATCTAAAGAATTACATGTATTACAGATATTTCTTGGAAGATTCATTAACAATCTAGTTAGTAGTATGGATGTTTTATGACTTTTTCAGACATCCTTACTCTTCATTTATATTCTCTCCTTCTGTATTTATCTCACTCTCCCATCCTTAATTAAAGCTCTCATCACATTTCTATCATCTCCTCTTTCAGAATACTTTACTCTCCTCTTCATCACTCTGTTTTCCCCCACACTTTCCACAATGGTGTCTTTTTATTTGCCTAGTTTCTGTAGCTAATCTAAGTTACAAACTCAAATTGGAAGAATTGGAAGTAAGATCTTCAGACATATGAGAACATGTTGCATTTGTATTTCTGGATCTGGGTTACCTTACTCAACATAATCGCTTCTATTCCATCTATGTAACTTTAAACTTAATGATTTCACTTTTCTCTCAGGCTGAACAATGTCTCATATTGTGCATGGGGGACATCTTCATTATATACTCATCGTTGAAGGATGTTTAGGTTTCTTCTATTTCCTAGCTACTATGACTAGAGCAACACTGAAAATGGTGGCACAATATCTGTGGAATAGATGTTAAGTCCTTTAGATATACCTTGAGAACATATGGGTCATATGGTAGATTTATTTTTATTTATTTATTTTTAGCTTTATTTTGGGAATTCTCCACCATGATTTCCCAAGTGCTCATACCAATTTGCAGTGCTACCACTATTAAATGAGGGGTTACTGTCACTACATCTTCTCCATTTTTTGTCATTGGCTGCTTGGATCCATTTAAAATTCTATTATAATTCTATTCTTCTGAGAATTTTCTGAGTACACAGTGCATGTAATTGTGTGTGTGTGTAGGGGTGGGTGGTTGTTTAGGGAGGTGTGATTTTCTGAGGTCAGATGATAACTGCAATTGGGAACTTGTAGAGCCCAACTCCAGTATAAAGACAGGGCATCAAGTGAGGGATAGGGTTGCCAATCCCACAGTCAAAACCTCTGCTCCATAATTATTCCTGTTTGAAAGAACTGCAGGGATGAAAATAGAGAGGTGTCTGAGGAAAAGAAGGTCCAGCAAGAGGCCCAAAGTGGGATCCAGCTCAAGGGGAGTACCTAGGGCCTGACACTATTACTGAGGCTGTGGAGCATTCACAAAAGGGGCTTATCATTACTGCCCTCCGAAAGACCCAACTAGTAGCTGAAATAGTCAGATGCAGATACTTACACTCAACCAATGGACAGAAGCTGCTGACTCCTGTGGTTGAATTAGGGAAAAGCTGGAAGAAGCTGAGGAGGAGGGAGACCCTGTAGGAAGACCAGCAGTCTCAACTAACCTGGAACCCTGAAGTCTCTCAGACACTGGACCACCAACCATGCAGCATACAGCAGCTGATGAGACCCCCAAAACATATACAAGAGAGGACTCCTGGGTCTGGACTCAGTCAGAGAAGTGGGGAGGTCTGGTGGGGTCTGAGGTGGGGAGGTAGGGATATCATCATGGAAAGTGGGGGCAAGGTATGTGATATGGAACAATCATAGGGTGGACTAGGAGGGAGATAAAATCTGGACTGTAAAAAAGACTAAATAAAATTAAAAAAAGAAAAGAAAAGCCACATAATAACATAAAAATGTATAAATAAATTGATAAGCTAGACTGGGCAATGAGCACCCTATAATGCATTCACAGTACTGTGATTTTGATCATAGGCTATACCTGGTACAGTGATGTGCATTCTGAGGTGCATACTTTATGTGCTGAGTCATCTCCACACTCCTTGCTGCAATTTAGACCATGTAATTTTGTCGGGGATTGGGGCCAGCTTCTGTCTTCAACAGCTTACTATTTCTTTTTGTGTACTAAAAATTAATTACACCTCTTCCCCTCTTCTCTGCTGCTGCCTCCCATGTTTCATCCCTCCAACTCCTACCTTCTGCTTCACCCCTCATGCGCCCCTTATTCTGAAATCGAAAGCCTCTTCTTTGATGATGATGATGATGATTTTCAGTCTATTTATTTATTTATTTATTTATTTATTTATTTATTTATCTGTTTGTTTATTTTTACACCCAATATTTTATTTTCTCCCACCCCTGTCCACCCTCTGACTGTTCCACATCCTGTACCTCCTCACCGCCTTCATGTCTCCATGTGGATGTCCCCATCCCTCTCCCTACCTGACCTCTAAACTCCCTGGGGCTTCTAGTCTCTTGAGGATTAGGTGCATCATCTCTGAATGAACACAGACCCTGCAGTCCTCTACTGTATGTGTGTCAGTCTTTCTTTTTATGTTGTTTTTTTGACAGAGTTTCACTGTGTAGCACTAGTTGTCCTAGAACTCACTCTGTAGACCCTAATGGTCCTGAATTCATAGATCTATCTAATCTATCTATCTCCGCCTCCCAGGTGTGTTTAGATTAAAGTCTTGTGCCACTACCTCCTGGCTTCCTTGATTATTATTGTTTTACACACACACACACACACACACACACACACACACACTCACACACACACACACACACACACACACATATATATATATATAGAGAGAGAGACGAAACAGAGACAGAGACAGACAGACTGAGACAGCAAATCAGAGTCAGTATCATCATAGAGAGGCACAAACACAGTTTTCTTCAAGAAACCAAGGCAAATTTTCTCACTTCTTCCATTAGTTGTGCCCACTCTTTGTAAACAATTACTCTTCTCTTGCTAATTACAACTCATCAAAAGAATATGTAAAACCCTTGATTTTAAATGTCTGGTCCAAGTTTACTTATCTACTTAATTCTGAGAAATTGCCTGGACACAGATGGCACTTTAATTTTACTAAACAATACCAGGGTACCATTAAGATATTCTTAGGATGATTTTTTTTTTCAAAATGAGGCAGTAAGCTAAAATCTCATTGTAGCATGTGAAAATACACTAATGTAACATCGCCTTTGGAGTCTCTTTTAAAATTGTATCCATTTATAAAGGGACTGCTGAGCTGATAGGAAAGTAAGAAATGCTTCCAAGCTTCCAGAGATAAAACCAAGACTAAATGTCAACAGTTGCATTTTAAAAACGTTACTGCACCTCAAAACAATTCCAACTTCAAAGTATGTTTTTAAATTTTTAATCATATTTTCAAAATTGATATTTTGAATTGCTATTAATGAGTGCTTTAGGTAAAGCAAAAATTGCGTTATTTTCAACCTTTATTTATTATTGCAACCCTTTCCAATGAGTTGTCACTGTAGAGACTTCACTGATACTCCGCAGCAGCAAGGACAAATGCTCAAAGACAAAAGACAACCTGTTTTTTCATGTTTTAGACCTCTCTGCTGGAAAAACCCTTGGATGTATGGTCTTTATTAAAGCAAGTTACAACTTCTTTAATTGAGAAATAATAACTATGAACATCTATGAATGAAGTACAGCGTGAAATTTCCATATAGGTATACTCCGTGCAACAATCCATTGTGCCCTGCTGTCCTACTGCTCAACACAGTGACAAGGACTAATTATTTGGTGATATATATCTTTCATTTCTGTCCAGTACTTACTTACACCTAAATGAATTATTTATTACTTTCTGTGTGCGGGCATGTTTCATGTGTGTGTGTGTTCTTGGGATATAAGTGATCATATAAGTACATATGTATGAGGGTGTGCACACATGGAGGTCAGAGTTTGATTCAAGTAGTGAGTCTCTCTTAGTCTCCATGGAATTATTGTAAAGTAGCTTCGATCCCAGGGTTCAATGACTGTCTAAGGTTCCCAATCCCGTTTGTTTCTCCCTCTAAGCACTGGAATTACAGGGACACCGGCCCACATCTGGCTTTTGAAGTAAGTGCTATTAATTAAATCAGGTTCTCATGGCTGCACAGCAAACTATTTTCCCACTGGGCCAACTCCTAAATTCTGAATTACATTTGTAATTGTTACTTATTCATTATCCCCTATTTATATCAAAATAATTTGCATGTAAGATGCGACTTATTTGAACCTGTCTGACATGTAGTAGTTCTTAGAACATAGTATGTATTTCCTTTTGAAGGACTATATCCAGGAATCTTGAACCTTGAATAATCAGAAAAAAATTGGTTAAGTGAAATTAATAATGTATTCTTGATCTGTGGGATTATGACATTGTCATCGATCCTGAACTAAAAAAAAAATTTTTAACAATTTTACGTATTCCCATGTTAATAATAAAATGGAAAATTTTAGCTAATGCTAATTTTTGTTTACTTTATACAATGCAGCTTCTCTAAGAAAACCTAAGAACTTCATAAATTAAGGTACAATATGACATTTGGAATTAGTCATGATTCTATATATTATTCCAATACCCTACAATAGGGACTTTCCCACTTCCCAATGTAATAACTTTTGTCTTCTTAAATTATATTATTTTTCGTTAGCAAATTCTCATTTCTCCTATGATGGTTTTCCAGTATTAAAGTTGCAATAACCTTTGGAGTTTCTATATTATCACAATTCATTTGTCATGATTAAGGTGGTTAGCTGGTGATTTATATTCATAATTTTAGAATTTTTGGAAAATATTAAAATTTGATTTTGACATACATGATGTTAAACATTAGTTTCACATTGATATATAACCACTACCCTACTTCTGTATTCAAGGGCTTAAAACAAGTAAAGCCTCAATTACTGAAAATAATTCAATGCAGCATTTTTTTTTAGTTACAGGTATATTTTCTTATACCTTATAAAGTACATTAGTTTCCCAGGGAGCATTACTAGAATACTAAAATTTGGTGGTTTGCAATGAAAGTTTTTATTATTATTGAAACCAATGGTATTGTTTGGTTTGCTGCTAAATTTGATGGCGTAGGAAAAAATTTTCCTTTCCAACTTCCCTTTCTGGTGTTTGCTGGCACCTATGTCCCTTAGTTACTTTTCTAGAAAAAGACACTAGGACTAAGGTAACTTATTAAAGAAAAGCATCTAACTTGGAACTTGCTTAAAGTTTCGGAGGATGATCCCATGATCCTCATGCCAGGAAGCATGTCCACAGGCAGGTATTTGTGGTGCTGGAAGAGTAGGTGAGAACTTCCATGTTGTCAGCATGCTGAAGCAAAGAAAGAAGAAGACTTGGTCTGTCTGGCATGAGACCTCAAAGCTCACCCCCCAAGTGAAACACCTTCTCCCACCAGGCCATACCTCCTAATCTTTCTTAAACTATTCAGCAACTGGAAACCAATGTATGAATGTACTGAGCCATTCTTATTCAAACCGGTATATCCACTTTTACAGTTAGAGATGAATCAGTCATATGGGAGCTTTGTGCGGTGTTATCAGTTTCATGGTGTATGTATATGCTATTATCTCTCAACTTTCTTCTTTTATGAAGCTACTTGTCATTTTCTGTTTGCATACATCCAAATCACAAGACATTTTAACGTGATAGATTCTGAAAAGACCTATTTTTAGGCTTGTTGTTTAGACTCTCCTTCACTCAAGACTCACAGCATCTTAAGGAAGAGGTGATGAATATTGTTAGACATAGAATGCCATAGGTCTGCTGCAAGATTGTGTCTTCTAGCCATGATAGGCAAGTCACACGCATAGAATTTCAACATTACTGCCTAAACAACACTTGATCAGATCTTTTCCAACAACTGATATCCCTGTGTAGATAAGAAAAGTCTCACAAAGGTCTGACCCCTATGAGAGGAACTATAAGCAATGGCGAGTTTCTGAAAGAGGAATAATTAGTCTTCTTTGGTGATGAGCCCCTGATTGGTTATGTAATATGTAGTAGCCAACCCTTGAAACAATCACAGGGATGTAATATGTGAATTCAGTAAGTTGCATTTACATGTTTATTTATTTTTATTTATATTTAACAACTATGGCTAAAGAAGAAGAGACCATAAAATCTGGAGAGAGGAATGGCCTGTGGAGTAGATGTGAAAGTGGGAAAAGAGAAAAAGGATGATGATATAATTATATCTTAATTAAATTAAAGAAACCATGTTCTGTTTTTCAATCAAGTAACATTCTAAGTACCCAGAATATTACTTATTCTTGTAAGAAAGGTGACATAATTCAGTGAATAACCAAAATTATTTGAATTTGTAAGCTCACTATATATCATAAATATATGGATAAACACCTACATGCTACATCTATGTATATATGAATGTGTATGTATATATATATATATATATATAAACATATTTATCAGTACAAAATGTATCTATGCTATAAATAATTATATACATATGATATATACATATGTGAATTTTGTTTTATGTATATATTCTCTAATATATAAGTACTACATGTTTATGTAAGGTCATAAAAATTCTGATAACATCTTTTTTTTCACAAAAGCTATCCATAACTAAAAACTCTGATACTCAGTATCAAGAAACTTAAATACATTTTCTCTTAAAATTTTCTTTAGAATTTTATTATTGTTATTTTCATTTATGGGTGGGGACAGTAGTTCCAGACCACACATATGTGGAAGTCTTGAGAAAACTTTCAGAAATAAGTTATTTTGTTCCTTAATTTTGGGTGCAGAGATCTATGAATATGAAGTCATCAGGCTTGAGGCCAAAGGCTTTACCTATCAACTCATCTCACGGGCTCAGTGCTTATTTTACTTTCTTTTTTTTAAATATTTTTATTTTCTATATTCTTTGTTTACATTCCAAATTCCCTTTCCCGGATCCCCCCTCCCCATATGTCCCATAAACCTTCTTCTCTCCATCCCTTCTCCAATCACCTCCCTCCTTTTTCTCTGTCCTTATATTCCCTTCCAATGCTAGATCAATCCTTTCCAGGATCAGGACCCTCTCCATACTTCTTCATGGGAGTCATTTGTTATGCAATTTGTGCCTTGGGTATTCAGGGCTTCTGGGCTAATTAATATCCACTTATCAGAGATTGCATTCCATGTGTATTCTGACAGCAGGTGTTGGCGAGGATGTGGAGAAAGAGGAACACTCCTCCACTGCTGGTGGGACTGTAAGATGGTACAACCACTGTGGAAATCAGTCTGGAGTTCCTCAGAAAACTGGACATCACTCTTCTGGAGGACCCTGCTATACCTCTCCTGGGCATATACCCAAAGGATTCCCCAGCACGCAATAAAGACACATGCTCCATTATGCTCATAGCAGCCTTATTTATAATAGCCAGAAGCTGGAAAGAACCCAGATGCCCCTCAAAGAAGGAATGGATACAGAAAATGTGGTATATTTTTACAATGGAATACTACTCAGCAATTAGAAACAATGAACTCACAAAATTTTTAGGCAAATGGTTATTTTACTTTCATATCAACCTACATGAATTATTCATTCAATACACAGTGATGTCACAAGTCCTACTTCTTTCAGAAGGTTTTAAAAGAAAAACAGGAATCTATTATTGTAACAGTGCTGGAGCATGGGAGTGACATGTCTAATAATGAGTATAAAAAAACAGCATCCATGAAAAAGAGACAACTGCATTTAGAAAACTTAGAGGAAGAATATTATCTTGACATGAATATGACTGACATTTTATATATTATTTATTTAGCACTTGGTTTTGAAAAAGTAGAGGCCATAACCTTGTATAGTTTTCTTATTTAATTTATTAAATGAAAGCTCATAGTTTTTAATTAGAAGCTGTTTAGTAATATAAACACTGAAACACAAGGTGATTAAGCAAAATAGAACATCAAGTACTAAGTGTTTTAAATAGAATAATAGCTTTCTTTAGTAATATGTGAAGGGCATTTTAAACAATACAAGGTTTCTATGAAATGTTGTAATATGGTAGTATTTACCAGTAGAGTACAGAACCAAAGCTTGCTCGAGTCTTCATTTACAATTCCAGACATTTATTTCCATTAGGAGTTATTAAAATCAAAGTTTGAATCTGTGACTCCAATAACCAGATCATACTTCCCAGCTACCCTGTCTGACAGCAATACTTCCTGCATGTAAAATGTACCATGAAACTCTCCCTGCTGATTTGGCTTCTGTTGCTTTGTATGGTATAAATGTCTGCCCATAGAGATACCTTCATATTTCAGAATTTTGTTATGATAAACTAAGCAATAGATAAAACAATTCCAGAAAAGCAGATTCCTTTCATAATTTTGGTTCCTCAAGAAAATAAGTTTTTTGCATCTCATTGTGAATGCCACATACATAATACAATTTCCAGATTACTGTAGGCCAGCACCATCAAAGAAAATATCATTCATAATTATTATCTTATAATTGTTTTTACATTTATAATTGGGAAAGCTCAGCCAGGCGGTGGTGGCACATGCCTGTATTCCCAGCACTCTGGGATGCAGAGGCAGGCAGATTTCTGAGTTCGAGGCCAGCCTGGTCTACAGAGTGAGTTCCAGGACAGCCAGGGCTATACAAAGAAACCCTGTCTCAAAAAAAAAAAAAAATCCAAAAAACCAAACCAAAACCAATTATTTGAGAAAGCTCTGTAAATACAAAATGTCGTCAACCATATAGAAATAATTAGAAAGGAAAAACCCAACTCTCATTTTGTTTTATTCAGATGATATATTATGAATTTTTAATTATAAAACAAATAAATAATTCAATTCAGGAGGGTACAGATTATTCTTTCTTCCTATCTTCAAAATATTAAATATACATTACAATTCTCGAGAACAAGAATAATTTTTCCAAGAACTACTAGTAAAGGTGGACAATGCACAGTGGTTGTATACTGCTCTGATTCTGGTCCCTTGTAGAATTTGTTATGTAGACAAAGATTTCTTTTTCTTTCTCAGTTGGAATATTCACCTTGTTTGATTCGAATCTTTTGCCTCATAAATACTTATTAAACCAAGCTTGCATTTATTTTAGAGAAACTGAGCTGAACTACAGAATCATTTTAATTTTATTTTATCTAAAAAATTCCAAAAACAAAACAAATTTAAATATTTAGGGCTCTAGAGAACATTTCATCCTGCTAAAATATATGGCCCATATAATTTTCATATGATATTTTGTCTTCCTACTAATACCAAAAGTTGGCCATTTGCTTATAATAGAGGAATGATTCACAGTAATAATTTTACTATTTATTTCAATATTAGGATTATACATTGCTGGGTGAATTATTTGGTTTTACATGTTATCATTAGTTTATTCTTTTACATAATCTTAATTATAAAGTCTCTGCATCATTTTTACAAGATGATATAACCACACTTGAACATTTTATTCTTTCCAACTCTGGCAGGGCTTGGACTTGTTTACTGGAGTCAACTCATCTGGGAAGAGGATGATGTGGGCTAGAATGTGGTCGCATCTGTGGTTCATCTCTTAGATTTTTGTGTTTATCATTGCTATCCACTTAATTTGAATTTTAGAATAAACAATTTAAGATCTGTGTCCAGTTTCCACGTTCAAAGCCTAGACGCACATAGCTTTTAATCAAGACTCACTTGAAGCTAATGGAACCTTGCTGAGGCTTTTAATTAAGAGAAATCTTACCATGCTGCTAAGTCACTTGCCTTGTATCCAATAGAAAAACTTCTAGCAACAAAAGGATTCATCATTCTTTTTTGTAATTAACTCCAGCTCTCATGAGAAAACATAGACTGCGAAAACACAAGAGCCAGAAGGAATACAGATAGACCAGATGTCATCCTCTGGGTTTCTTTTTGCTATTTCTATGTCAGTCATCATAAAATATCATAGGACACCATGGCCTACAAGTTTATGTGTCCTGAAAATAAAGAATGTGTCTTATCTGCACAGAGAGGACTGCACTCTGGTCGGTGAAGACCTGGAAGAGCATGTACAACTTTGCAGCTTTCAGTACTATTGGTCACCCACAAAGCCTCCCTAAGTATTTCTATTTTTCTATTCCAGAAAGTGTGCTGCATGTCTTAGTTAAGGCTCCTGTTATGGTGAAGAGACACCATGACCATAGCAACTTTTATAAAGAAAAGCATTTAATTGGGGCTGGCTTACAGTTCAGAGGTTCAGTCCATTGTCATCACGGCAGGAAGCATGGCAGCACATGTTAACATGCTTTAAAACACATGAAGGAATTTGAAGCAAGCTTGAGGATCTCAGTTTGATCCCCGGGACACACAAAGAGTACAGAAAGATTTTACCCTAGCAAGTTGTCCTTTGATGTCCACATTCACATCTTGGCCCACACTCATAATCCATCAAACACGCAACATAAAACAAGTGCACGAAAAATGTTTTTTTTTATGTTTTTTAATTGGATGTTTTATTTATTTACATTTCAAATGTTATCCCCTTTCCTGTTTAAAAGCAGTATTTAAAATGCATTAAAAGCCAGAGCCACTATAATACATAAATCATCTCCTGAAACAAAGATGAATATAGAGTTATCAGTATATAAAATATGTATCATTGAGAATCCAGTGTACTGAAAATTATAGATAAAATGTTTCAAAAGTATACAAAATAGAATTATGGAACACATACAGTGACCATAGACTGTTGACAAATATGAACAAAATAAGTTTAAAGGTTTGTATCACAAAAGTCTTAAAGTTTAACATTTTAATATATATTTAGTTAAAGTTCATAGGTAATAATACCTACAATAAATCAAACACTTGTTAACTGGAATGCAGAGCTTCTATATAACATGCTTTAAAAATTAATGATTACCCAATCATTAAAGGAATTGTTAAGGGAAGGACTGAAGTTGCTGAAGGGGTTTGCAATGCCATAGAAAGAACAACATCAACTAACTGGACTGCCCAGAGTTCCCAGGGACTAAAGCACCACCAACGGAATACACATGGAGGGACCCATGGCTGCAGATCGATATGTAGCAGAGGATGGCCTTATCTGGCATCAGAGGGAGGGGTGGCCCTTGGTGTGTGAAAGCTTGATGCCTCACTGTAGGGAAATGCCAGGGCCGTGAGGTGGGAGTGGGTGGGTGAGTGGAAGAGCACCCTCATAGAACCAGCAGTGACAGGGGACTGGAGAGGGGGTTTGTGGAAGGGAAAATGGGAAGGGAGATAACACGTGAAATGTAAATAAATAAAGTAACCGATAAAAAACAAAGATAAAAATTAAAAAACGTCATGACTAATTTTCTATACTCTAATAAATTTTTCATTAAAAATATACTAGATATATTCTTTTCCAGTAAATATTAACAACATAATTTCTTAAACTAATTTACTTTATAATAAAAATCTCAAACATAATTTACTTAAAATTTTTTTATTATTTACAAATAAAATTAATAGATTTATATACTAGACTATTATAACAATAATATTTATTATAGAAATAAGCTTTTTCTATTTCATTTATATTGTTTTTGGATAATAATTTTAGCCTGGTAAATCATCTCTAAGCTACAGAACCAGCTTTATTTATATATATAAATATTTATATATACAGAACAAGTTTTATTTATAAAATACATATTTTGAAATAAATGTTTTCATGAATGTTAAACTTTAAAAATTACCATTCTCATATATTAATACTCCCCTTTAATAATTATATATCATATATTATGATATATAATACATGATATATGACATATAACATATGGTATGCAATGTATAGTATAATTTATGGTATGTGATATATCATATATGATATATTATATATAACATATTATTTTATATATATTATACACACACACACACACACACACACACACATATATATATATATATATATATATATATACACACATTTATTTGTGGGAATGGGATGACATGTGCCACAGATCATATAAGGACAAGTTTCTGAAGTAATTCTCTCATTCCACCATAAGAATCTCTGAAATTCAAAATGAAGTCATTGGGCTTGATGGTAGAGCATTTAATTGATCCTATGTTCTCAATACATAACATGCATGTGTTATGTGCCATACATTACTTTTGTACTTATAACTAATTTTTAGGACTAAGCATTTTAGATTATTTGTTAAATTATTGAAATAGTCATCATGAAACAAAATTTGAATATGTTTTTAAATAAGTGGTTCATGAAATTCACTATACTTTACATTCTTCTACACGTTTAAAGAGGTCCCTGATGCATCTGAATATAATAATGTTTATTTATCTTATTATTCTTAGAGTTAATGCACTTCTAAGATGTAAACACATTTTGACTTCAAAAGCTTATGCAATTTAAGTATTTTTCTGCATAATGGGATATGATTTTCTTATCTAATCTACAAGGAAATTGTGAATATGCTACTAACACCACGAGTCTTCTTATTTCCTCTATTCAAACATCGGTTAAATACACCCTTTTCTTAGTGAGTAAAGTTTTGTTGTTCAGAGATCTCATCTATATTGTTTAATTGCATTTACTTCATATTTTTAATGGTCATTATATATTGCAGAAATATTACATTTGTATGGTACAAGCATTCTCCTACTTTGCTGCTTTTCTATGAGGTAGTATGGGTTTGAAGGAAGAGATTTCATTTTCAGCAAACTTTCATTTAACACTGTTCTAGCTGGGGATACTCTGAGTCAGTTATTTGTCTTCCACATATTTCACAGAGTAAAGTTTTGTTGTTCAGAGATCTCATCTATATTGTTTAATTGCATTTACTTCATATTTTTAATGGTCATTATATATTGCAGAAATATTACATTTGTATGGTACAAGCATTCTCCTACTTTGCTGCTTTTCTATGAGGTAGTATGGGTTTGAAGGAAGAGATTTCATTTTCAGCAAACTTTCATTTAACACTGTTCTAGCTGGGGATACTCTGAGTCAGTTATTTGTCTTCCACATATTTCACAGATTTGTAAAGATAGAAAAATAAATATACATTCATGTAACATTAAGAAGCATTTTACCAGCAGCAATCTACAATTCAGTGCAAATAAACACAATGCAGATTCAGAATGTATGTGTCAATAATCCTCATCCTCAAAAAGAATGGAGAAAAGAAGGATGTTTATAAATAACAGCCATCCGATTTCTTGCAGAACTGCTAAGCTTTTACCCTTTTCAAAAATTTTGTCCTATGATATTCAGTGTGTGTAATCCTCTTAAATATCATTGGATTCAAAAAATTTCACGGTCTCTAAACATATAGTGAGAAAAACAAATACTACTAGTTAAGGGAATAAAAGCTCTCATATAATAAGAAAATATATTTGAAGAAAGATGTTAAAATTTTGAACAAAATGTTTTTCAGGGTTATAGAAAGTGAATGAATTGGCTACCTTGAAGTTTTTCTACATTGTAGAAATAAGATTCTGCCAAAACTTTCTAATTATTATTATTATTTACAGTTAGTAGTTAAGTTCCATCTGGCCATTTTTCTTTTATTACTTGTAACTAAGCTATTGAAATCAATGATACATTGATACAATTTTCTTTGCTTGTGTATCTCTATAACTGCCCGCTTTTTGGGGCAGATGCATTTTCTACCGAGAACACTTGAAATGTAAATAAATTATATCAAATAAAAGATTTGCCATGCAAAAAAAAAAAAAAAAAAAAAAAAAAAAAAAAAAAAAAAGTTCTTCTCAACCTGTCAGTCAAGTCTGCCATTGGAAGATATTACTCCACCAAACCTGGGTCTGAACCCATTCTTATTGCGCCCCCTAGTGCTCATTTACAAATTTGCCTTAATTGATGAATAACATTTTTTTTTAACTTAATCAATTTTTAATTGTAAAGGTCACCTTACATAGGACTTCATTTTTTTTTAAATATTTTTATTTTCTATATTCTTTGTTTACATTCCAAATGATTTCCCCTTTCCCGGATCCCCCCTCCCCATATGTCCCATAAACCTTCTTCTCTCCATCCATTCTCCAATCACCTCCCTCTAACATTTCTATTCCAATAATGCCTTAATCTACTGGCAGTGTGAGATCAAGGCAGTCATTCGAGTTCTAGCTCATAAAGCTAAATGTGAATCCTTCTTAGAATGCTTCGAGAGCATATCATCTTTAAAATACAGGCATGAGGAAAAACAGCATCTCAAAGTTAAATAATGCACATGTGAATATTGGTATTACTGCTAGTATGAATGATGGTCTCATTATTTTAATGTATGTGGTTATGTGAACACTATTACTGTGTGGTTAATAACCTGATCTTGGACTTGGCAGAAACTAGTAGACTAGACAAATGAAGGTTAATTTCTGTTTGTGGACCCAGTTTTGGAGTTGAGCTTCATTGGTGATTATGAATCCCTCCAGAATTTAACTGGCTGTGTTTAAAACATTTCCTAACTTTGAAGAAGTCAGAAACTCAGTATCAAGACTGACAATATCTTATACTCACTCTCCAAGCCTTCTCAGATGTTGCAGAACACTTTCCTACAGATTTCTCAAATTTCGGCAAACTCTGAGGACTCTCAGCAAAATCATGTGTAGTCCATCTCATTTTTTTGATGCTATTACAGTACAAGTACATTTTTTCCTTTTTTAGAAACTATATTTGTTTACATCCATGTGTGACAGATATAAGAAATTCTTTTGTTTTGTTGTTGAGGTATTTGACTACAGTCCACAATAAATGCAAGATTCTCTTTATTTCTGTTTCAAGGGACAGGTCATAAGCAGGTCCAAATGTAACTAGATTGTCTATCTGTGAAGTTGCTTTCCCGTGGTATAATCTATTGTTGAGGCAGCTAACATCTGTTTCTTACCATGCTGTCTGTGTGTATCAGTGGTGCAGACAATTAAAACAAGAGGCATAAATGTTTTTCCCCTTGCATAAGAGGTCATTTGTACAGTGTTAATGTACTAAAGATATGTATTCCGTACAGCGATTACTATCATGCCAGGCCACAGAAGGTATTCAAAGCGATACCTAGCTTGTTTTTCTCTGGCTAGCTAATTTATGAATTTTCAAGCAGGATAAAATTGCATTAACTTTGTTGCTTTCAATTAAACACTTTATGGTTGAAATACTACCATGTGACATTTACTTATAGAATTGGCAACACCTGCTTGGATTTTTCAACTTGAAATAGTGACATAAAAGGATAGACACTATGTTGAAATTATAGTGTGGGAGATAGCAATTTCTAACATTTATCAGTACTAAAGTTTTGGGTGAATGCTGCCAAAATTACATGCCTTTGGGTACAGAGTTTCTGCTAACACATATGTTAACTCATGAACACTCATGCTTTCATCTCAATAGGAATAATTAGTCACATAACATGTGACCTTCTAGCTTTTGATCATATGTAAAAAATTAAAAATTTTATTGATCAAACTAGACTGTAATGAATGCTATTAGTAATGGCATTCATGGCTTCTCTGATTACACATAGGAAACTCTCACATATATTTCTGCAGGAAAATAAAGGATTAGGGGAAACTCATCTCTCATTAAAAAATTATCTACCATGTAGCATAATGTTTTGTAATATTTACTAAATACTGAAGTATTACTATAATAATTTACTTGAATAACTGTCTATAGAATGGGAGGTAAATATTACAATATTCAGCCTGTATTATATTTTTTAGTATTAACCCACCATGATGATTTGAAGCTGAATTATATAAAACAACAATAAATTATCCAGAGCTCTGTAGCTTAAAACAGGCAACACTAATTCACAGTTTTAATGGTTGACATATACTGACTTGGCCCAGGAGCACAGCTCTGCCTTAAATATCTCACAAGGTTACAGTCAAGACTTTGGGTGTTGTTTCAATCATTTGAAAAATTGTAAGCTGCTGAAAGATCTGTCTGTATGGTGTATTCATTCCAGATATAATAAACTAAACTGGATGTTGGCATGATTCCTCAGCTTCCCACCATATGGACCCAGGCACAAGGGTGCTCGTGCAAATGAAATACAGTTACTGGATTTCCCCCAAGAATGAGTCAATAGATGAATGTAATGTCAATGGTTTTTTTAAAAGTTTTTATTGAATATATTCTTCATTTACATTTCAAATGGTATACCCTTTCCTGATTTCCTTCCTCCCATAAAACCCCCAACTCATCCTCCCATCCCCTGCCTCCAAGAATTTGCCCCTACACCCAACACACTCTCACCTATCACCCCTCAATTTGCCCAGGCTGGGGCATCTAGCTAGCCTTCATAGGACCGAGGACCTCTCCTCCCACCGATGCCCGGCAAGGAATTCTTCTGCCACATTTTTGGTTGGAACCATGTGTACCCCTTGGTTGATGTCCTGGCACCATCATATACCTGGATTCTAGGTTGCAATGAACTTAAGCAGGAATCGCCTGCCCAGTGGTGAAATCTGAAAAGGCAATGATCTATGATCAATTTATACTTCATATCTTCTGAGAAGGAAAGTAGAGATCACAAAAGCTCTGGAAAACTCCCTGATTAATCTTCAATGACAAAATAAACTATCCATATGACAAAAACACCCTGGAAAGCTTTTCTAGTATTTGACAAGATGGTCTTTCTAAGAAGTTTTTTCCTTCACAACAGTTCTTATGAAGGTAAAAGTAAACATTTCAGAATATCACATCTTCCACAAAATTCCAAATAGAAAATTTAAACAATAGAGACATTTAACTATTGCTACATGCATGAAGAAGACATTTCTGGTTTCTTATCAACTCAGTTGTGTCATGTGATGTTTTTCTAGAAGCTGTCTTATGAGAGGGCATGTGATGTTTACAAAGAATATAATGAAACCCCAAAAACTTCACTAGACCATCCACTGGTCTTCACTGATCTTTGTCTTTGCTTTTTAGAGAGAAATGTGCCAAAGAACTTCTTGTTTCATTCTGGCTGATTCTGGTTACATCTGCTGACTTCATGCTATTAGTTAGAGCATTGCTGTTTCTGCTGGGTGGTGCTGCTGATAATGATTTGTGTTTTGTGTTTACATTGAACTGGAATACCTGTATTCTGACACCAAAGAGTGGAATCAGCCTAGGGAACTACTTTTCCATTAGATGTCTTTCATCACCATCATAGGTCCATGGGCTAGAAGGGAGTTGGAAGAACTCCAATTAAGTTAAGTTTTGAAAAATCTAAGCCTGTAGATTTATATCATATTTCTGGTTGTTACTATAAAAATTGATGAACTGCCTAAAAACAATTAAAGATATCTTCATATATACTAAAAATATTATTATTTACCAACTTTAATAACCGGGAATGATTCATAATATAAACATTTTATTATTCATTAACTGAGTGTGTTTTCTATTCTTTTTAAAAATTATTTTATTTATTTACATTTCAAATGTTGGTCCCCTTCCAGGACTACCCTGCAGGAATCCCCCTCTCCCCTTCCCCTTTGCCTCTAAGTGGATATTCTTACACTCACCCACCCACTTCCACCTCACCATTCTAGCATCCCCCTTCTCTGGGGCAACAAGCTTCCACAGGAACAAATGCCTCCCCTCTCATTGATGGCAGATAAGTCAGTCCTCTGCTACATGCAGCAGGGGTAATGGACCAGCACTTGTTTACCCCTTGGTTGGCGGCTTAGTGCCTAGAATGTCTGAAAGGTCCAATTAGCTGATAGTGTTGTTCTTCCTATGGGGTTGCAATCCCCTTCAGCACCTTCAGACCTTCCCCTAACTCTTTCAGTGGGGTTCCCTCCCGGGCTCAGTCCAATGGTTGGCTGTGGGTATCTGTATCTGTCTTAGTCTGGTGCTGGCAGAGCCTCTCAGAGGACAGAACTACTGGGCTCCTGTCTGCAAGCACATCTTGGCATCAGCAGTAGTGTCAAGTGGCTGCAAATAGGATAGATCCCAAGGTCGAGCAATCTCGGCATGGCCTTTCCTCCAGTTTCCCTCTACTTTTTGTCCCTGCATTTCCTTTAGACAAAGCAATTCTGGCTTAAAATTTTTGAGATGGGAGAGCCAATTTGTCAACAGGCGGCCATGTCTATCTACAGGAGGTGATCTTTCAGGCTCTGTCTCCCCTCTGTTTGGCATTTCTGCTAATGTCATCCCTATTGGGAGCCTCTAGCATCCCTGGTATCTGGGACTTTCTGGTGCTTTTCCCATTCCCCAACTCCCACTGATACTTATTTCTATTTATTTTCTCTTCCATTACCTGGTATTTCTGCCCCCTCAACAGATGCCTTTTTTTCCTAGCTTGTACAACTACTTTGGAAATCAATCAGGTGGTTCCTCATAAAATTGGGAATAGGTCCACCTGAAGACCCAGATATACCAATCCTGGGCATACACTCAAAAGATGTTCCAACAGAAAACATCTGTTCCACAACTGCTCCACTGTGTTCATAGCAGTCCTATTCATAATAGCCAGAATCTGAAAACAACCCAGATGGTCCTCAATGGAAGAATGGAAATAGAAAATGTTGTATATTTATACAGTGGAATACTACTCAGCTATTAAAAGTGATGAATTCATGAATTTTGTAGGCATATAGATAGAACTAGAAAATTTCCTGAGTGATGTAACCCAGACACAAAAGGACATACATGGTATGTATTCACTGATAAGTGGATATTAGCACAAAATCTCAGAATACTCATGATACAACTCAAAGATCACATGAAGCTTAACAAGAAAGAAGGCCAAAGTGTGGATGCTTCAAACCCACTTAAAGGGAGGTCAAAATAATCATAGGCAGCAGAGAGAGGGGGGAATCTGGGTGGAAGAGAGGAGGGAGAGGAAATATATTCTGAATTTTTTGTGAGAACTTTGTTCTACATACTGATAAAAATTTAAATTATATGTAAATATATGACTAAGGTGTTCATAATGCTCCTATTACTCATGTCTTAAGATGCTTAAGAGTAAACATTGTTTTTAACACGATTGATCTAGCATGGGAAGGGAATATAAGGACAGAGAAAAAGGAGGGAGGTGATTGGAGAAGGGATGGAGAGAAGAAGGTTTATGGGACATATGGGGAGGGGGGATCCGGGAAAGGGGAAATCATTTGGAATGTAAACAAAGAATATAGAAAATAAAAATATTAAAAAAAGTGAACATTGTAAATGATGCAAATATTTCAAAGAAAATGGAATGCTTATAACACTTTCCTACAAAATTTACTGTTTGCAGGTTCAAAAATCATCATTATAAGTTGTCCTAAAATAAAATAGATAATGTGAGTGTTTCCTCTCTTCTAATGGCTATTTTTATGTAGGTTAATGGCATATGCAAATCAACAGTTTTATGTAGAAGAGAACTTTGATCTGTATCACTTGCATTATATAAGCTCAGAGAACTGATCTTAAATTTTTTATTTGCTTCAAAACAAACGTGAAAATAAGTTTAAATCAAGTGCATTTGTTTCTTCACTTTTTAAAAGCTTTCAAATTACGTCTAATATCAAACCCACTGTCTGTAACTATTAGGTGTCTTCTGGCACTCTGTTACTCCAGGTTGTTTCCTCCCACTGAAAATCTGTTCACATATTATTTTCTGCCGATAACAAGTTATTACATGTTTCAAAGTTGAATGTTATTACTTTTTCTCCAGGATTTATTAAAATTAAAATAGTACATCATCCCCACTCCCTTTCCTCTTTCCCACACCTTCTCTGTCCATTCTCTCATCTCTACCTTGCTCCCTTCTTGCCTTTCATAGTCCTCCTGGCTTCTGTTTTTGCAGTTATCATCATTACACACAAATCTAAATTCATACATATATAAATACAACCTTCTGAGTTCCTTTAGACTTGCTTATAGTCATATAGTCTCAGGATAGAACACTTGGCATTGTATAACCACTTGCAGGGGGCAGGGCTCATCCCCGAGGAAGACTAATTCTTCCTCTTTATGCTGTCACCAGATACCTTAGTTCTTCGTCTAGTGTTGGGTGAGGACACTTGATTTTCACTTCCTCAAGTCTCCTGGCAGTGTTGACATTGTAGGGGAATTGGCTATGCAGCCATATTGTTGACCTATCAGGATGTTGCTTCCCTATCAATTCAAGTAAACCATAATCTCACAGAAGACTTCTTGATCCATTTCCTCAAACATTCTTTCCTTTAGCTTCTTCACATTTTTCCTTTATTCTTAGGTCTAGGAATATTTTTGCAGATATATTTAGTTGTGCTGAGTACATGGCCAATTGTTCTTTTACATTTTGGCCAGTTATGATATTATATACTGGTCTCTCTGATGTAAAGAATATCTTTTTTCATGAGAGGACCTTTGATGAGCACTATGCTTTTCTGCAGGTTTGAGTACAATACAGTTAGCTAGCACTTATGCTGATTTATACCATGGAAGTATGCAATTCTCCTCTAAAATCCAAAGTCTAGTGCCCTGGGTATTTGGATAGGTTTCCAGTACCAGAAATTATTGACTTCCTGTTGTACAGACTTAAACTCCAATTAGATAGTTTTTGGTTGCTTCCAAGATATGAATGACACTATTGTGCCTTTAAGAACATCTTGCAACCCAGCCAATGTTGTGGTTAATAGACATTACAGTTGTGTAGGTTTATTGACTGCATTTGTTCATTGGCAGCTAACATAACACTGTCTGCTCTAATGAAAGTCAAACCTCAGGGAGGAGGATTTCATATCCAATGAGATCTACTTCGAATCTCCCAAGCATCTTTAAAAAGCCTTAAAGAATGGTATTATTTAATATTTATCTGAAATTAGGTATAATACATATAAGTTTATATGTTACAGTTCCAGCACCAGACCTGATTGGCCTCCTGTTGTGCAGACCTTAACTCCAAATAGTTAGTTTTTGGTTGCTCCACAGCTGTAAAATTAAGGAGCACTTGTTTTGGCTACAGATTTAAAGATAAGCCAAATGTTCTTGAAGAAGCCTAATAAAATTGGCGATAACTCACCAAAGTAAACAAAACTAAATCTGAGGTTAAAGGAAAAAAACATTATAAAAAATCATCACTTTGCTTGCAAATAGGTAAATTTAAACAGGCTGTTGAATAATATGACTCCACTTTCACATTTTCCCAACACTATAATTCAGCTAAGAAGGAAACCACCCTTCGGTTATCAATTTTAAATCTTTTGATGGAACAGAACATCTTTTAAAATATAGTAAAATTTTGGAGTTTGATAATTCAGTTGATGCCTCAAATTTAACTGTCTGTTCTACCTGCTTTATATTTGGCACAGTCTTAGAGATGTCATTGGTGAACACTAGGAGTTATAGTCCTTGTCTTCAAAGACATTGGTATTTTGTTATTCTTTGTATTGTGCTAAGGACATTTGCCAGACACTCCCTAAAGGAGGAAAGATTTATTTTTGTCTCAGTCTCAGAGGGTTTTTGATTCAGATTAGAGGGCTAGACAGTCACACGATTTGCAACATGAAGTATCATTTGTCATGGTGAAGACCTCCAGACAGAGGAATAGATAGGAGCAAGTAGCAGGTATCAGCTTAAAGGTCCCATCCTAGCATCCTATTTCCTCTAGCTATGCAGACCTCTCAACATCTCCTCTGCTATCAAAATAGCACCACAGCAAGGGACAAATCATTTACATTTGAACTTGTAATGGAGGTTCAAACCATTGTACTAAATATCCAGAAAGAGAAATAACGACTACTTAAATACTAATGACAGTACTAAAATATTCAAATTAGTAATCATTACTTGGGTGGAAAAATAAATGCTTCTGTGAGATTTATACTAAGGTTGATTCATTAAAGAAGTCAGTATTTTTTTTCTAGGAAAGGGATTATTTGAGTTCCTCAGTTGGAATATGAACTTTAAGTACAAGTTTTTACCATAGAGAAAGGGTGTTCTATGAGAACAATAACATCTTGGGAAGAAAGTATATTCTTACAGTATTTCAAGGTGATGCAGACAATAAAAAGACCCAGGGGGACAGAATGAGTAAGAAAGTATAGTAGAGTACCCCAGGCTTAATACAGAAAGTCAGAGAATAAGCAAGGAATTGTATAATATAAGGATTTCGTTATCAATATTAAATGCAATGCTAACGTGGTGCAATTATCTAAAATAAGGGGGGAAAGAGAATGGTACTATTTATTTGTTAAAACTCTATTTTGGCTGCAGTTTGAATGAAACAGATCCTGTGGGATGAAGTAAAGCCTGTTGTATGAGAACAAATTAAAAGGTCAATTGGAATATTCTCTGTGAGCTTTGTTTCAACTGCAGTGAAGCAGAAAGATTTTGCAAGTTGAACTCGCATCCTTTGTAAACTCACCTTTCCTGCATTAGGCTTTAGAGTGTTGGGTGGCCTGGATGATAGACAAGATACAGTTTGCACAATGTTCTCAGTGACAAGACACCTGTTAGGCTTGCCAGAGAGCTCTGACTAATGACTGATTGCCGGAAGTTCTCCTCACTTTGAACCTTTCAATTTCATGTGTCAGAGATGAGGCTTCCTAAATTTAATATTGTACAAAAGGGTACAAGAGCTTCACATTAGATTAGTACTTAAAATCATATTAATATGCTGCCAAGTTTAAATGTCTACTTCTGAGCAATTTGCACATGTCTAAGCAATGGCAAGCACAGAGCATTTTTGTGCAAAGCACTGTGTTAGAATCAATAAGCTGAGCACCTTTCACTCATTGTTAATTCTTTGCAGAAAAAAAATGACATCCATAAAAAGGATGGCCTCTACTATTATTCTATATTGCACTTTTTTTATATGTATAGGAATGATTTTAAGTACATTCTTGATTGTCAGTACAGATAACACCATAGCTAGGAAGCCTCCTCATGATCATATCCCTAGTTCCACTTTCAAGGAAGAATTAAAGAGCTCTGTTTTCTTCTTCCCTAGGAAACATTTTACAAGTTTATTCACTGCACTAGTCACTTAAAACTAGACATTTCTATGTGAAATTTTCAGTTTCCTTCTATAAACTATTCTGTGCTTTGAATTCACTTGAAGTTGCCTATGACACTGAACAATCTAGATGATATATACTCTGGAAATATTTGTTGGAGTAAACTAAGTTGGTGTTCCATAAAATCTTTTCAGAGTGCTCCTTATGAAAACACTTCTTTGAAAAATGTGTCTCATTATGAGTATCTTGGCTCTACTACTTATTTTTGAATGCAGTCATTCATTCAGGACATGCGCCTTGCCTTTGACACTAATTAGATTGAATCAGTTAATAAGGTTGCCATGGAATATTTATGATACAATAGTGGAAATAACTTATTACCCCATATAGAGAATGTTCCAATTAATCTTATATTTTCTTTAGTTCTTCTTTTCAACTTCAGATGCATCAAATAGTAAAACTGGTTATTCACATCTTTCAAATTGCATTTTAGGAGTAATTGTAAAGAATGAAATGCTGAAATAATATACATTTAGATTTTTCTTCTTATATCAGAACACAAAATAACAATTGATTGTATTGAATACTTGAAAGCTAACACTATGCGATTCTTTAAAAATATAATGACCACAAAACTTTTTCCTATGATTTGGTCATTGCCAGGTAAAATTTAAATATTTTTATGTGCTGAAAGTTTTCTTATATGTTAACCCTCATACTATTAATATTTTGTATCAGTATGTATTCTTTGCAGTTGTCAAAGGCTGTTAAAATATATCACTATTTTCTGTCACAATAACCTTGTAATTTTGGCATTTATTATTCTTCCTTTAGATAGTGAATTATTTTCTATAAATTAAAACATTATTTTATGGATGATGGAGAAAGTTCTTAAAAATCTCAGGAAAGCAATGGAACTTAGAAGTCCAGGATGATCAGAAAGTTACAAGACCTATGAGGATACTCTCCTGGAATATGTTATTCCTCAACCTCTGGAAGAAAGATACTAGTGAATCTACCTGTAAGTTAGGGATGCACGTGCCCTGTGATATCCAAACATACATGTAAGTGTAATCAAGGTTGAGACAGGGATATTCAGGCTTCTTGAATTATCGCCACGTTGGCTTTCTGATAATGTAGCTGCTATTGAGCAGCATGTATGGAACTTCTCATCGATTCTCTTATAAGTTACCACAAACAGTAATAATTTCTCAAAGCTCCACTTGTGTGGAATCATTTCTTGGTTCTGTCCTCAGGAGCCTCACTGTAGTGAATAAATGTTTATTTATTTATTGTATGGTAAAATTACTTAACACAGTAGTTACCCACACAGTGACTAAAAGAACCAAAAATGAGTTGAGGACAAATAGTTAAATGTTTCCATGGTGATGCTGTGACATCCAGCTGCTACGATCTTCATGGCAGTGGAACATACTCATAGGCAATCTTAATATGGTTTCTTTTCTCCATGTGATATGACATGATGTGTTTTCTTGATATTGTTGTAAGGAATAATATTGCATGGTCCCTGTGATAGCTAATAATACATGTAATTAAAGTTGGGTTATATGAAAATGGAGTGGATTGTTTGGGGGAGGGCACCCCAGGGATGCTTTCTGTCTTATGCAATATGAGGTGGCATGCCTCTTTGATAAATGGGGTCTTTCAAACAGCTATAGGTATTTTCCCAAAATAGTCAAATATTAGTAAATACAATATAGCCATGAAATAGGATCGTAAGTAGTACACATCAGATGTATGTACTTTAATGCATGGACATTAAAATATATAATCAAGGCTGAGCTCTCCACCCAGAAAAAAGTTAATAACATAATATAATTTTGAGACAAAAATATGTGGATGTGCTTCTACACAGCCCCTGAATTGGCAGGAAATGAAGATAAACAGGAAAATGAGATGGAAATATCAGTTTGCTATTTCTTGAAGCTACATGATATAAAACCAAACAAGTACAAATCAGATCAGTGCTAAGGCATCAGTAGATTCACAAAAATGGTAGCCATGATTATAATTATAAAGGAGTAAAGCATAAACTATAAGTGATAGAGAATTATATCCATCATGCTATATGCTTAATACACAGGAAACAAACTCTTAAATTTAGCATGTAGCCATGAGCATTAGTGTATCCAGTACAGAGGGCAACCCACTACAGTTAGGGAACACTGGATGACTTGAATTGATAAAGAGATGAAAGTTTCCTTTACACATCATCATTTACGAGGGAACAAGATTTAGGGGGGTCAGGTTCAACTCTAGTGATATATAAATGGAACAATTGAATAATACCACTGATAAGGTTTCTTAAGCAAGAGGCTAAGACCCTGAGGTCTCAAGATAACATAAGAAATGTAAGTAAGAATTAGAAATATGGCTTCACAGCACTGTGGAGGCTATGAACGGTAGAAAAGTTCCTGGATTGAAATGGTCCTAAGAGCTCAGTTGATGTGGCATCCAAGGTTGCCTCTGAGTGAGTGCTAAGCCTAGTGACAAGAAGATTCATGTGAACGTGTAGACTTGTGGATTTCTTATGACCACGCAAGACACTTCTGTTTTAGTGTATAACTTATTGTCCTTGGCCTTAATTCATTATATTCTCCCAAACCACCATGGGCATTTGGCAACAGAACACATATATGGCGAACACTATGCTGGTCAACATATGAGAGATAACCAAGATGACCACAACTACAGCTGTTTTCCAAAGGCCAGACCTATTTCAGAATAGCGAGGTGAGATATCATCCACTTCCTGCTTACTTTCCGTAAAGCATGCCAAATAGCTTTGCCCCCTTCCTCTAAGCTCCACATTCTGGACCAAAATTTTGGCAGAAAACTTCTGTTTTACCAGTGGCCATGCCCGTACTAGGAACCACAGAGACCAAGCATATATCCAAAACAGCAAAGATAGACAAGACTTCTGTGTACAATGCTAGAAAAGTTTTCCCAAACTAAAGGTCTGAAGAAGCAAGCTAAAGTAGCTATTTGAAGGTCCACAATAGAGGAGTTAGAGAGGACTGAAGGAGCTGAACGGGTTTGCATCCCCACAGGAGGAACAATTTCAACTAACCAGACTCCCCAGAGCTTCCAGGAACTAAAACACCAACCAAAGAGTACACATGAGGAGACCCATGACTCTAGTCACATATGTAACAGAGGATACCCTTGTCAGACATCAATAGAAGGAAAGGCCCTTGGTCCTATGAAGGCTCAATGCCCCAGTGTAGGGGAATGCCAGGCCAGAGAAGTAGGAATACTAAAGGCAGTAAGAGAAAAAGGCCAAGTAACATATAAAGGAAGACCTATCAGAATCACAGCAGACTTTTCACCTGAGACTATGAAGGCTAGAAGGTCCTGGGCAGATCTCATGCAGACTCTAAGAGAACACAAATGCCAACCAAAACTACTATATCCAGCAAAACTCTCAATCACCATAGATGGAGAAACTAAGATATTTCATGACAAAACCAAGTTTACCCAATATCTATCCACAAACCCGGCCCTAAAAAGGATAATAGGAGGACAACACCAATACAAGGAGGGAAACTTCACCCTGGAAAAAGCAAGATAGTAACCTTTCATCAAACCCAAAAGAAGTTAAGCATTCAAATTTAAAAAATAACGTCAAAAATGATAGGAAGTAACAATCACTATTCCTTAATATCTCTTAACATCAATGGACTTAATGCCCCAATAAAAAGACACAGACTAACTGAATGGATACGTAAACAGGACCCTACATTTTGCTGCTTACAGGAAACACACCTCAGGGTCAAAGACAAACACTACCTTAGAGTAAAAGGCTGGAAGACAATTTTACAAGCAAATGGTCTCAGGAAACAAGCTGGAGTAGCCATTTTAATATCAGATAAAATTGACTTTCAACCCAAAGTCATCAAAAGAGACTCTGAGGGACACTTCTTGCTGGTCAAAGGAAAAATACAAAAAGAAGAACTGACAATCCTGAACATCTATGCCCCAAATGTAAGGGCACCCTCTTTTGTAAAAGAAACTTTATTAAAACTAAAAGCACACATTGCACCTAACACAATAATTGTGGGTGACTTCAACACTGCACTTTCCTCAATGGACCGATCAGGAAAACAGAAACTAAACAGGGACACAATGAAACTAATTGAAGCTTTGGACCAATTAGATTTAACAGATATATATAGAACATTCTATCCTAAAACAAAAGAATATACCTTTTTCTCAGCACCTCATGGTACCTTCTCCAAAATCGACCATATAATTGGTCACAAGACAGACCTCAACAAATATAAGAAGATCGAACTAATCCCATGCCTCCTATCTGATCACTATGGAGTAAAAGTGTTCTTCAATAGCAACAGAAACAACAGAAAGCCCACATACACGTGGAAACTGAACAATACTCTACTCAATGATACCTTGGTCAAGGAAGAAATAAAGAAAGAAATTAAAGACTTTTTAGAACACAATGAAAATGAAAACACAACATACCCAAATCTATGGGACACAATGAAAGCAGTGCTAAGAGGAAAACTCATAGCCCTGAGTGCCTCCAAAAAGAAAATGGAGAGAGCATACATTACCAGCTTAATGACACACCTGAAAGCCTTAGAACAAAAAGAAGCTATTTCGCCCAGGAGGAGTAGAAGGCAGGAAATCATCAAACTCAGGGCCGAAATCAATCAAGTAGAAACAAAGAGAACCATACAAAAAATCAACAATACCAGGAGCTGGTTCTTTGAGAAAATCAACAAGATAGATAAACCCTTAGCCAGAATGACCAAAGGGCACAGAGAAAGTATCCAAATTAACAAACTTAGAAATGAAAAGGGAGATATAACAACGGAAACTGAGGAAATCCAAAAAATCATCAGATCCTACTACAAGAGCCTATACTCAACACAACTGGAGAATCTGGAGGAAATGGACAATTTCCTTGACAGATACCAAATACCAAAATTAAATCAGGACCAACTAGACCATCTAAACAGTCCCATAATGCCTAAAGAAATAGAAGGAGTCATAGAAAGTCTTCCAACCAAAAAAAGCACAGGACCAGATGGCTTCAGTGCAGAATTCTACCAGACCTTCAAAGAAGAGTTAACACCAATACTCTTCAAACTATTCCACAAAATAGAAACAGAAGGAACACTACCCAATTCCTTCTACGAAGCCACAATTACGCTGATACCAAAGCCACACAAAGATCCAACAAAGAAAGAGAACTTCAGACCAATTTCCCTTATGAACATCGATGCAAAAATACTCAATAAAATTCTTGCCAACCGAATCCAAGAACACATCAAAACGATCATCCACCATGATCAAGTAGGCTTTATCCCAGGAATGCAGGGTTGGTTCAATATACGGAAATCCATCAATACAATCCACTACATAAACAAACTCAAAGAACAAAACCACATGGTCATTTCATTGGATGCTGAAAAAGCATTTGACAAAATTCAGCATCCCTTCATGCTTAAAGTCTTGGAGAGAACAGGAATTCAAGGCCCATACCTAAACATAGTAAAAGCAATATACAGCAAACCGGTAGCCAGCATCAAACTAAATGGAGAGAAACTTGAAGCAATCCCACTGAAATCAGGGACCAGACAAGGCTGCCCCCTTTCTCCTTATCTTTTCAATATTGTACTTGAGGTACTAGCTCGGGCAATTCGACAACATAAGGAGGTCAAAGGGATACAAATTGGAAAGGAAGAAGTCAAACTATCATTATTTGCAGACGACATGATCGTCTACCTAAGTGACCCAAAGAACTCCACTAGAGAGCTCCTACAGCTGATAAACAACTTCAGCAAAGTGGCAGGTTATAAAGTCAACTCAAGCAAATCAGTGGCCTTCCTATACTCAAAGGATAAGCAGGCTGAGAAAGAAATTAGGGAAATGACCCCCTTCACAATAGCCACAAACAGTATAAAGTATCTTGGGGTGACTCTTACCAAACATGTGAAAGATCTGTATGACAAGAACTTCAAGACTCTGAAGAAGGAAATGGAAGAAGACCTCAAAAAATGGGAAAACCTCCCATGCTCATGGATCGGCAGAATCAATATAGTTAAAATGGCCATTTTGCCTAAAGCACTATACAGATTCAATGCAATACCCATCAAAATCCCAACTCAATTCTTCACAGAGCTAGAAAGAGCAATTATCAAATTCATCTGGAACAACAAAAAACCCAGGATAGCTAAAACTATTCTCAGCAACAAAAGGAAATCTGGGGGAATCAGTATCCCTGACCTCAAGCAATACTACAGAGCAATAGTGTTAAAAACTGCATGGTATTGGTACAGTGACAGACAGGAGGATCAATGGAACAGGATTGAAGATCCAGAAATGAACCCACACACCTATGGCCACTTGATCCTCGACAAAGAGGCTGAAAACATCCAATGGAAAAAAGATAGCCTTTTCAACAAATGGTGCTGGTTCAACTGGAGGTCAGCATGCAGAAGAATGCGAATTGATCCATCCTTGTCTCCTTGTACTAAGCTCAAATCCAAATGGATCAAGGACCTCCACATAAAGCCAGACACTCTGAAGCTAATAGAAAAAAAACTGGGGAAGACCCTTGAGGACATCGGTACAGGGAGAAAGTTTCTGAACAGAACACCAATAGCGTATGCTCTAAGAGCAAGAATTGACAAATGGGACCTCATAAAATTACAAAGTTTCTGTAAGGCAAAGGACACCATCAAGAGGACAGATCGGCAACCAACAAATTGGGAAAAGATCTTCACCAATCCTACATCAGATAGAGGGCTAATATCCAATATATATAAAGAACTCAAGAAGTTAGACTCCAGAAAACCAAACAACCCTATTAAAAAATGGGGTACAGAGTTAAACAAAGAATTCTCACCTGAAGAACTTCGGATGGCGGAGAAGCATCTTAAAAAATGCTCAACTTCATTAGTCATTAGGGAAATGCAAATCAAAACAACCCTAAGATTTCATCTTACACCAGTCAGAATGGCTAAGATTAAAAATTCAGGAGACAGCAGGTGTTGGAGAGGGTGTGGAGAAAGAGGAACACTCCTCCACTGCTGGTGGGGTTGCAAATTGGTACAACCACTCTGGAAATCAGTCTGGCGGTTCCTCCGAAAACTGGGCACCTTACTTCCAGAAGATCCTGCTATACCACTCCTGGGCATATACCCAGAAGACTCCCCACCATGTAATAAGGATACATGTTCTACTATGTTCATAGCAGCCCTATTTGTAATTGCCAGATGCTGGAAAGAACCCAGGTATCCCTCAACAGAAGAGTGGATGCAAAAAATGTGGTATATCTACACAATGGAGTACTATTCAGCCATTAGAAACAATGAATTCATGAAATTCTTAGGCAAATGGATGGATCTAGAGAATATCATACTAAGTGAGGTAACCCAGACTCAAAAGATGAATCATGGTATGCACTCACTAATAAGTGGATATTAACCTAGAAAACTGGAATACCCAAAACATAATCCACACATCAAATGAGGTACAAGAAGAAAGGAGGAGTGGCCCCTGGTTCTGGAAAGACTCAGTGAAACAGTATTCAGCAAAACCAGAACGGGGAAGTGGGAAGGGGTGGGTGGGAGGACAGGGGAAGAGAAGGGGGCTTGCGGGACTTTCGGGGAGTGGGGGGGCTAGAAAAGGGGAAATCATTTGAAATGTAAATAAATTATATCGAATAATAAAAAAAAAAAAAAAAAAAAAAGAAGTAGGAGTGGGTGAGTGGGTGCGAGGACACCCTTATCTAAGCAAGGGAGGGGGATGGGACAGGAGGTTTTTAGATGGCAAACCAGGAAAGGCAGTAACATTTGAAATGGAAATAAAGAAAATATCTAATTAAAAAATAAAAAGGACTTCCAACCAATATTAATCAAAAGAACACATAGCACTTTGTATTTATCAAATGAAAAATCTGCTAAATTGATGTCTAAGTTCTGAACATTTATTCTTTAAATGCAAGGGCACACATATTTGTAAAAGAAACATTACTAAATTTTAAATCACATATTGAACCAGGCACAATAATATTTGGAGACGTCAGCACTCCACTATTTTGATTGGAAAGGTTTTCTGGACAGAAACTAAGCAGAGCAGTAATGGAACTAACAGACATTAGTACTCAAATACACCTAACAGATATCTATAGAACATTTTACCTAAACACAAAATATAGCTTCTTTCCTGCACCTCACAGGACCTTCTTCAAAACTAACCATAAACTCTATCACAAAAGGAGTATCAACAGGTATAAGAAAATTGAAATAACCTCCTGTATCTTATCAGCCCACCGTGAATTAAAACTGGACTTCAACTATAGAAACAACAGAAAGCCTACATGGAATCTGAACTACTTGATGTGTTATAATCACTGGGTCAAGGAAAAATAAATAAATTAAAGATTTCCTAGAATTCAATAGAAATAAATGCACAACATATCAAATTTCATGTGTCCCAATGCAAGAGGGTGCTATGGGAAACATTCATAACACTGAGAGATAGAAATTGGAAAGTTCTCATGCCAATAATTTAAAAATATACGTGAAGGCTCTAGAAAAAAAAAGTAACAAGAATGCCAAAGTGGACTAGAAGGCAGGAAATCATTAAGCTCAGTGCTGAAATCAATAAAATAAATACTAAAGAATAGTGCCAAGAATCAATGAATCAAAAGTTGTTTCTTTGAGAAAATCAACAAGATAAACCAACACTTAGCCAAACTAACTAAAAGGCAGAAAATATCAAAACTGATAAGATCCAAAATGAAAAAAGGGCATAAAAACAAATATTGAAGAAATACAAAGTTCCAATAGATCTTACTTCAAAAACATGTTCTCAACACAATTGGAAATTCTAATAAAATGAACATTTTTTTCAATAGACACCCATTACTAAATTTAAATCAAGATCAGATAAACAATTTAAATACACATATAACCCCTAAAGAAACATAAGTGCTCATTAATAGTCATGCCAAACAAGATAAAACAAAACCTAAGGCGAGAGTATTTTAGTATAGAATACACCCGGACTTTCAAAGAAGAGCTAGTACTAATACTTCTCAAATTATTTTATGAAATTAAAATAGAAGGAACATCACTAAATTTACATTTGTGCCCAAATAACACAAGACTCAATAAAAATTTTTAGACCAATTTCCCTTATGAATATTGATACAAAAATAAATTCTCAACAAAATAGCACAAAATGACTCCAAGAGCCCATCTAAAAGATCACCTATTATGATCAAGTAGATGTCATACAGAGATGCAGGGATAGTTCTACATATGAAAATCTGTCAATATAATCCACCAAATACATAAATGTTCACACACACACACACACACACACACACACACACGCATGCCTCTTATCAGATACTGAAAAGTCTCTGGCAAGAACCAACATCCTTTATGATAAAAGTGTCGGAGAGATCAGGACCACAAGGCACATAGCTAAACATAATAAAGGCAATATATGGCAATCCTATAGCCAACATCAAATAAACTAGAGAGAAATTTAAAGAAATTTCTCTAATACTGGGGATAAGACAAAGCTATTTATCCTACTATACATATTTCAATTACTACTTGAATTTTAACTTGAGAAAGGAGAGAACAAAAGGAAAACAAGGGGATACAATTTGGAAAGGAAAAAGTCAAAATATCATTATTTGTAGATGATATAATAGTATATAAAGGTGACCCGCACAAATTCTACTGGCAATGTGGGTTTATTAAAAAAAAAATAAATTCAGCAAAATCTCTAACCCTCTTATAAACAAATGATAAATAGGCAAAGAAAGATATCTGAGAAACGACACCCTTCACAATATTCACTAGTGATATTAAATGTCTTGGTATAACTCTAACCAAAAAGTCAGATACCTCGATGACAAAAATGGTAAGTCTTTGAAGAAAGAAATTGAAGAATACATCAGAAAATTGAAAGATCTCCCATACTCATGGATAGATAAAATTAACATAGTAAAAATGGCCATTTTAGCAAAAGCAATCTATAGATTTAGTGAAATTTCCATCAAAATTCCAACAACACATTATAGACCTTGGAAGAACAATCTTCAACTTCATATGTACATCCAAAATTCTCAGGAAAGCAATACAATCCTGTACAATAAAATAACTTCATGGGGTTTCACAAACGCTGAAATCAAACTGTACTACAGAGCAATACTAATAAAAACTTCAATCTATTGAAAATAGACAAATTAATCAATGGAATCAAATTAAATACCCAAAAGTAAATCCACACACCTATGGATATCTGATTTTTTTTTAAAAGAGGCTAAAATTGTACAATGGAAAGGAAAGCATAGTCAGCAAATAGTCCTGTTCTAAATAAATATCTGCATTCAGAAGAATGCCAATATGTTTATATCTTTCACCTTTCAAAACCTCAAGTCCAAGTAGATCAAAGACTTCAAACAAAATCCTAATACACTAAAACTGATAGAAAAGTGGCGAAAAGCCTTGAATGCATTGTTATAGAATACAGTTTCCTGAACAAAGGCCAATACCTCAAATACTAAGACTGACCATTAGTAAGTAGGACCTTATGATACTGAAAAACTTCTCTAACAAGTACATGCCCAAAAGGACAAAATGTCAGGCTACAGAATTGGAAGCAATCTTTACCACTCCATATCTGAAATAGGGCTAGTTTCCAAAATATATAAAGAATTCAAGAAAAAGACATCAAGGAACCAAATAAGCCAATTAAAAAATAAAGGGGAGGGAAGGATTGTAGGACACAGATATCTCAAGGACACCACAAGAAAACCCACTGAGTCAAATAACTTGGTCTTATTGTGGCTCACAGAGACTAAATCAACAACTAGAAAACAGCATGTAATTGATATAGGTCCTCTTCACATATGTTACAGTTATATAGATTAGCATTTTATGGGAGTTCAAACAGTGGGATCAGGGACTGTCTTTGAAACAGTTGCCTCTTTTTCTTGGGACCATTTGTTCTCGCTTTTAAGATTTGTTTATTATGGTCCATTGAGGAGAGTGGAGTGTTAAGGTCACCCACAATTATTGTGTGAGGTGCAATGTGTGCTTTGAGCGTTAGTATAGTTTCTTTTATGAATGAGGGTGCCCTTGCATTTGGCGCATAGATGTTCAGAACTGAGAGTTCTTCTTGGTGGATTTTTCCTTTGACCAGCAAGAAGTGTGTCTGTCTCTTTTGATGATATTAGGTTTAAAGTCAATTTTATCTGATATTACAATGGCTACTCCGGTTCATTTCCTGAGACAATTTTCTTGTAAAATTGTCTTCCAGCCTTTAACTCTAAGGAAGTTTTTTTCTTTGAGACTGAGGTGTGTTTCCTGTATGCAGCAAAATGTAGGGTCCTGTTTCCTTATCCGGTCTGTTGGTCTATGTCTTTTTATTGGGGAATTGAGTCCATTGATGTTAAGAGATATTAAGGAATAGTGATTATTGCTTCCTGTCATTTTTGATGTTATTTTTATATTTGAGTGGTTATCTTCTTTTGGGTTTGATGAAAGAAGGTTACTATCTTTCTTTTTCCATGGTATAGTTTCCCTCCTTGTATTGGTGTTTTCCCCCTATTATCCTTTGTAGGGCTGGGTTTGTGGAAAGTAATTGTGTAAATTTGGTTTTGTCATGGAATATCTTGGTTTCTCCATCTATGGTGACTGAGAGTTTTGCTGGGTATAGGTCTTCCTTTATATGTTACTTAGCCTTTTTCTCTTACTACCTTTAATATTCCTTCCTTGTTTAGTACATTTGGGGTTTTGATTATTATGTGACAGGAGGTTCTGGAAAGGCTTAGTGCAGCAATGTAGGGCAATACCAGAAAAGGGAAGTGGGAAAGGGAGGATGGAGGAACAGGGGGAAGGAAGAGGGCTTATGGGACTTTTGGGGAGTAGAGAGCCAGGAAAGGGGAAATCATTTGAAATGTAAATAAAAAATATATTGAATAAAAAAAAAAGAAGAAGAAAAGGTTTATTATGTATCCAGCAGTCTCCTGCATGTATGCCTGAGGACCAGAAGAGGGCACCAGATGTCATTAAAGATAGTACTGAGCCACCATGTTGTTGCTGAAAATTGAACTCAGGACCTTTGGAAGAACAGGCAGTGCTCTTAACCTCTGAGCCATCTTTCCAGCCCCAGGGGCCATTTTCTCCTAAAGGTTTGCCTAGTCACTCCAAAATAGGAGAGGAGGTACCTTACAGCAACTTGATCTGCCATGGCTGCTTCATATCCATAGGATGCCTGTACCATTCCAAATAGAAAAAAAGTAGTGGTTTGAAGGGGAGAGAGAGAACATGTGGGGAAAAAGAAGAGATATATGTATGTCTATATGTATATCTATATGCATATCTATATGTATATCTGTATAGATATTGTTTATCTAATAACCAAGATGTGTCAATATTATATAAAGGACTAAAAATAAAGCAATTTCTTCTTGGACTGATTTGACCTGGATTGTACCAAATTCTTTCCTCCTTTCATGTCTTCCTTTTCTCTGTGATTTTTAGCTATTGGCCTGTCGATATAGCTTGTCTGGTGTGTTGTGGGTGTTTAATCTCTCATTCTTTGTTGCCTATGTGCTGTGCCTGGTATGTGTGTTGGGCCTGGTGTGTGTGTGTGTGTGTGTGTGTGTGTGTGTGTGTGTGTGGTTAATGCCTATCCTGAGTGTATCTTTCCAGAATCTGTATCTCTGTTTCTGAATTTGTGACTACGTTGTCCAAGTGGGTTTGTGAATTGTGTGTTGATGAGTCTGTGTTGTCTCATAAAAAGGGATTTCTCTGTAATTTTTAAACAACACAGAATGCATGGCACAGAAAAGTGATAAGGGAGTCTTACTGAAATATTTAACAGATTGTTACACAGAAAAATGCTATTTTATTGACCAAAACTGACCCTTATTAGCACTCAACATTACAAGCAGATATTTCCAAGATATATTTAAATGTTGTATTCCACATTTATGTCAATACTTATTTTGTTAAAGGGTGCTTCCAACATATGGGCTATTCTTAGAAAATGATTGCCAAATCATACCCAGATGCACATACACACAAAGACACAGACACAGACACACACACACACACACACACACACACACATACACACACAGGCCTCTGGCTAATGAATATTGAAAAACAATAATTAAGATTAAAGATATGCATTAGTTTAGATTGGAAAGATGATTATATAGGAAATTCAAAGCATAGCAAGGTTAAATAGATTGTTCTCAAAAGGACAGTCTCAGCTTAAACAGGTAGGGTGCACAGTAGGGCAGGAAGTTAGATACATAGTTTCAAATTAGCTTATAGCATATTATTAACTGGTGGCAAGAATTTCATAAAGCCTATTCTCTTTGGGTTCAAGAGATATTTTCAGAAAAAAAGTATCATTACAGTAAATTTAAGTATAAATAAAAGATGAAGGGGAAGTCAAATATCTACCACTCCTAGAGTATACTATGTGTCTTTCTCCCTTGTCATATTATAATATACTGAGAAGCCCACTAAAAACTATTCTTAGAGAATTCAGCATTGACAGAAAATATAAGAACAATAATTCATTGTTGGAAATACTACAGCCTATAAAGTTTCCTATGTAAAGTTTTTGACTATGAAATGGTATAAATTGCTGAGGATTTATAACAATATTAGATAAATCATCAATAATTTATCAAAAGACTTTAGTTACCAAGTTCCAAGCTTTCCTAAAAGTTTTGGCATGGTACAATAGCTTCTGGAGAATGATCTTGGGTTACAGAAACCTCAATAATGTGGTGGCTTCCATCAACGTCATTGCAAAATATGTTACTTTTTATAGAGATGAATCATGTAGGAAGAACTTTATGTGCTGTTCTTGACATTGCTAACACATTTCCTGGTATTTTGTAAGATTTTGAATTTCAAGACCAATTCATACTCATTGGAAGTGATCAATACTGTACCTTCAGAGGAGTCATTTAATGTTACCTTTACAAACACATTGTTTGTAGTGAACTATGGCCAAGGACATTGCAATGTTATAATAGCCTCATTGTGTGAGAACTTTTCATTACATAGCTGATAGAGCCCTTGGTGCCTTTAAATATTTAGAGAACTATCTGAGAGACATACAAGTGCAATGAAATTATAAGAGATGCAAAATAATTGTACACAAAGTTTAAGGACAAATATAAAATAAATGGAAGCACTTTGTCTGCTAAGCATACAATATTTGATAAGAAAAGATTATTGAAAAATATCCCCAAACAGTCTGTATGTATAAACCAGCACCTTAAGAAAAGCTCAACATCATTAGCCATTAGGGAAATGCAAATCAAAACAACCCTGAGATTTCACCTCACACCAGTCAGAATAGCTAAGGTTAAAAACTCAGGAGACAGCAGGTGTTGGCGAGGATGTGGAGAAAGAGGAACACTCCTCCACTGCTGGTGGGATTGTAAGATGGTACAACCTCTATGGAAATCAGTATGGCAGTTCCTAAAAAAACTGGACATGACACTTCTGGAGGACCCAGCTATACCTCTCCTGGGCATATACACAGAAGATTCCTCAGTATGCAATAAGGACACATGCTCCATTATTTTCATAGCAGCCTTATTTATAATAGCCAGAACCTGGAAAGAATCCAGATATCCCTCAGTGGAGGAATGGATACCAAAAATGTGGTATATATACACAATGGAGTACTATTCAGCAATTAAAAACAATGAATTCATGAATTTTTTAGGCAAATGGATGGAACTGGAAAATATCATCCTAAGCGAGGTAATGCAATCACAAAGAATACACATGGAATGCAATCATTGCTAAGTGGATATTAATTAGCCCTGAAGCTCTGAATACTGAAGATACAATTAGCATATCAAATGATTCCCATGAAGAAGGAAGAAGAGGGCCCTGATCCTGGAAAGGCTTGATCCAGCATTGTAGGGGAGGGCCAGGACAGAGAAAAGGGAGGGGGGAAAAGATAGGATAATGTATGGAGAGAAGAGGACTTATGGGACATATGGGAAGGAGGGAACTGGGAAAGGGGAAAACTTTTGGATTGTAAACAAAGTATATAGAAAATAAAAAAAATATATAAAAATTGTAAGAGACCTAAGATATTAAGGCATTCTTCTCTCCTATCTAGTTTAAGTTGCTTATCCTTCATGTAAGTTGTTACAATGAATGTCAAGTGGGAGGGAGACAGGTATGTCCAGCATGCTGGACAGCAGGTTATCATTATTGTAGGATAACATCAACCACTGTGTACCCTAATGAATTTTGTGTTAAAAGTCACTAGATACTTAGAGCACAATAGATGAAGACTGGCAAAAACAATTTGAAAAATAAAAGCGTGATCCAATAACATTTTTTCATAATATTTTTATTGATTATTTGGGAATTTCACATCATGAACATTCCTACTTCCCAGGTCCACGACCCTACCCCTGTGACATCCCTACCCTTAAAATGAAAAAGAATGTGGAGAAGGAGGAGGAGGAGCAAGAGCAGGAGGAGTGTGAGAAAGAAGATAAGAAAGTGATAAGGTTGAAAGCCCAACAAATGTTGTTCAACCCTTTAAAGAAAACTTAGTCTGATCCCATTCTCACTGTGACTAAAGCCCTTAATTGTGGTGTGCAATATTTCAACATCTTTATTACAATTTCAAAGCATTCTTTTTTGATGGCTTTCAGTCTAAGCTATTATTTTTTGGAGGAGGTAGGACATGGTTGCCAGAGGAGGATAGAGGTTGACACATAAGTCTTCAATGTCCCTCTTTTTCAACTGTGAGCCTGCAGTCATCAATACCACAGAGAAAGGAGCTTCTTTGTCCCTTTCCATCCATGGGAGCACAGATAATGGACTTCTACATGGGCTCTAGCAACAGCATGTGCCAGGAACCTCAGCATGGCCATATGAAAGTCTATGGCTTGTCCTGCTGCCTGAAGCGTTGTGGATGTGACTGGCCTGCACTGCTACCTGAGACCATGTTGAGATCCAATTAAGTTTTGCTCCCTGACTCTGAAGTACAGAAGCTCAGTATGACAAGTTTGAACAGCAAAATCAATCGGTGCATACACCATCACAACAGGTTAATTACCACCACTGGTTCATTTCAGTAAAATAGAATGGCTATTCCAATAAATTTGAGTTGTAGATCTTTTGGACAAGATAGACCAAAGAAGATTTAAAGCTTTACTTCCTGGGTAATATTCTGATATTCTGCATATTGCTCAAACATGTTAAGCCACTTTCTGATGAAGGTCTTGATATTTGGCTATAGTAATAGGACAAGTACATAAAGTTCAAAATGACTTGTAGACTATATAGGCTGTATCCTGCCAGTGAGAGATAGAAATGTACCATCATTTCTGTGGGCCAAGCTCTGACTCCATTGCAAAACTTTCCATGCAAGCAAAATACAGGTGACTTAACTACTAAGATCCACCTTCTTTATCAAAACTAAAGTGTCCATACGTATATGGGTTTATTTCAGGTTCTTTGATTATACTTGATTGATCAACCTGTCTGTTCCTATACCAATACAATGCAGTTTTTGTTATTAATGCTCAGAAGTACAGCTTGAGATCAGGAATGGTAATGCCTCAAGAAGTTCTTTTATTGTTCAGATTGCTAGCTATCCTGATTTGTTTGCTTGCTTGTTTGTTTGTTTCTTTTTTTCAAACAAAGTTGAGAGTTTCTCTGTCAAAGTCTGTAACAAATTGTGTTAGAATTTTGATGGGAATTGTATTGAATCTGTATATTGCTTTTGGCAATTTGTACAACCACTTTGGAAATCATTTTGATGATTTCTAAGAAAACTGAAAATAGTTCTACCTCAAGACCCAGGTTTACCTCTCCTGGACATATACCCAAAAGACACCCCACTATATCACAGGGACACTTGCTTAACTCTGTTCTCAGCAGTGTTATTAAGAATAGCCTGAAACAGGAAACAGCCTAAATGTCCCTCAACTGAAAAATGGATTAAAAATAGTAGTACATTTAAACAATGGAATAATGTTAGCTATTAAAAACAAAGCTATTACAAAGTTTGTAGGCAAATGGATTGAACTTGAGAATATCATCTAAAGTGAGGTAACTCATAGCCCAAAAGACAATGTGGTATGTTCTTGTGAGTGGGCATTAGCCATAAAGTTCGGGATAAACATGCCACAATCCACAGAACTCAAATAAACTAGGTAATAAGTCCAAAGGGAGCATGAGCAAATCTCATGCAGAAGGGAAAACTAAATGGATATTGGAGGTAGATGGAAAGAGGAAACTGGGTAGGAGAGGTGATGAGAGTGGGAAAGGGGGTAGTAATCAGGTATGGGAAAGGAAGGTGAGGGAAGACCTGGGAGGAGAATGGAAATTGGTAGTGCACATCTCTGGTGAATAGCTGAAGGCAGAGGAGGATACATGGAGTCTATGGAGGGTGACTAAAGCTGAGAGTCCCAAAATATATACAGGATATACAGAATAAGGTGGCCAGCTCCCATAGTCAGGCAGGACTTCCAGAAGAGGGGGGAGACATCAATCCACACACAAAATCTTCAAACCAAAATTTTCTTGCCAACAAGATGGCATTCGATGAAACAGACCCTGAGGGAACAGCCAACTAGTGCCTGCCCCCCTCAATACACATCCAACGTGAAACAGCCAACCTAACATTATTAATAATGCTCTTCTTGGCTTGCTGACTAGAACCTAGGATACTGTCTCCTGAGTGACTTCCATCAAGCTTGGGAAGAAGACAGATGTAGAGACCCAAAATAAAACATCAGGTGGAGCTCTGTGAGTCTTGTGAAAGAGTGGGCGATAAAAGTGAGCAAGCCAGAGAGATCAAGGACACCACAAGAAGACACACAGAGTCAACACATGGGAGTCCACAGAGCTAGGCCCACCAATCAGATAGCATGCAGGAGCTGAACTAGGGAGCATGGAGAATCTGGTATGCACATATTTGAGCAATATGAAGAATATCAGAATATTCCCCAGAGAATAATGCTAGAAATTTTAACTCTTTCTGGTCTGTCTTGTCATTCAACATTCAACCCAACATTTATTGAGTTGGCGGCTTTATTTTCACTGAAGTTGAATCAGTGGTGGTGTAACATTTGTGACAAATGTGCTACTTGATCTTCATGTGAGTGCCCTAAGAAGTGGACCTAGGGCTGTCTGTTTCTGGGTCTCTCTTCCCTGCTATTGATTGGATCCTCTTCCTCTATCTGGACTGGCTGTTTTGGCCTCCGTGGGAGATGATGTGCCTAGTCCTTCTGGTTTTAATAGGTTTTCTAGAGTGGGGTGTTATCCAAAGGCAGGGCTCTCCTTTGAGAAGAAGGGAATGGATTAAGGGTGGATCTGGGAAGAGAGGCAGGAGGGGGCCTGTGATTGAGATATAAAGTGAATAAAAATAAATAAAATAGAAGACTATATTTTTATTAATATATATTTTATAAATCATTTATTTGTTTACATTTCAAATGATATCCCCTTTCCTGGTTACCCCTCCAAAACCCCCCTCTAACCCTCCCCTTTTCCTTTATGAAGGGGCACCCACCCTCACTCAGTCCCCAGAAGCCTGTATTTATAGACAGTATTTAAAACAGAAAAAAGGGACATCTTTGTCAGAGAAATGCATAGGCACCTCTAGAAAATGGACAATGGGAGTTCACCCTTCTATCATAAATATTGATATGCAGAACTGGAATAAATACACCAAATTACAAGGGTAATACGGTGTAGTTTATAACCCTACATGGCCTGAAAGAAAGAGAGAGCTATTAAAAGAGCGGCTAAAAGATTAAAACAGAGATGGTATCTGGTATAAACTGTGCAAGTTATAACCTTCTGAAAGTAAAATTATCAAGTCAGAGGTCAGGTACTGTCCTATGATACTTTGGATTTGAAAGTTCTCTGAGGCCCTGCCCAGTATCCAGATTATTGCCATTGCTTTTCCCATGCCAGAGCTGGATGACAAGTCCCTATTGCTAAAGCCACTATGTGCTTACTACTTACAACTTGAAGAAACCACTTGAGAACTCACCTAGCAGCCTCTGTTGTTAGTTGGCTTTCATAATGTCAGAAGTCATTTTATAGGATTCTAGAGAGTATAGTATTTGACAGTCCATTTTTGTTATGGTCAAAGTATGACAGAGTAGCACCATGACAGACAGAATGTGCTTGCTGGTATAACAAAAAAAACGACTCTAGTGAGCCCCATCAACTGCCTTTTATATTGGATTTAAGGTCCATTCTATAAGAAGTAACCAATATCTAAAACTGCAATCCAAGATAAAATCTAGTATCTGGGGGTTCATAGTTCAACCTGGAAACCTTCTTGATCTATCTCACTTGTTGATATGAACTATTTGATGAACAGATACCTTGTGTTACCTGTGGTACCACGAGTAACTTACTGCTTATACATATGAAAGTAACTCCAATAAACTCATCGCCTCACTGAAAAGTCTTGGCTAGAATCATTACTTTGGTCTGTCATCAGAGTTCCATCTGAAATGAATAAATATTTGTTCATATTTCCTCTGAAAAAAAGTGAAAGATCTCTTGTACTGTGCTAAGAACTAAATCTTCCCAAAAGAAGATAGTGTGGTTTCTGTTTTTTTCTAAAATATTAGTCCTAATTAGATAGCCACGTAAATTATGGTTATAATTAAAGGCACTAAGTTGAAATTTGAAATTTCAAATTGAAAGGGGAAAAATACTGAGGGTACACCAAAGGAATCTGAAATAAAGTCAAGTATGTGGGATTTTGACAGACAAATTAATTCTCATAGAAACAGTAACCCAGCTTTCTGCATAACTTTTTAAATGTTGTACTACAGTCACACAGCTGTTTACATTATAAGCACATAAAGGTTGCTTACTGCTTTTCTTTTTCTGGTGGTGCTACTATTGCTCTTTTACTTGTTGATCATCTAACTCTTTTCGGGAAAGGATTACACAAGTCTGCGTATTGAAACACAGATTTAACCCAGTGAATTGGTTAAAAATGTTGAGAATCTAAATGAATAAGGCATTCTAATCAGAAAAACAAACAAACAAACATATATTCCATTACTTTTTTTATTCGATATATTTTTATTTACATTTCAAATGATTTCCCCTTTTCTGGCCCCCCACTCCCTGAAAGTCCCATAAGCCCCCTTCTCTCCTCCCTTTTCTCCCATCCAACCCTTCCCACTTCCCTGTTCTGGTTTTGCCCTATACTGCTCCATTGAGCCTTTCCAGAACCAGGGCTACTCCTCAGTTCTTCTTGGACATCAGTTGATATGTGGATTATGTCTTGGGTTTTCCAAGTTTCTAGGCTAATATCCACTTATCAGTGAGTGCATACCATGATTGATCTTTTGAGACTGGTTACACTTAGTATGATCTCCAGCTCCATCCATTTATCTAAGAATTTCATGAATTCATTGTTTCTAATGGCTAAATACTCCATTGTGTATATATACCACATTTTTTGTATCCATTCCTCCGTTGAGGGACACCTGGGTTCTTTCTAGCTTCTGGCTATTATAAATAGGGCTGCTATGAACATAGTGGTGCATGTGTCCTTATTACATGCTGGGGAATCCACTGGGTATATTCCATCACCTTTCTGATAGGGAAAAGGATGTCATCTCACTTTTCTTCCAGGTATTTTGCATAGAGTGTTGTAATCCACAGCTCAAATTTTCTAACAAAAGCACAAGCATAAAAAGAGACAAGGTCCAAGGCGAGTGTTGATATATAGCTAAAAAGAGAAGTAACCAGAGGGACACAGAGTTGTGGTTACACAAATCACTGCCCTCTAAGAGGGTTTGTGATTAACATTGAGCCCTCCCCCTTTATTCATATGCAGAAGTCCTTCTTTTGTTTATCCCTGTCTCAAGGTACAAATGTTTTGAGAAAGGGCATTTAGAGCAAGCACTGTGATTCAAGGATGTGTGAGTAAGTACCAGTCCAGTGTGACTGCAGTAGTTATCTGAAAGAAAAATTAGCAAAGCAACAAAACAGAAATACCTTGATGTTGGAATTAGAACTCATAAAACTATGAGAAAATAAAGCTACTGTTTAATAATTTCAGAGGAGGTAATGACATAGGTTGTTTTCCCTTTGCTCTATCTTGAGTTATTCAAATTTATATTAATCGTTCCATTGATTTACATCACAAATGATATTCCCTTCCCCATTACCCCACCACAATGCCTCCATCCAACATCTGCCCCCTCCCTCTCCCTTTTACCTCTATGAGGGTGCTTCCCCACCCACCCTCTCCCACACCATCACTCCAGCATCTCGTTGCAAAATGCTTAAATTGACCTGGAACCTAGAAAATGTAGCCTGCAACAGATATTTCATTTTTTCAACTAGAGATATAATACAGGAAAACTGAAGTCCTATATGCATATCATAACAATCCAAACATCATGATAAAAAGACATCACATATAATTCTCAAGTCAAACTACTCACCTGAGATCACAGCCATCTATATCTTTCAAGCCCTTTCTTCTTCCACTAAGTTCTGAATCCCAAGATTAATAAGGCTCAATATTGTCAATGGCTAATGAGATAACAGCCTTTCTGTTCTGAACTATGAACCATTTCAGTGAAATATTTAAAATCTGACTAACAAAATCTCATAAACTTAATTCAAATTTGAAATACTAACCAAAACTCATGAGACAAATAACAGTCTCAGAAAATTGCCCAGGTACATAAGCCCTCTAGAATGTATTCAAAAAGTTACTTAATAAAATAAATTGCTACCAAAGATTTTAATAGCATAATAACATTGAACATCCTGAAGATTTCTATTGTTTGTTCTGATTAATGATGTTTAAACAATACCTAAGGGAATTTTTAGTACTGCCTTTGTCTAACTAGTAGCTTGTCAGATTGTTGTATGTTCACTTGGATAAATATATCAGATAAAAATATATAATTTCTAGTTTTGTTAAAACAATTGTACAGCAAGGAAAAAGTAACAAATTAATAAGTATCATGTGAAATAAGGAAATTATTATTATATGCAACACTTGATTCAATACATTGCATTATTTCCAGAAAGGACAAGATTCTTGAGTGTTTAACTCACAGTTGTGTCTTAAAACATCATTTGATGTGAATTTTTACATATGCTTCATATTTAAACATTTATTTATTTTCCCAACTGAAGTTTGACAGTAGTATTATTACTAATTTTTACACTAATTAAGCATCCACAGTTTAAATCATTGAGGAGACATGTAAAACCTCACAGAATCCTGTCATATAATAAATACAAATAGTATTGTACATGTATTGTACATTTTATTGGAAAAATTGCCCAAGAACCAATTCTAAGTAATGCTTTTTCTGGGACAGTCAACTTATTACTTTCAAAATTGTGCTTTCCCACAAATAAGCTGCCCACTAAATAAGTAATTTTGATAAGTTTATCAAAATGTTCCTGTAGTACATCTCTCATTAGCATGCAGTTTGCAGTATATGCTTACTATCTTTATTCTTTTTAAATCGTTATGACTTTGAAGCATTCCACTAAGTCTATAATAAACTCAAGTGGGAAGCTCAAATGGTGTTTCACAACTTTGGACCCTGAAGATGCATCACCTTTTGGTCGTTTTGCATAATTCATGGCTTACGCCAGCTTTTAACAAGTAAAAAATGCATAGTTTATGTGATGTTTAGCTGGCATTCTGCATATTGATTGTCTATCATGTTTCATGTCTTCCTTGGAAAATTTTCTGAAATAATTCATTTTTAGGTGGTAAGCCCATAACACCAGGAGTGACTCCAAGATATGTATGCAAATGCTCCGCATTCTGCCCCCTCTAGGACTTTTTCATGTCAGTTTCCAAAGCACAGACATTTCTTGGTGCAGTAGAATTACAAGCCAGGGAGTGATCACATTTAACAAAGCTTTATAATATTTCTGTGTTTCCAGAACATCAGTGGACTTATTTAACCTTGTTCCTAAGCTGCTTGGACATCAGCTTTTTTATTTATTGATATATTTTTTATTTACATTTCAAATGATTTCCACAGAAAAGGGGACATCAGCTTCTAAAATGATATGTATTAAACTCATACCAGATGTAAACAAGAATGGCACAAACATCAGGATAGAGAAGTAACTGTTCCATTACTATTAGCAGCAACTCTTACTTTTTGTTTGTTTTATTTTGTTTTGTTTTGTTATTTAATTTAGAGCAGGAACAGTGAACCAATGGACCTAAATAAATCATTTTTTTTCAAAATCATAGTAACTAATTAGAAGTAAATTTTAATTTTTATAATAGCAGTGATTGAAAGAGCTGTATTTACCAATATTCTTTCCATAATGTCTATTAATGGATAAAAGATAGCAACAGTTTTAATTCCATAATCATTTATGCCCCAGACACCTGAATATTCCAATGAATGAAGTTTACTCTTAAAGTGGTATAGTTATCTTTAATGTCATAAAATGGGAGATACAGAGTAATTATAATAGATTAAAATGAGTAATGAAATTCAGTAAGATATGTATGTAAATAACTTCTCACTGGAAGTATATATCAGAACAATTTCAGGAGAGACAGTTATCTGGATCCACCCAAAGGAGTACTTATCATTCTATATCTATCAATTGAGTACAGGTAAGCTATTGCTTCACACTTTTACAATAAGATCAATGATGAAGATTAGAGTCTAGGGAACTGTACAAGCAGATACTGAATATTGACCTAGATACTGTTGTTAATGCTTCATCTTTAATTGCAGTGGGTTGTGTTAATTCTTATTAAGATTCTCAAGGATATATTCCATAGGTGAGAATATGTGTAAAGAGAACACATATCCAGTGCTTGAAAATGCATTACCATCTTTGCTCCATATTGGAAGAGCACATTCCATTGTGAGTACAATTTGTATTCAGCAAAGTCAATGGATGCATTTTTCAATTTTACATGCTAGCAAACAACTCTAGGCAACATCAGCTTCAAAATAACCTTTAAAATTCAATATAAAAATAAAAAGAGTCACAGTGTTGAGAAAATCTATTATATCAGTGAACTAGAATCTTTACTTGATTAATCTAATATGTTCTATTTCTGCAGGTTGACTGAACATTGTGCTGGATGCATCAAATTCCAAGTGGAATTATAACATTCAACTTGGAAATAAGATCTTTTTTTTCTGTTTCTTTTCATTAGGTTATTTATTTATTTACTTCACAATTTCAGCCTCCCTATCCTCCCAGTTGCCCCTTCACATATCCCCACTCTCTCTCCCCTCCCCGTCTCCTCTGAGAAGGGGGAGGACTCCCCTGTGTGAAAATTCACTCTGGCACATCAATTTAGGACTTACTTTAAAACAGTTATTTTTGCGATGGGTGATTTTTATTTATTCTCTAAACATTTTGTACAGTCTGAAAATACACTCAAAACACTTCTGACCAGGAAAACTGTTATTATTAGTGAGTGGTTTGCAACTTTTCCAACATCCCAGCTCAGAAAGTCAGAAACAACAGAGGTATGTTCTGGTAAATGTTGTACATGATTATAATACTAGCATTTGACAGAAAAAATCTCTAAACAAGGTTGCACTGTGTGCTAACTGGTTTTGTGTGTCACCTTGACACAAACTAGAGTTATCACAGAGAAAGGATCCTCCTTTAAGGAAATTCCTCCTTGACAACCAATTGTAAGGCATTTTCTCAATTAGTGATCAAGAGGGAAGGGCCCAGCACTTTGTCGGTGTTGCCATCCCTGGGCTGGTTGTCTTGGGTTCTATAGGAGAACAGGCTGAGCAAGCCAGAGGAAGCAAGCCAGTAAGTAACATCCCCCATGACCTCTACATCAGCTCCTGCTTCCTGACCTGCTTGAGTTCCAGTCGGACTTCCTTTGGTGATGAACACCAGTGTGGAAGTAGAAGTGGAATAAACCCTTTCCTCCCCAACTTGCTTCTTGGTCCTGATGTTTGTGCAGGAGTAGAAACCCTGACTAAGACACACTATATCTACCATGACTTATTTATTTTAAACCATCTAATGACTGCAACACTGGACACACTGCCCTGATAACTCCTTTGTCCATCTGCACTGACTCTTGTTGTATCATGTTGTGTTTGTAAAATGGCAGCCAAAGAAGTTTTGAGTGTGAACTGTTGGATTCGGCAAATTAGACATCTCTTCTCCACAGTGGCTAATATCACTGAATCTTTTAAAGCAAGGAATCCATGACCCTTTTTGTGCCATCCATTGCATGGGGCCATTATCAAATGTCCTGGAGAGAGCTTTGTGACTTAGAGCTATTGTGGCCTGACTTACAAGTATGTGAATTAGAAGACTGTTCTATTTTACATTTGCTAAAAGTGCAGCTTATGAGGCTATAAGTTTCATTCTATAAATTAAATTTTATTTGAAGAATGAAAGGCAGACTCTGAAACAAATTCTTCTGAACTGGCTTTCTAGTCAGTGGTATCACTTATTTTATATTAATTAATGTAAAAAATATAACTATTATCAGTCTGTTTGCTAGCTCTCTTCTACCCTCCTTCCTTCCCTAAAAACATTTTTTTTCAGGATGCCATATACATAGCAAAAAATGTAAAATGTGTTTGAATAAAGAGATACAAACTTTATAATTTGGACGAACTGAGAAATCTGGAAGTTAATGTGGTGATTTTAGGCAGCATTGAAGTGAGTTATTAAATAAGGAAGGAGAAAATGTTTATACTTTGGTCATAGATAATTTTATGTTTAATAATAATAGTTTTATTATGTGTACCTTAAAGTTTTATATTTTGTTGCAAATTTAAATCACCTAATTATTTTAGGAAAAAAATCTCATACATATTTTTAAATTGATGTCCAAAGGAATAAGTAAAATATATTAAACATTAATAAACTAATAAACCTCTCAAAAGAATGACCATTTTGCACTACTATACAGTATATAGAAAGTACAATATGGTTTATATTCCACACAATATTCTTTCTGTTCTTAAGATGTAGGATCTAGAATTATCTAAATTATTTATAGAAAATTTTATTGCAGGAATTCATGTTGAATTATTAAATCTAAAATTATTATCAAATATCTCACAGTTGCAGTTGCTTGGACTAATGTTTCACAGACTTTGTTTTATTATTGATCAATTTCTTGAGGTTATAGCCAAACAAAGTCAGTCAATGATTGATACAAATTCTACTCAGTGTACTCAGTTTGAAGGCTAGTTTTATTTCAAAATTCAAAATTTTCGCATTTCTGAAAGAAAAAAACTGGCATCTGTACTAGATTTTTTTTAACACTTCTGACTAGTCTTGGTAGTACATAACTTCCAAAAGAAAAAAAAAAGAAGCAATATATGATCACAGGAACTAAAACAATAACATAAAGAGATTGTAATAGTTTTAAAGTGCTTCAGTCTAAACAATATTGTGTTTTGAGTAGATAAGCTTGCAAGGAGTGTGTGTATGTGCATGTGTGTGTGTGCGTGTGTGTGTGTGTGTGTGTGTGTGTATGAGAGAGAGAACGAGAGAGACAGAGAGAGAGATCACATCCTTAACACACCTCCTCTGAAATCTAATGAATAATTCCTTGATAAATGAATTTGATACATGTTTTATATCTGTGGAATTTTCTCTTATAATGAATTTATTCATTTATCATTTAATGGTTTGTTCATATGTTAAATCTGGCTCGAGCCATAAAATGAATAGTGGAAAATATGCTGAAACTTTAGGAATGCTAAACTTTCTTCAAGCAAACTGACTTTGTAGGAGAAATAGCTTTTGAACACTGTAACCAGAAAAAGTCAGATGAAGTTCATATTATGGAAGGAGAAGTATTCAATATGAGAAATCTATTTGTCATTTTTATGCTTTTTAATTTTCTCATAAGGCATAAGTTCAATGATTCCATACCCATTAATATTGTGATTCCTAATTATCTACATCTTTGCCAGGAAAAGAAGAAAATAACTTTTTTTCTTATGAAGTCTATTTGTCATTAAGGAAGTTATGCATTGAAAAATTACATGTCTTCATTTTGTAAAAGAAATTTTGTAGATAAATTCACTGTTCCTTTTTAGATGAATTTAACTCCTTGCTTTCTAAAATGTATGAGAGTAATCCTAATGAAGTCTCCAAATAATGAGGAAGACAGAGAGTCCCAAGTGGCCATCTCTTGTCACCAAATAGAACTCCCCAAACCACAACTAGGATTCATCAAAAAGATGCACAAAGAATTTTATTGATATTTCTTTTTTTAATTTTTATTTGTTATATTATACACTTACATTTCAAATGTTATCGTCCTACCCAGTTTCACCTGCACAAACTATCTCCTTTCCCCTTTCACCCTGCTTCTACATGAGAGGTTCCCCCTCCTACCCTCCCTCTAGCTTCACTGTCCTAGGATTCCTGTATGCTGGGGCATTGGCCCTTCACAGAACCAAGGGCCTCTGCTCCCACTGATACCAAACAAGTCCATCCTCTGCTACATATACAGGTGGAGCCATGAGTCCCTCCATGTGTATACTTTGGTTGGTGGTTTAGTTCCTGGGAGTCTGGGGTGTCTTGTTGGTTGACATTGTTGTTCTTTGTGGTTGCCAGCCACTTCAACTCCTTCAGTCCTTCCCCTATTTCCTCCATTGGGGTCCTCTACTCTGTCTGATGGTTGGCTGTAAGCATCCACATCTGTTTTGGTAAGACTCTGGTGGAGCCTCTCAGGAGACAGCTATATCAGGCTCCAGCCAGCAAGCATTTCTTGGCATCTGTAATAGTGCCTGGGTTTGGTGTCTGTATATCAGATGAATCCCCAAGCAGGGCAGTTTCTGGATGGCCTTTCCTTCAGTCTCTGCTCCACTCTTTGTCTCCATATTTCCTTTAGACAGGTACAATTTTGGGTTAATATTTTGGAAATGGGTGGGTGGACCCATCCCTCAACTGGGGGCTGGGCCTAACTTTTAGATACAATCTTTTTTTTTTAATTTTTTTTATTTATTTATTTATTTATTTATTTATTTATTTATTTATTTATTTATTTTTATTTACATTGCAAATGATTTCCCCTTTTCTGGGTCCCCACTCCCCGCAAGTCCCATAAGCCCTCTTCTGTCCCCCTATTCTTCCATCCACCCCTTCCCACTTCCCTGTTCTGGAATTCCCCTATACTCTTGCACTGAGTCTTTCCAGAACCAGGGCCCACTCCTCCATTCTTTTTGGACATCATTTAATTTGTGGATTATGTCCTGGGCATTCAAAGTTTCTAGGCTAATATCCACTTATCAGTGAGTGCATACCATGATTGATCTTTTGAGACTGGGTTACCACACTTAGTATGATGTTCTCCAGCTCCATCCATTTGTCTAAGAATTTCATGAATTCATTGTTTCTAATGGCTGAATAGTACTCCACTGTGTAAATATACCACATTTTTTGTATCCATTCCTCCGTTGAAGGACATCTAGGTTCTTTCCAGCTTCTGGCTATTACAAATAGGGCTGCTATGAGCATAGTGGAGCATGTGTCCTTATTGCATGCTGAAGAATCCTCTGGATATATGCCCAGTAGTGGTATAACAGGGTCCTCAGGAAGTGACATGCCCAGTTTTCTGAGGAACCGCCAGACTGATTTCCAAAGTGGTTGCACCGTCTTGCAATTCCACCAGCAGTGGAGGAGTGTTCCTCTTTCTCCACATCCTCGCCAACAGCTGCTGTCTCCTGAGTTTTTGACCTTAGCCATTCTGACTGGTGTGAGGTGAAATCTCAGGGTTGTTTTGATTTGCATTTCCCTAATGATTAATGATGGTGAACATTTCTTAAGGTGTTTCTCAGCTCTCCGAAGTTCTTCGTGTGAAAATTCTTTGTTTAGCTCCGTACCCCACTTTTTAATGGGGTTATTTGGATCTCTGGGTTCTCCTTTCTTGAGTTCTTTGTATATATTAGATATTAGCCCTCTGTCAGATATAGGGTTGGTGAAGATCCTTTCCCAGTCTTTTGGTTGACGTTTTGTCCTTTTGACAGTGTCCTTTGCCAAGCGGATCAATGGAATAGGATTGAAGACCCAGAAATGAACCAACACACCTATGGTCACTTGGTCTTCGACAAAGGGGCTGAAAGCATCCAGTGGAAAAAAAGATAGTCTTTTCAACAAATGGTGCTGGTTCAATTGGAGGTCAGCATGTAGAAGAATATGCATCGATCCATTCTTATCTCCTTGTACCAAGCTCAACTCCAAATGGATCAAGGACCTCCACATAAAACCTGACACACTGAAACTAATTGAAAAAAAAAACTGGGGAAGACCCTGGAGGACACGGGCACAGGGGAAAAGTTCCTGAATAGAACACCAATAGCTTATGCTCTAAGATCAAGAATTGACAAATGGGCATTCCAGCAGCGGCAGCGGTGGCGGCGGCGGCGGCGGCGGCAGTGCAGCAGTGGCTGGTCCAGCTGAAAGGCCATCAGCAGTGGAGCCAGGGCGACACAGGGACCAGTTAGGCCCTGCGCCCACGACCACTGACCTTCGCTGACCAGCCGGGCAGCAAGCAGCTGCAGTTGTGCTGCGCCTTTCCTGCACGGAGGCCACTTCAGAACTCGGCCTCCCACCAGTCAGGAGAGGTGCATCCATCTTGGTTCCGGACTCCGGGGATTGGACAGACTGAGGTACACAAACATAATCCGAGGCCAACACCGCGGTGGTCGGAGCCCGACGGGCGTTGGCCTGCACCCAGGCCCTGGGCTGGTAGGGGGACCACCGGGGTGCCAACCCAGCCAGGGGTTTTTTTGCCCAGGCCTGCGCGCGCACTACCGCCATTTTGCCTGCAGGACGACAGAGAGCTCTGGCGGGCAGACCTGTAACAGGCATAGCCTAAGGCTAACAAAGCGGGGGTCCAGGCCCCAAAAGGCACAGGACTGACCCCAAGGACTGGGCGGCTTGGTGGGCCATCTGTGAGTCAACCCGCCCAGGGGATTGTTAGCACAGCAGACTCTCCCAGCGCTTTCAGGGAGCGCGGGCACGCACGCCCGCCATCCTAGTCACCTGGCGGACCCAATTAACAGTCATAGCCCTAGGGGAACTTTGCTCGGACCTTGGCCTCCCAGGCTTTTGCCTGGACTCAGGGACTGGGCGGCCAGGCTAACCTTGTGTGCGACAGCCCGGTTGGCGGATCGGCTGCCCAGCGGAGTGAGCAGAACACAGGGGAGATCACAGGAGCATACACCATCTGCACTCCCTGGGGGTGCACACGGGCTCCATCTGGTCCACAGACACAATCTGGGGCAAGGCCTCAGGCAGAAGCCCTCAGCTCTACTCCCTCCACTTCCGGATCCAGATCAGCCTGGGCGGCAGCACCACATCTCCAAGTCCTGCAAGTGGCTAGCTGGGCTTCCAGGAGGCCAGCTGGGAGAAGTCAGTGTGCTCCAGATGGCTTCAGTGCAGAATTCTACCAGACCTTCAAAGAAGAGTTAACACCAATACTCTTCAAGCTATTCCACAGGATAGAACAGAAGGAACACTACCCAAATCCTTCTACGAAGCCACAATTACGCTGATTCCAAAGCCACAAATAGATCCAACAAAGAAAGAGAACTTCAGACCAATTTCCCTTATGAACATCGATGCAAAAATACTCAATAAAATTCTTGCCAACCAAATCCAAGAACACATCAAGACGATCATCCACCATGATCAAGTAGGCTTTATCCCGGGAATGCAGGGTTGGTTCAATATACAGAAATCCATCAATACAATCCACTACATAAACAAACTCAAAGAACAAAACCACATGGTCATTTCATTGGATGCTGAAAAAGCATTTGACAAAATTCAGCATCCCTTCATGCTTAAAGTCTTGGAGAGAACAGGAATTCAAGGCCCATACCTAAACATAGTAAAAGCAATATACAGCAAACCGGTAGCCAGCATCAAACTAAATGGAGAGAAACTTGAAGCAATCCCACTGAAATCAGGGACCAGACAAGGCTGCCCCCTTTCTCCTTATCTTTTCAATATTGTACTTGAGGTACTAGCTCGGGCAATTCGACAACATAAGGAGGTCAAAGGGATACAAATTGGAAAGGAAGAAGTCAAACTATCATTATTTGCAGACGACATGATCGTCTACCTAAGTGACCCAAAGAACTCCACTAGAGAGCTCCTACAGCTGATAAACTTCTTCAGCAAAGTGGCAGGTTATAAAATCAACTCCAGCAAATCAGTGGCTTTCCTATACTCAAAGGATAAGCAGGCTGAGAAAGAAATTAGGGAAATGACCCCCTTCACAATAGCCACAAACAGTATAAAGTATCTTGGGGTGACTCTTACCAAACATGTGAAAGATCTGTATGACAAGAACTTCAAGACTCTGAAGAAGGAAATGGAAGAAGACCTCAAAAAATGGGAAAACCTCCCATGCTCATGGATCGGTAGAATCAATATAGTTAAAATGGCCATTTTGCCTAAAGCACTATACAGATTCAATGCAATACCCATCAAAATCCCAACTCAATTCTTCACAGAGTTAGAAAGAGCAATTATCAAATTCATCTGGAACAACAAAAAACCCAGGATAGCTAAAACTATTCTCAGCAACAAAAGAAAATCTGGGGGAATCAGTATCCCTGACCTCAAGCAATACTACAGAGCAATAGTGTTAAAAACTGCATGGTATTGGTACAGTGACAGGCAGGAAGATCAATGGAACAGGATTGAAGATCCAGAAATGAACCCACACACCTATGGCCACTTGATCCTCGACAAAGAGGCTGAAAACATCCAGTGGAAAAAAGATAGCCTTTTCAACAAATGGTGCTGGTTCAACTGGAGGTCAGCATGCAGAAGAATGCGAATTGATCCATCCTTGTCTCCTTGTACTAAGCTCAAATCCAAATGGATCAAGGACCTCCACATAAAGCCAGACACTCTGAAGCTAATAGAAAAGAAACTGGGGAAGACCCTTGAGGACATCGGTACAGGGAGAAAGTTTCTGAACAGAACACCAATAGCGTATGCTCTAAGAGCAAGAATTGACAAATGGGACCTCATAAAATTACAAAGTTTCTGTAAGGCAAAGGGCACCATCAAGAGGACAAATCGGCAACCAACAAATTGGGAAAAGATCTTCACCAATCCTACATCAGATAGAGGGCTAATATCCAATATATATAAAGAACTCAAGAAGTTAGACTCCAGAAAACCAAACAACCCTATTAAAAAATGGGGTACAGAGTTAAACAAAGAATTCTCACCTGAAGAACTTCAGATGGCGGAGAAGCATCTTAAAAAATGCTCAACTTCATTAGTGATTAGGGAAACGCAAATCAAAACAACTCTAAGATTTCATCTTACACCAGTCAGAATGGCTAAGATTAAAAATTCAGGAGACAGCAGGTGTTGGAGAGGGTGTGGAGAAAGAGGAACACTCCTCCACTGCTGGTGGGGTTGCAAATTGGTACAACCACTCTGGAAATCAGTCTGGCGGTTCCTCCGAAAACTGGGCACCTCACTTCCAGAAGATCCTGCTATACCACTCCTGGGCATATACCCAGAAGACTCCCCACCATGTAATAAGGATACATGTTCTACTATGTTCATAGCAGCCCTATTTATAATTGCCAGATGCTGGAAAGAACCCAGGTATCCCTCAACAGAAGAGTGGATGCAAAAAATGTGGTATATCTACACAATGGAGTATACTATTCAGCCATTAGAAACAATGAATTCATGAAATTCTTAGGCAAATGGATGGAGCTAGAGAATATCATACTAAGTGAGGTAACCCAGACTCAAAAGGTGAATCATGGTATGCACTCACTAATAAGTGGATATTAACCTAGAAAACTGGAATACCCAAAACATAATCCACACATCAAATGAGGTACAAGAAGAAAGGAGGAGTGGCCCCTGGTTCTGGAAAGACTCAGTGAAACAGTACTCAGCAAAACCAGAACGGGGAAGTGGGAAGGGGTGTGTGGGAGGACAGGGGAAGAGAAGGGGGCTTATGGGACTTTCTGGGAGTGGGGGGGCTAGAAAAGGGGAAATCATTTGAAATGTAAATAAATTATATTGAATAAAAAAATTAAGAAAAAAAAAGAATTGACAAATGGGACCTCATAGATATGGTCTTTACAGGTTCTCTCTCCCCTTTGTTGGGCATTTCAGCTAATGACATTCCTGTTGGGTCCTGGATGCCTCTTGCTTTCCTGGCATCTGGAAATAAACAAGAAATAATAAAGGGCTGGGGAAATGGTTCAAGGAGTAAAGCACTTAGCATTCTGAGAACCTGCTACCACATGTCCACAATTCAGCTAATTCAAGTTATAGTAGCATACATCTCTAATTCCCATGCTCCTGTAGCTAGATGAGAGGCAAATACTGCAAGGAGAATCCCCTGAAAGCCCACAGAAGATCTTGTCTCCTTAACACAGCAGTACATAGCAAGAGACTTTGTCTCAAAGAAGCGGGGTCAAACACCCAAATACATCCTTTGACTTTGCACACTGTGGCAAATGGACTCCTGCTTTATGAATATGTATGCACATGTACACACACACACACACACACACACCCGTACACATACACACACACCATACAAAAACATTTTAAAATGCAATAGAATAAGAATTTTATATTGGGAAATAAAATAAAAATAAAATTCATACCAGAGAAGTCGTAATGCTTGCAGAGTGCTCTACAATCACCTGGGTCTCCAGCGCTAGAGGCTCCCCACACTCACTGGTTTCCTCCCACATACACATGGCACGCATGCAAAAACATATACATATAAATTTTTAAAAATGAACATTTTAAAGGAGTATTGGGTAGTCATAAATGACTATATCATCAAGTCTGAGGAAATTAGGGAATTTGATTGCAAACTTCTGCATGAATCTGTGGGTGTAAAACCTGTGCCATATTAAGCAAGTGAGCAGATTGTTTGGGGGAAGTGCTCTAGAAATACCATTGTTCTTAAAGCAACTACGGAAGACTTCTGTGCATTTTAATTCATTTTCTATATTACCTGGTCCAAATCCTGGGGCTTCCTGAGAAGCAAAGGCAATAACACATTCTATAATATTATTGTTCCTTATATAGGATGTGAATGTAAAAGGAAGAAAAAGGAAGAAATGAATGGGAAGAATAGGAGTGGGGAATCATAAAACTGGGAGTTAGGGTGGTTATAGGATTTACTCATGTGAAAATATCTTTATGAAACCCATCTCTATGTAAAGGAGTGTATGACAACAAAAGAAGAAAAACTATCACAGGCGAAATGTGGATTCTAACATGGAAGGGAGTGAGAAGCTTCTAATATTGCTGCACATGTGTAAAAATATATGATAAATTTTATTAGAGCTAATAATATATTGTGTGTTAGGCAAGGAATCAGCAGCTAACGAAGAAAAACATGAAGGAAAACAAAAAATTGTAAAAGCACGATCACCAAAAAATAACAATATAAATGTTGAGGACTGAAGGAATAGAGCCCTAAAGAATGATTTGATTTTTTTTAAACAATAATACTGCTCTCATTTTTTAAATTATTTTTTGCCATTGACAGAGCTTGGGTTTTGTTCATTCTTTTTATTTTATTTTATTTTTTTGGATATTTTCTTTATTTACACTTCAAATGTTATCCCCTTTCCTGGTCCTCTCCAGGGTAGCCCCTAATTCCCCTTCCCCTGCTTATAAGGTACACACATACACACACACACACACACACACACACACACACACACACACACACACACTCTCCTGCCTCCCCTCCCTCAAATTTCCCTATACTAGGGCATTAGTCCTTCTCAGGACCAAGGGCCTCTCCTCCCATTGATGCCCGACAAGGCCATCCTCTGTTACATATGCAGCTGGAGCCATGGGTCCCTCCATGTGTACTCCTTGGTTGGTGGGTCAGCCTCTGGGAACTCTGGGGGTTCTGATTGGTTGATATTGTTGTTCTTCCTATTGGGATTGCAAACCCCTTCAGCTCCTTCAGTCTTTTCTCTAACTTCTTCACTGGGGACCCCACCCTCAGTCCAGTAGTTGGCTGTAAGTATCTGCCTCTGAATTTGTCAGGCTCTGGCAGACCTTCTGAGGAAAGAGCTATACCAAGCTCCTGACAGCAAGAACTTCTTGGCATCCAAAACAGTGTCTTCATTTGGTGACTGTATATGGGATGAATCCCCGGGATTCACTTTGTTTTCATATTTGCTTCCACGAGTATTTTGTTTCCCTTTCTAAGAAGGACCAAAGCACCCACACTTTGGTCTTCTTTCTTCTTGAGCTTCATGTGGTCTGTAAATTATTTCTTAGGTTTTTCCGAGCTCTGGGGCTAATATTCACTTATCAGTGAGTACATACCATGAGAGTTCTTTTGTGATAGTATTACCTCACTCAGGATATTTTCTAGCACCATCCATTTGCCTAGAAATTTCATGAAGCCATTGTTGCTAATAGCTGACTGGTACTCCACTAGTGTAAATAGTACGCCACTGTGTAAATGTACATTTCCTGTATTCATTCCTCTGTTGAAGGACATCTGGGTTCTTTTCAGCTTCAGGATATTATTAATAAAGCTGCTATGAATATAGTTCTTGTTCTTGTTATATGTTGGAGCATGTGTTCTTGTTATATGTTGGAGCATCTTTTGAGTTTACACCCAGGAGTGGTGTAGATGGGTCTTCAGGTAGTTCAATGCCCAATTTTCTGAGGAACCACCAGACTGATTTCCAGAGTGGTTATACCACCTTGCAACCCCACCAGCAGTGGAGGAGTGTTCCTCTTTCTCCGTATCCTGTCCAGCATCTGCTGTCACCTGAGTTTTTGATCTAAGGTATTCTGAGTGGTGTGAGTTAGATGTTGTTGAACATCTCTTTTGGTTGCTTCTTGGCCATTTGATACTCCTCAGGTAAAAATTATTTTTTCTTTGATTGGATATTTTCTTTATTTACATTTCAAATATTTTCCCCTTTCCAGGTCTCCTCTTCGAAAAACCCCTATACCCTCCTCCTTCCCCAGGCCTTTCTCTATGAGCATGCTCCCTTATCTACCCACTCTAATCCTCCTGCTCTGGCATTCTCCTGTATTGGGGCATTGAACACCTTCAGGCCAAGGGCCTCTCCTCCCACTGATGTCCAACAAGGCCATCCTCTGCCACAATGTGGCTAGCACCATGAGTTGCTCTATGTGTATTCTTTGGTTGGTGGTCCAGTCCCCAAGAGCACTTGGGGGGTCTGACCTGTTCACACTGCTGCTTCCTCCATGAGACTGAAAACCACCTCAGCTCCTTCAGTTCCTTCGCCAACTCCCCCATCTTAACTCTGCACCCCATTTAAGATTATTTGATTCTCTTGAGTCTAACTTCTTGAGTTCTTTGTATAGATTGGATTTTAGTCCTCTAGGATACAGTATTGGTAAAGATCCTTTCCCAATCAATTGGCCTTTGTCATGTTCCATCGACAGTGTCTTCTGCCTTATAGAAGTTTTGTAATTTTATGAGGTCCCATTTTTTGATTCTTCATCCCATTGTATCTAAGTGGAGATCCTAGATCCATTTGGACTTGAGCTTTGTACAAGGAGATATGAATGGATCAATTTGCATTCTTTTACATGCTGACCTCCAGTTAAACTAGCACCATTCATTGAAAATGCTGCCTTTTTTCCACTGGATGGTTTTAGCTCCTTTGTGAAAGATAAAGAGACCATAGGTGTGTGGGTTATTTTCTGGGTCTTCAATTCTATTCTATTCATCTTCCTGCTGGTCTCTGTACACATACCATGCAATTTTTATGACTATTGCTGTGTAATATAGCTTGATGTTAGGGATGGTGATTCCCCCAGAAGTTCTTTTATTGTTGAGAATGATTTTTGCTGTCCTGGGTTTTTTGTTATTCAAAATGAATTTACAAATTGCTATGTATGTATGTATGTATGTATGTATATATGTATATATGTATATATGTATATATGTATATATGTATGTATGTATATGTATGTATGTATGTATATATGTATTTTTTCAAATTGTTCTTCCTAATTATGAATAATTGAGTTGGAATTTTGATGGGGATTATATTGAATCTGTAGATTGCTTTTGACAAGATGGTCATTTTTATTATATTAATCCTGCCAATCCATGAGCATGGGAGAGCTTTCCATCTTCTGAGATTTTCTTTGATTTCTTTCCCGAGTGACTTGAAGTTCTTGTCAATCAGATCTGTCACTTCCTTGGTTAGAGTCACAGCAAGGATACAAAGTTTTATGAATACCCAAAGGCCTGTTGGGTCAGAGAACAGTTGTACTTAGCAGTAAATATAATAAAAATAAATTTAAAATGCTCTTAGAACTAAATAAAATGAGAATAAAGGACATGAGAAAGATTGCATATATCTGAGTCGTCAAGAATACATATGAAATACAATTTCTATTTCAAATACTGTGATGAAAGGAGGAAACACAAGATGTGAGAAAGACTGTAGGTTTGTCAGAATTCACAATGCCAGGCATCGAATACAGTTTCTTCGTAAAAGGCTGAGGTGATCCAGCCATATAAATCATGAAGTCCCACATGGTTGATGCTTTAGACATTGACTGTAGAAGCTAATAGGTTTATTGGAACACAAAGGATGAATAATGTGTTATAATTCTTGAGACAAACAAGTTTAAGGGAGGAGGAATATATATATATATATATATATATATATATATATATATATATTATGAAATCTCATAATCATATACATGATTAAATGTATATGAAATCTCATAGTGAAATTTACTACATTTCATTCTACTTAAAATTAATTATAAAATAAAGTAACATAAAAGGAACTGGGGTCAAGGCCATGATAATAAAGATGATAGTAGAGGGTACAGTCAACATAGCTTGATGAGGCAAAATCTAGATTTTCTAAGAAAAGAATCACATAACTTCAGAGTGACTACAATTTTGACTAAATAATAAATAGATAAGAACTTTCTATTGTTTTATTAATAGATTTTTCTCTAGCTTTATAAGTAAACATTACATGAATGTTTAAAAAAAACAATATAATGTGAAAACTATTAGAGAGGTCTTAGGGAATACTTCAATGATTTGAAAATACACAGTCTTTTCACCATAGATAGAATTAATTAAATTACTTGTTTACTTATTTATTTACATTGAGACAGGATCTCCAGAAATAGTCAGAAGAGCCTGGACCTTTGGTTCCTCCTGCCTTCAACTCCATTTTGCTGGGAATTCAGGTTACACATTCTTGTTTTAATAAAGGACATGCTAATTACAAATATCTTACAAATTATCTCAGTGTCAGGTGTGGTACTCCTTATGACTATTTGATCCCATAGGTTTCAGACATCCCTGCATACTATACAATCTATGACCATGTCTTTTGTTTAGCCACCAGACACAAATGATAATACCTGTTCTTGACAATACTATGCATCTTAGTTGCAATATAAAGAAAAAACTTAAACAAGAGCCGAGCTGGAAGCTTCTCACTTGAGGATTAGCTTTAATAATGACAGAAGGCACTATGTAATCTTTCAAAAGATAAAAGTTTATTAGTAATCTTACCTAGATAGAAACACTATTAACTACAGTACCAATTCACAAGAAAATATGTTCCAACTATGGCATGATGGTTGTAGATGTAATAAAATACTTTGTATTTGAACCCCAAGCATGTTCTGCAAGGCAGACCAATACTCTACAAATGAGCAAGGCATCATCTACTCATAAATGTTCTGCTAGTGTTTAAATAAATAGGAATGTCATTCAACTGCCTTCTAAACTCATATATTTGTACACACACACACAAATGATACTCTTAAAGTTCACATTAGATGCTACTATTTCCAATGAATAGTAATCTGCAGAAATCCCTCGCTTCTCTAGTCACTGAGAAGGAGGGACTGTTGAATATTCAACTCTAAGCAGAATGATTTCTGCAACGCTTAGGTAATGCTCCAAAAGAAAGAATATAAAAATATGAATATAGAAGCATTGTAAAATGTTCTACCTTCATTGCATGACATAGTTATTTCAATAGCCAATAACATGTGAAAGAAATCTTGTGGGGACCTGTACTCCCATGCAGAACTCTTGGTTTCTGAAACATTCTCATGGAAAGGGAGTCTTTTTCTTATTGTCCTCAGGTATGTACATATTTGAAACTACTAGGTTTCACTGGATAATTCCATATCCATGGGCACTCATATGAACCTAGTTAAACTCATTGGTTAACAAAACATTTGACATGAAGACAAAGAGGGAGAGATTTTAGAGAAAAATGGATGTCAACGGGAATAGGAAGGAGACAGGAATGAGAATAACTATAACATTACATATCATATGACATGACAAAAAACAAACTTAATCTGTATTATAAAAGACAAAAAAGTTTCATACTGAAATAAAAATACCTGAACTACAAATAAATTAAGAGAATCCAAATTACTAATAACAATAATGTATGAATGATAAGCAGCCTTAAAATTAATAACCTAAGAGATAAACCCATATTTCTTATAATACTTAACAACATGACTGTAAAATTTACACCACAAAAGAACAAGTAATGATTATTAGTAAACAATTCATTGATCAGTAATCAATACTGAAATTTTCATTTAAACATTCTGAATTATGCTATACTTAAATAAAATAGGAAGTTAATCATATTATATATGATTGACTATTTAGTCAATAGAGATCACGTAGAAAATATGACTAAAAATACTCATTTAGGCATATGAGTTTTGAAGCTTTAAAAATTAGGTTTTTACTTTATTTTATTTTTACAATATAATATCTTGATTTTTCTCTTCCATTTTAATTCCCAAGACCTCACATATTTCTATCTTTTTTTTCTTTCAAATTTATTGTCGTTACCTACATAGATGTACCTTAAAAACAAATACAACCTGCTTGGTCTGTGTAAAATTACTTGTAGTTATATGTGCTCTAGACTGACCATTGTTAGTAGATAACCAGCTGGTGTGCTCTCGCATGAGGAGGTCAACCTCTCCATGGTAGCAGGACTATTGCTATTGTCAGTTATATTTTCTCAGTCATGTTGATGAGTCTTTATGAGTATAGCTTCTAGTATTCCTAGAAAACAAAATTACACACTGAACTCCATACCTCCTAATCTATAAGGCTATATAAGAAAAAAATGTCAAATCCAGAACATTAAACTGCATTTAGGAATATTTGAAGTAAAGAAAATAATCAAAAGTTTAATGTCTTCTAAATAAGTCTGTTAGTGGTGATAATAACATTGAACCCAAATTAGTTTATATATCTAAAATTATTTTCATAAATAAGGAAAAGAAAAATCAAATGAGCAATTTTATATCTTTATAAGCAAGGTGCTAATTTATTGATGGTCATAAAAGTGCAGTTTAAAATAACTGTGAAGTGGTAGCATCTGTCCTGCCTAGTACCAAAAATCAGAGTTCTTGATATCTTCAGGGGCAAATTATGGGAGGGTAGAGTATATTTTAGCTAACTAAACTTGATTTTTAAAAGCTTCACTTAAATAAAAAAACAATTGGAAGGTTATGTTGCCAATGCTAATGTGTTACATATGACAGCATTTGTATTATCACAAACATGAAGGACAACAAGAAATAATATTAAAAATGGATTGGAATAAAATAAAACTTCTCGGCCTCTTCCCTGTTCTGTTGGATGTGGTAGATCTGTGCCACATCTGGCAAGAGGAAGATCCTAATTCCTCATACTCGCTAGAGATCTAGCAGGAGCAGATTATCTGGTAAGAATCACAATGCATGCCCAGAGGTCCAGAGCCACCCTGGGGCTCATTACCCAGCAACCCCCCAGAACACCACTCCCATTCCTTCCCCGATACCCCTCCCTCCTCCGCTGCCTCTGCCCCTTTCTGTCAGATGTGGTAGACCTGTGCCACATCTTGCAAGAGTAAGATCCCACTTCCTGATACTTGCTAGAGAACTGGCAGGAGCAGATTATCCAGGAGGATCCTATTTCCTGATACTCTTTAGAGAGTGGGCAGGAGCACGGTATTCAAGAACTGGCAGGAGCAGGTCGTTTGAGAACTGACACCAGTAGGGTATTTGAACTGGTAAAAGTGGGGAATTCGAGAATCAGCCTCAGCAGTGCATTCGAGAACCAGCAGCAGCAGAACATTTGAGAAATAGCAGCCAGCAGGGCATTCGACCCTTTCCAAGTCTGCCACAGAAAGACCCCATCACCTGATACTTCCAGGAGAACCAGCTGTTTGCAGGGCATTGGAGAGAAAGGGAATCTCAGGAGTGTAGAAACACAGGCCTGCAGGACAGAGAGATAGAGACAGCAAGACCAACTAACACCGGAGATAACGAAATAGCCAAAGGCAAACTCAAGACCATTACCAACAGAACCAAGGCAACATGGCATAATCAGAACCCAGTTCTCCCACAGCAGCAAATCCTGCATACTCCATCACATCAGAAAAGCAAGAGCTAGATTTAAAATCACATCTCATATTGTTGATTGAGGATTTCAAGAAGGACATAAATAACCCCCTTAAAGAAATACAGGAGAACATGAGTCAACAAGTAGAAACCCAAAAATCCCTTAAAGAAAGACAAGAGAATATGGATCATAAGGTAGAAGCCCTTAAAGAGGAAACATAAAAATCTCTTTTTTTATTGATTATCTTCTTCATTTACATTGCCAATGGTAAAACCTTTCCCAATTTTCCCCCTCCCCAACGATTCCCTACCCCCTGCCTCCATGAATATGTCCCTCTACCTCTACCCAACACACTCCCAACTCCTCCCCCTTCACCCCCCCTCCCATCTGTTTCCCTTTGTTGGGGCTTCTATTGAGCCTTTATCTGACCAAAGACCACTCCTCCCACTGATGCCCAACAAGGCATTCCTCTGCCACATTTTTGGCTGAAACTAGGACGCAACATTTTGCTGCATACAAGAAACCCACCTCAGTGACAAAGACAGTCACTATTTAAGAGTCAAAGTTGGGAAAAAATTTTCCAAGCAAATGGTCCCAAGAAACAAGCTGGAGTGGCCATTCTTATATCCTTATATCGGATAAAATTGACTTTCAACCAAAAGTTGTCAAAAAAGATAAGGAGGGTGTACTGGCTAGTTTTGTGTGTCAACTTGACACAGGCTGGAGTTATCACAGAGAAAGGAACTTTAGTTGGGGAAGTGCCTCCATGAGATCCAGCTGTGGGGCATTTTCTCAATTAGTGATCAAGTGGGGAAGGCCCCTTGTGGGTGGTACCACCTTTGGGCTGGTGCTCTTGAGTTCTATAAGACAGCAGGCTGAGCAAGCCAGGGGAAGCAAGCCAGTAAGAAACATCCCTACATGGCCTCTGCATCAGCTACTGCTTCCTGACCTGCTTGAGTTTCAGTCCTGACTTCCTTTAGTGATGAACTGCAACGTGGAAGTGTAAGCTCAATAAACCCTTTCCTCCCCAACTTGCTTCTTGGTCAAGATGTTTGTGCAGGAATAGAAACACTGACTAAGACAGAGGGACACTTCATATTGATCAAAGGAAAAGTCTACCAAGATGAACTCTCAATTCTGAACATTTATATGCTCTGAAACGCAAGGGCACCTACATTCATAAAAGAAACTTTAATAAAGCTCAAAGCATACATTTCAACCCACATAATAGTGGGAGACTTCAACACCTCAGTCTCAAAAATGGACAAATCATGCAATCAGAAGCTAAACAGAGATACAGTGAAACTAACTGAATTTATGAACCAAATAGATCTAACACATATTTATAGAACATTTCACCCTAAAGCAAAAAAAATTTACTTTCTTCTCAGCACTTCCTGGTACTTTCTCCAAAACTGACCATACAATTGGTCACAAAATGGGCCTCAACAGATACAGAAATATTGAATTATTCCATGAATCTTATCAGATCATCACGGCCTAAGGCTGGTCTTAAGCTCAAAAAAAAAAAAAAAGCAATGGAAAACACACATTACCTTGGCCAAGGAAGAAATAAAACTCATATCTCTGAGTGCCTCCAAAAAGAGAATGGAGAGAGCTTACACTAACATCTTCTTGACAGTGCACTTGAGAGCTCTAGAACAAAAGGAAGCAAATACCCCCAAGAGGAGCAGATGGCAGGAAATAATCAAACAACCCAGGATAGCAAAAACTATTCTCCACAACCAAAGATCTTCTGGGGGAATCACCATCCCTGACCTCAAGCTCTACTACAGATCGACAGTGATAAAAATGGTTTGGTATTAGTATGCAGACAGGCAGGAAGATCAAAGGAATAGAATTGAAGACCCAGAAAACCCACACATATATGGCCACTTGATATTTGACAAAGGAAATAAAAACATCCAGTGGAAAAAAGGTAGCCATTTTAACAAATGGTGCTGGATCAACTGGAGGTCTGCATGCAGAAAAATGTAAATCAACCCATTCTTATTTCCTTGTACAAAGCTCAAGTCCAAGTGAATAAAGGATCTACACATAAAACTGGACACACTGAAGCTTATAGAAGAGAAAGTGGGGACATGGTCACAGGGGAAAATGTTCCTAAACAGAACACCAATGACTTATGCTCTAAGAACAAGAATTGACAAATGGGACCTCATAAAACTGCAAAGCTCCTGTAAGGCAAAGGGCATGATCAATAGTACAAAAAGGCAGCCATCAAATTGGGAAAAGATCTTTACTAAGCCTACATACTATAGAGGGCTAATATCCAATGTATACAAAGAACTCAAGAACTTAGTGTCCAGAGAATCAAATAACCCTATTAAAAAATGGGGAACAGAGCTAAACAGGGAATTCTCAACTGAGGAAACTCCAGTGGCCCTAAAGCACCTAAAGAAATGTTCAGCATCCTTAGTTATTAGGGAAATGCAAATCAAAACAACACTGAGATTCCACCTTACAACAGTCAGAATGGCTAAGATGAAAAACTCAAGGGACAGCAGATGCTGGAGAGGATGTGGGGAAAAGGGAACACTTCTCCATTGTTGGTGGAATTGGAGGCTGGTAAAACCACTCTGGAAATCAGTTTGGCGATTCCTCAGAAAATTAGATATAGTACTACCTGCTGACCCAGCTATACCACCCCTGGGCATATATCCAGAAGGTGCTCCTACATGTAATAAGGACACATGCTCCACTATGTGCATTGTTGCCTTATTTATAATAGCCAGAAGCTGGAAATAACCCAGATGTCCCTCAACAGAGGAATGGATACAGAAACTGTGGTATATATATACAATGGAGTACTATTCAACTATTAAAAACAAGGAATTTATGAAATTCTTAGGCAAATGGATGGAACTAGAAAGTGTCATCCTGAGCAAGGCAACCCAATCACAAAAGATCACACATGATATGCACTCACTAATAAGCAGAAGTTAGCCCAAATGCTCAAAATAAACAAGTTGCAATCCACCCAGCACAGGAAGCTCAAGAAGGAGAACTTAAATAAGGGTGCTTTGGTTCTTCTAAAAAAAGGGAACAAAATACTCACAGGAACAATAAGGGAGGCAATGTGTGGAGCAGGGACTGAAGTAAAGGCCACCCAGAAATTGCCCTATCTGGGATTCATCCTATAAACAGTCAACAAACCCCTACACTACTAAGGACAACAAGAAGTATTTACCAAAAGTTGCATGCAATGGTTGTCTCCAGAATGGCCCTGACAGAGACTTACAAATACAGAGGCAAATGCTAGCAACCAACTATTGGACTGGGCATGAACTCCCCAATGGAGGAGCTGGAGGGTGGTCCAGAAGAGCTGAAGGGGTTCTGAAGGGGAAGAACAATGATTTTGGCCACCCAGATGCCCCAAGACTCCCAGGGACTGAACCATCAACCGATGGGCACACATGGTTCCAACCAAAAATATGGCAGAGGAAGGCCTTGTCGGGCATCAGTGGAAAGAATAGTTCTTGGTCAAGTAAAGGCTCAATAGAGGCCCCAACAAAGGGAAACCAAGTGGGGGAGGTGGGAGTTTGTTGGGTGGAGGGGCATATATGTGGAGGCAGGGGGAGGGAGGAGGAGTTGGAGGTCTTTGGGGAGGGGGGAAGTTGGGAAAGGTTTTACCATGGCAATGTAAATGAAGGTGATATTCAATTAAAAAAAGAAAAAAAAGGAAAAAAGAAAACTTCTCACAAAATGCTGTTAAGTATTATGAGAAATATGTGTTTATCTCTTAGGTTATTTTTAATTTTAAGGCTGCTTATCATCCATACATTACTGTTGCTAGTAATTGGGATTCTCTTAATTTATATGTAGTTCAGGTATTTTTAAAATAGAAGATGTAAAGACATTATTAACAAATCAAATTTAATGTTATATTCTGTTGTATGCAGCTATCTACTTTTGTGGTCCCCTAAAGGATGCCTGAACTCTTGCATACTATCAAAGTTTATGAAAAACTGAATTAATAAATGGCATGCAATAATATATTGGGATTAATAGCTAATAATAAACAAAAGAGTTAAATATGCCATCAAAAAAGATTACTCGATATGTTATCTTCAAGGACATTTTGGGAGTCTCTCAGTGTCTATCCATCTAGGATCCCATGAAATTATATAAAGTAGAGGATTGTTGTTACTAAATAAAACAAGAGACTAAATAAAACCTTCTGATAAGGAAGATTGTCCCACTGTATTATCCTGAGGACATGCTGGATATTTATTTTACATGTGAATGAAAGGTTTAGACAACTACATCATCATTCTTTTCAACATTTCAATGAATATGAAAATGCACACATTATCATAAACCTTTTCTATTCTTAATGGAACAAAACCAGACATGAATAAAATATCAGAAACAAACAAAAAAATCCCACTAAACATAACATACTGTTTTTAAAAAAAATTATTATTTGTCTAGCAATGTAAGAAATAAAACTAGTTTTAGCTTACATGAGATGCAACTAAAGAATCCTCAAAATAAAAAAATAAAATATATTTATCAAATATATATGAAAAAAAATAAATGAAGATGAAAAGCAGAAAAATTAAAATTGAAAACAGAAATCAGAAAATAAATGTGAGATATTCTAATACTTAGTAATTGTCTTCGCTGCTTTTTCCTTTGCTGTGACAAAACACCATCAAGACAACATATATATAAGCAAACATTTTATTTGGTGAATCATTGTTCCTTACAGTTATCAGAAAACTTGGAGAATGTGAAAAAATAACAGTTGCAGATGTTTGATCAGGAAAAAAGTGAACCTACTATCGCTTTAGGACAAATGTGGGAGTTTTGTCCTCCAGAGCTCAGAGATGACTCACTCAACTGAAGATGCAGCCTAGTATGGAGCTGCACTTCTAAGCAGAGCAGAACAAAGCACAGCACTCGTAAGCATGTTCTGTAGTGCAGGATGAAAGTCAGAGTGATGTCAGAGTAAAAAACCAAAACACCTGATGGATAAGCACTGTCATTATGAGAGGCAAATTCATATGTCAGTTTTTATAGCTAATTCTGCTTTTTTGGGAAGAAACATATAAGAGTGAAGGAATCATTTTAGATATGTCAATGTCAAAATATTATTTCAAAGTAATTTAAAATATAATTTTACTTTGCCTATATATATACATATATATGTATATATGTATATATTGATTAACAATAACTTTAATGGTGGAACATTGCATACTTTTCAGTAGATGCTTGCTAGTTACTGTATTTTTCTATGAAGAGACAAAGAGACAGAGGAAACTTAAAAAAGGAAACATTTATTTGTAGATTTACTCAAAGTTTTCAGAGGATGAATACATGACTAATGGTGAGCACAGTAGAAGGCATGGAAGCATGTGACTGGAACAGCAGTTAAAGTTTACATATGATCTACAAGTTTTGAGAGAGAGAGAGAGAGAGAGAGAGAGAGAGAGAGAGAGAGAGAGAGAGAGAGAGAGCCTTTGAAACCTCAAAACCCAACCCCATTTGGACTACCCCAGTTTCTCCAACAAGACAATACTTATCATGACAGATGAGACTTTGGGAGCTGTTCTTATTCACACTATTACAATATTAAAATAATTATCCATATAGTCCATATTTTACTGTTATGATACTAACCTTTAATAGTTAAAAAGAAAAATCACTAAGCCACATGACAGTACTCCCAATGCATGTGATTAGACATGTTTTAGCTTTTTATAAGCATAAAATGATGCTAAAAAGTAACTTTAGAGAGATGTACAAACACTATGTTATCTACTTTCTATTACCACACTAGTGAGTATGAAATATGCCAATATGAGATGAGGTAATTAAAAATATCCTGTTTGTTATTCACCTGTGAAATATTTTATAAACAAGCCCATGTGTGAACCTTATATTTTGTATACAAAGAAACAAGTGTTAATTACTGAAAATGCAGACAGCTGTGAAAATATTTATCTGCTATGAGCTTGTTTTCTTCAGCACACTGTTCTATTTTTAAGATAAAAGCATTTATACACCTCTAACACTCCTGTATCAGATAGGACTCATTAAAAAGATTGCATAGACACATTGTTTCTGGGCTGTATTTAGAAGAACTTCTAAGAAAATGGGTTGTTAGATTTTTTGAGTCATTGTCTAAAGAAAGTTCTAAGATTCATTAGATTCTTTGGGTGAATCCAATGTAATTACTTCCATTCGAACTTCAATGTATATAGTTATCTATAAGAGCCTGTTTGTAGAAGGAACTTTTATCCACCTGTTGTAACTGTCTTCTTAGAGATTTACTCCTGAAAATACTCACACTTTTCAGTTCTTTGTGAATTCTGGCTGGTTCAGTCAGCTGTTCTGGCACAAAAGCCTCTCCAAGCTGACTGATTCAAACTGGTTTCTCTCAGCTTCTGACTAAATTGCTCTGTGTGTCCTCAAACAAACCCTGGCAATCAGTTCTAATCTGGCTCCTATTCATTCTCTGGCTTGGTCTTTCTTCATCCAGAACACTTTCATTGTAAAACTGTCCTGGTAAAAATGTGCCTCCACCCTCTCTCCATCATCCTCTGTTCCTTCCTCTCGCTCTTCCTCTCACTCTTAATTCTCCTCTCTTTCCTGTTATCCTGATTGTTGTACATATCCTATCTCTGACTCCTTCTGACGAAATTTTCTCTTATTCTTCACTTTGGCTCCCTCTCAATTGGACATCAATTTTAAACATGGCCACTCGTTCTAAAATTTAATTAAATGTTCAGTTTTGCTATGAAAGGTGTGTACTAAGGTTGTGTCTCTATTTCAGAGACATATACCTAGGATGTCTTTAGATGTTGTCCCTCGCAAGAGTCGCTATGTTGCTGGATTAAAATTCCTCTACACCTATCATTATAACAACACTCTGCATTGTGCATTTTTAAATATCTGAAAAAGTCCAGTATACTTTTATTTCACCAAATTTTACAGAAAGGAATCATTTATATAAGAATAATAAGTGTTATGACTAAGTAGTTAATATAAGACATTTGTCAACTGACTCCAGATAATTTCGTCAAATATATAACAATTAGAAATCAGCTCTAGCAACATTATTCTCAGAACAATACTGTGTGTGTGTGTGTGTGTGTGCACACGCACATGTGCATGTGTGTATGTGTATGTGTCTGTCTGTTTTCTAAGTGATTGGGTATAAATATCAAGAATACTAATGGGAGTAATAAGTACTTAATCTGCTTGGAAAAATCGATAAAATTCAACCAAATCCAGAGACTTTGATGATTATCATCCCATAGCCACTAATGTATCAATGTATTACAGTGATGATAGCACTTTTTTTTAAATTAACATTTTCTAATAAGCAGTTAATTTTTCATCTTAATTTTATGTTTAATTTTTTCCTGACTGTATTCAATGCTTTGGGAGTACTCTCATTTCTACTCTCTTGTGTTACTCTCTCATTACCTCTTCGTCTCTTGCATTATCTCTTCTTCATCCCACAGGTAACTATCCCATATTCATTTCTTTTGGATTTGTTTAGTGAGCCACTGAGTTTTACCAGAGATTTGACACTATCTATAGGACTTATTTGAGACCTACATCCAAGTTTGCTTCTATAAATGTCTGCTGAAATTCCCATTCTTTTCTGTTGCATGCAGCTTTTATTACTCCAACAAAGCTCTAGAATGGGCGTGTACCAACCCCCACCCCAACTTCCCTTGAATTGACAAACTAGACACACACACACACACAGTTTCAACTTCCCTTCTGACACAATTTCTGGGCACTGTTCTCTCCCACCTAGAAAAGCATGCCCTTATGAAAATTCTTATCTCCTCCATCCCTCCCACCTGCCCTACACTTTAGTTGATCAGTTCATTCTAGACCCTGCTAAACACCACTGACCACCCATCTGTAGCAGCAGCCTGTGTAGTCACTCTGGTTGGAGATTTCACATGGCTTGTCAACTTCCACAGAAGCATGGTGAGTTCTCTCTGTCCTCTCCATGCCTCTCTTTGCTTCCTTCCAGAGACTGGAAGTCCTGCCTATTCCTTCTGCCCAGAAATTGGTCCATGACTTCTTCACTGACAGATCAAGGACCAATGGGGGATAGAACCTTAGTATCATAACTGCTCCTACACTTTTCAGGTCCACAAAGAGAATCACCGAAACTATTTGTCTTGTGTCATACTTGGAAATATGTCCTATTGTAAAGATAATGTCAGAGATAAATTTTCTTGTGCAAAGTTTCTAAGTTTGTGATTTTGAGAATTCTTAAAAACATCAATTGTCATAATCATTATTTTTATCATTGCCTTAAAAATTGAAACAAGGGCCTAGCAAGTATTAACTACCACTGGCTTATAAACCTATATCCATTTTTTAATTTTGTTTACTTTTTATTTTTGAGATTATAATATAATTACATTATCCTATCCGGTCCACTCCATCCATAACTATTCTAGTTCCCTTTTACTGACAAGTTATATCTATACCTCCTAGTCCCTACACTCTTCCTACTCTCTGTGATTCTATTGATTATATCTTGGTTATCATTAGCTAATATCCACATATAAGCAAAACCATAACACTTTTGTCTTTCTGAATCTGAGATACCTTATTCTGGATGACTTTTTTCAAATTATTTACCTGTAAATTTAATTCTTCCATATTTTCATGGGGTAGAAATAGGGGCATCCTCTCAGAAGCAAGGGAGAGGAGGAATGGGATGAGGAACTATGGGAGGGGGAACTGAAAGGGAGGACAATGACGGTAGTATAAATAAAATAATGAAAAAGACGCCAAAAAGAAACTGCAAAGCTGATTTCCATAGTGTCTGTACAAGTCTGCACTCCCAGCAGCAATGGATGAGTGGCACACCACATCCTCTGTGTCAGCGGCTATGACGTGTACTATTGCTCTTAGCCATTCTGAAAGCTATAAAACAAGTGGATGGCTTCTGGCTGGGAACTGAGGGAGGACTCAGTTGTCTTTGATGAGCTATCCAGTGGAAGTTTCACTATTTTTCCAATGAGTAAATAATAACACAAATTAGACTGGCTGTATTTTTCTTTTGTGGTGTGTGTATGTGTGTGTGTGTGTGTGTGTGTGTGTGTGTGTGTGTGTGAGGAACACAGGGAAGGAGCGTAAACCAGAGAGGAATGGGAAGCAAGTGTGATCATGATGCATTGTATGATATTGCCAAATAATTTATAAGAATACTATGTTGGCAAAAGAAATCTCAAAGTAGTTTTGATTTGTATTTTGTCTGATATCTGAGTATGGTGAATACTTAAATATTTCAGAGACATTTGAATTTCGTCCTTTGAAAATTCTCTATTTAGATCTTTATTTCATTTAAATTGGGATATTTATTTTCTTGAGGTTCACTTTTATTTAGTTCATTATATATGTTAGAAATTAGCCCTCTACCAGATGTATAGTTGTTGAAAATCGCTTCTTATTCTGTAGACTGCTGCTTCCTCTGAATGATGGTGGTCTTTGTCATGCAGAAGAATCTTAGTTTCATGAGGTTCTGTCTATTTAGTTTTGATCATAGTGACTGAGCTAATGGTGTTCTATTTAGAAAGTCTTTCCCTGAGCCAATGAATTTAAAGCTATTTCTCTCTTTTTCTCTTATCAGACTCAGTTTATCTGGTTTTGGTTTGAGGTTTTTGTCTACCTGCATCAGATGGGAGCAGTGTGGCCTTCTGCAGAGAGTGCGAGACCTTGGACATGACTCTAAGTGGAAAGTCTCTATTGAATAGCGCCCTACCCCCCAGGGTTATGAAACCACAGAGAAGAGGATCCAGAAAGAGTGTAAGATCCCAAGGGGATGGCCGACACGGAGTAAACAAGGTCCTCTAAATCCACAGGACATAAGCGCATATTAAATCACAGAGACTGAGGTAGCATTCACAGGGCCTGCACAGGTCTGGTCTGAACCAAGTCTTCTGTGTATTTATGTTTAGTGTACTTACGGCATCCCTGAGTGTAGGAACACATAGATCTGATTCTCTTGCCTCTCCCTGTGTAGTTTCATTGCTTTTGCTTGTCTTATCTAACTCAGATGTGTGAAGTTTTGTTTTATCTTAACTCAATTTATTTTTGTCAATTTTTACTTGAATATTAAAAAATAATAATACAATTAAATTTCTCTCTTCCATTTTCCCCCTCAAAACTTTCCCAATTTAATCCCACCCCCACCCCCAGCTTTCCTATACTTTAGGGCCTTGTTTTTCTTAAATTGTTATTACATGCAAAAATGTATGTACATAGATAACCCATAGTATTATTTGCTCAGTCTGTATATTGCTACAGCATATGAGAAAGGCTTTCTCATGTGATGTCTTGTTACTGGACAACAAAATGGTTAGCTCTTCCCCAGGAAGATTACATCTCTTGCTCCCAGGCTTTTTTCTTTGTGTATTAGGTTTTTCCCTCTCTATTCTGGCATGTCCCTTGGTGTCTTACTTCTTCAGCTAATTTTTGTGCAGTCTTGTTTTTGAGATTTTTATGGATGTAGTATCTGACATTCTCAAGAGACTCAGTCTTACCACAAAGACCGTGATCATCTGGTCTTTGCAGCCTTTCTGCCTGTCTGGCATTCTGCAATGCTGGGACTGTTCTTGGTTTATCTGTCTAATACAGCATGGTTGCAAATATGTAATCCTGCTTGTTCAGGTTCCATAATTCTGGATCTCCAGGCAGGGATAAGGCATAGTTCACTGTTGTTAAGCAAAGAAAATTGTTCTAAAAGATAAACACCCAAGGTAATTATTAAAGATTTAATGACTACTTTAATTATACCTACTTATTAAAACTATAATTGATGAAACATAGAACAACCGCAGAAAGCACAGCATTTACTGTAGCCTGCACAGACTGGAAAGAAATGTCGAGTGAAGACTACAAAAGTTAAGGTAGGAAGTTCTTTGTTTATTTAAAACAATGGTAAAATATGTTATACTAGAAAATAATGATGGAAAGTATTAGTCTTCTTGACATATTTCATACAAAGACATTGTTTTATTCTTTAAAATATTCTTTTCTCAGCCAGGCAGTAGTGGCACATGCCTTTAATCCCAGCATTCTGGGAGGCAGAGGCAGGCAGATTTCTGAGTTGAAGGCTAGCCTGGTCTTCAGAGTGAGTTCCAGGACAGCCAGGGCTATACAGAGAAATCCAGTCTCGAAAAAAAACAAATCCAAAAAAACCAAAAATAAAAACAAACAAACAATTCTTTTCTCACACAATATACCCTGATTACAGATCCCCTCCCTTTATTCCCCCACTCACATTCATAACAACAAAACATAGCAAAATTCTATATAATTTTTTTTTAAAAAATCACATATAAGTTGGACAAGGCAAACCAACACAGTGAAAAGAGCCCCTTTATATATGTGGAAATTTAAGTGTTGCCAATAGATATTTGAACTTGCAATACTAGAATCCCCTATAGTTTAGATTAAAAATTAATTAAAAGTGATGATGAGATGGTTCAATTTATAAAGTTGATTGGTGCCAGGCCTAGTGACTGTGGTTCCTGCAACCAAATTGGTCAAACTGGAGAACCAAAATCAGTAAGTAGTTATTTGACTGCCTGTATATGCTCATATAGGTTCACATATACAAATATGGCACACACACACACACACACAATAGAAATGTAAATTTTATATACATGCCTATAAGAATATTATGGTGTAAAATATGAGCAACTTTTTAGAGGCGTGGAGTGGTAATTTATCTTACAGATTATAGTTTATCATCCAGCAAATAGAATGAATGACTCAAAGCAGAAATTGGTGCAGAGGCTATAGAGGAGCATTGCGTAACTCTCTGTCATGGCTAGCTCAGCCGGATTTTTAACATCTAAGACCACCAGTCCTAGGGTGGCACAACCCACAGTAGATGGAACCCTCCTACATTAATCCTCAACCAAAAAAAATGCATCCATATAGGCCTGCTCACAGGCCATTCTAGTGGGGGCACCTTTTAAATTGAGGTCCCTTCTTCCAAAATGACTCCATCTTGGGTCAAATTTACAGAACACTAGCTTGCAAACTTAAACCATTGTTCATTTGACACAAAAATATGTGAATGTTAAATGATAACTTTTCTATTCTAAGTGACCCAGATCTTATAATATTGATGCAACAAATAAAATATTTCAACTTTTAAACCATCTATACCCTATAAAGTTTCAAACATTCTAAAAGTTCAGCCTTTATATTGAACCAACCCTGCATCCCTGGGATAAGTTCACTTCAGTGAATAATCACTGTCGTAAATTTTATACTTTGAAGCTTAATGACATCATTTTTTAAACTGACTGTTTTTTAAGCAGAGTGAAAGCAAAACCATTTCTACTAGAAAGTGTTTTGGGCTTTTCTTTATTCCCAGTAAATTTAAGTACTGCTCCCTGATATTTTTGACACTTCTTAAGTTGTGTTATATTTTGTGTTTATTTTTATCACTTTATTAGTTATTCTTTCTGCAAAAAGTTGTTAGCATCACTAGCTTGCCACAATTTTTAGTTTTACTAGATGTATCTGTTCCCTGGAGAATCTAAGGAAAGAAAAAGAATCTTATACAAACAGAGTAAAAATTTTAATTGTAGTAATAAAATTATTGTATCAACATGTCTATTTCATCTGTACTTTTTATCATATACATAACAAAAATTACTTACTATTGATTTTAGAAATGCAGTGTTATACTACTTAGGAATAAAACTAAAATTCCCACTCTCTAAGAGTTTAATCTATCATTTATCTATCTATCTATCTATCTATCTATCTATCTATGTATCTATCTATCTCTCTATGTCGGTCTCAGTCTCAGACTCTATCACTATCTCTATCCATCTATCTATCTATCTATCTATCTATCTATCTATCTATCTATCTATCTATCTGTTTGTGGTGGTTAGTTTTATGTCAACTTGATACAAGTTGAATATCTGAGAGAAGAAAGTCTCAATTAACAAAATATCTTCATAACATAAGCCTATAGGCAAGCCTTTACATTATTTCTTATAATTAGTGATTGACTGGAGAGGGGCCATCCATTGTGGTTGGGGTCCACCCCATGTAGTGGTTTTGAGTTCTCTAAGAAAGGTTAAGCATGGCATGAGGGGAAACTCAGTGATCAACAATCCTCTGTGGCTTCTGCATGAACTCCTGCTACCAGGTTCCTACCCTTTTTGAGTTGCTGTCATAAAATCATTTGAGGATGAACTGCAATATAGAAGTGTAAAATAAATAACACTTTCCTTACCAACTTGTTGGTGTTTTATTACAGTAATATTAATCTTAAGACAGTGCTCTAAAGTTCTGTCATTCAGACATATATATGGCAATAAAAGTAGGGTTGAACATGTTAATGGTATTTATTTAGAAAATGCTTGTTAATATCTTATATTCAAATTTGAAAGTGAAGTAGATCACAATTTTTTAAAATACAATATTTATTCTACTGCTAATTTAAACTTTTTATAGGGAAATCATCTCATAAGATTTTTATATATGTTCAGCAATTCATTTCAGTACAGTAATATAGTCATGAAAATTTCTTAAAACATTAAGGTAGAAATGTAAATTGCTGCTAAAAGTGCTTAGTTTGTAGAAAATTAAGTGAACTACAGAGGTATCATTCTTAGCTGGACTCAAGAATAGAATTATCATGTCGGGCTTGCTGGTGCACTCCTGTAATCCCAGAACTTGGGAGGCAGAGGCAGGCAGATTTCTGAGTTCGAGGCCAGCCTGGTCTACAGAGTGAGTTCTAGGACAGCCAGGGCTACAAAGAAAAACCCTGTCTCAAAAAACCAAAAAAAATAAAATAAAATAAAATAAAATAAAATAAAATAAAATAAAATAAAATAAAATAAAAGTGCAAGGCAGGAGGAGGACTTAGGATTTAGGGCAAAGCAAACTACACAAAAAGTGCCAGAGATCTTGGGCCACTACTTTGAGATCCTCTTACAAACAACAGATACATGCACAAAAAAGGAAATAATTTTCTTCCTGTGATTACAAAAATTAATTGCTTCATATGTAAAATTTTTTACAAATGACAGTAGTCAAAAGTAAAACTGTATGAAGGACTCCACACTGTGTCTGGAAATTCAGGCAGGTTGATACATGAATGGCAGGTGTTTAATGAGGCCTTAAAAACAGCTTATTGTAGCAAGTTGTCTTCAAATTCTTAGGTGTGAACAATAAAGAATTTTTGCCTTGGGATAAGCACAAATTTGATCTTTGGAATCATACCCTCAAGTGTTAATAAATGATCCTTAGATTATTCATAAAATTTTAAACATTATAGCATAGAAACCATAATGTTGTCAAAATACTTCAAAATAATTTGTGTGGTTTACTCAGTAAGTTATTGTCTTCTGAAAATAAAACATAATGTATGCTGCAAAGCCCTAAGGTCATTCATTAATATACACTCTCATTAAGTCCTAAAAGGCATGTTGTTTGCGATAGGCAGACCATCAAAATAAATGGAGACAGGACCAAAAGATATTTTAAAATAGGATTGGAATATATGACTCTACATGCATATAAACATTCAAAAATGTTAATGGGCAGTGATATTCTTCACAGAAGACTGATAGGTAAAAGTAAAAATGATTAAAGTAGAAAAATCTTCATTTGACAATCACCACAGAAATAATATCTTCAAACATCAATAGATGTCACTGATCTGTAAAATTTGTATGAGTGCTAGAATATTTAGATAAACTCAAAGCACGCTCATGCAGAATTCTAATCAATTATAAAAGGGAAACTGTTATAGTAGAGAAAGCAAGCACATATACTTAACAGTGATCAAAGTTTACACTTCTAGCAATATGATAGATTGACAAGAATGAAAACACAGCATCACTTCAATAGAATTCCTGCCAAAACACATACCACAAATCTCTTCATGAAGAAGCATCACACACAAAATGAGAAATATTTTGCAAAATAGTTGGCTAATGCTTGGGGAAATAATTCAGATAATGCTGATCAAAGCAACAATAAAAAGCTATTTCCAAATGAATAACTCCAAAGACACATGATGATCAATAGAAGTGGTCATTTTACATTAGATTTTATTTTTACTCTTTAACACCTATCCAAAGAACAGAAGCCAATGATCCCTGTGGTTGAATTAAGGAAAAGCTGGAAGAAGCTGAGGAGGAAGGTGATCCTATAGGAGGACCAGCAATCTCAATTAACCAGAACCCCCAAGATCTCACACACACTGGAACACCAACCAGGCAGCATACACCAGCTAATATGAGGCCCCAAACACATATACAGCAGAGGACTGCTGAGTCTGGATTCAGTCAGTGATGATGCACCTAACCTTCAAGAGAATGGAAGCCCCAGGGAGTGGAGAGTTCTGGTGGTGTGGTGGAGACATACTATTGGAGACAGGGGCTAGGGGCCTGGGAGGAGGTATGGGATGGGAACAGTCAGAGGGTGAACCTGGAGAGGGATAAAATCTGGAGTGTAAAGCAAAAAGATTAAATAAAATAAAAAAGCTAATTATATATATACGGTTACATCACTAAAGTACATGAAACTCTTTCTTCAAACACACATTACCTGTTCATTGTCCCTCTATGTAAGAGCCAGAGGTTGGATAGAAATCTAATGAAACCATGTGATGTAAACATAAGATGGCATTTGTATTTATGAACTCTTTAAGCTTTCTTAGCAGCAGTAGACCTGCAGTTGAATGGTCTCTCAAACATTTTTAATACATGAGCAAGGGCCTCAGATGAGAGTTTAGAAGCTAATGTTGAGACAGAAGGAAAAACAAAGAAAGATCCTATTAAAAAGCTTTGGGGAATGCTTTACATTGTTCTTAGAATTTTTGATAAATTTGAAATTTCATAGGGATAATATATCGTACTGGTAATATTATTTATTTATAAATTGGCACTAAGTCTATAGAGAAGACATTAAAATTTTATTACATGTTAATAAAAATTAGGAATAAGAATTACTCATTTTTTTGTTAACCATTCTTTAATTCTAACATAAAGTAAATGTCAGATTTCAGTACTAGAATCAAAGAGATACTTGTTAGGTATATATATTTCTATGAATTACCACAGATCTGACAATTCAAGGAAAATATATGAAATGCAACTCTGTCAGGAATTTTTAATAAACTTTTCATCTCTACAGTGTTTACACAGCATGTCTATTAAGCATAAAACCTACTATGGCTTTTTATTCCTTTAAAATTATTATGACTTCAAACATCAGCAAAGCAATTGTTGATAATCATAACATCATTATATTCATGATTGTATTTTGTCACATTAAATTAGAGTTTAAGATTTGTGTGACCCATTATTATTATTCCAATTTGATTGCTGAGAAAAAGGACTTATATAATACAAACTTAAAATGTCTTTAATCAGACAAATATGAATCTCTTCCTCATATTTAGAATAAATCAGCACTTATTACCTTGAAGACTATATAAAATAATAAGCAATTTTTATATTTGAATAATTGCCTTGTTATGTAGTGTTATGGCATGCTGTTTTCATATACAACAATTTTAATATATTTAGTCCACCAGACAGGCAACAAAATGACCACTAAACAGCCTGAATGCTGTGTTCATTCAAATGAGATATGGTCAGGAAGAAAGGTTGGTCTTTTCAGTTCATGTTTTCAATTTCCTGAAAAGAAAATGTGATTATGTCTGATACACAAAAACACCTGAGTTCCATGTACAGGTTTATTTCAAGATTAAGTGTACGTATAAAATTATTTAGAAATGACTATTGTGTATTCTACCAAAGTTATAATAAATAGTAATGTAACAATTTATTTTTAATAATATACACTACCCCATTCTTGTGAAAATTTAAGGTAAATATTGGTCAATGGGATTTTATAATCACAAATCCATGGTATATTATTTCATTCAGTTTTGTAAACATGAATTATTAACAAATATGAGGTGTTTATTTAAAGAATATTTCCAATATGCACACTGACAAATAGTTTGTATTTTCCTAAGAATCCATGTGCAGTTACAAAGTGGATTTCTGTGGTAGGCAATATTAAAATTAGACTATGTTATTAGCAATTTCTCCTAAGAAATTGAGAAAATATCTTTTTAGACCACAGTTAAGGATGTGGGGGAAGGTTACCAGTTCTAAGCAACGAAATGAGAGCAAAAATAATATAGTACCTTTCTAGACTTGTCTCCAAAATAACATACACATTTATGAATTTATCCTTGGCTCTAATGGCAGGAGGAAGAAAACTAAAGGCAAGGTATTAAAATTCTGCATTTCCACAAAACCAACAAATGGAAAGAGTTTCTTTTCATAATTCCTACCTTGACTTAAGAGAATTCTCACCCACCGAATAAGTGAAAACTAACCTTCAGCAACATTAATACACAGAATCTAGGTTCTTTTCATTACAAGAGCTGATCTATTTGACACACATTATTTTATAGAATAATAAGTTATCTAAACATAAGTAAGTAATTATTGGTTATTTATACAGAAGTAAGTTTGGTTTTTATAAATTTTATATAAAAAAATCCAAACACGACATAAAATCATTTTCATTCTATACAAAGATTAATAATTGTAGTACATTACTATATTAAGGAAATATGAATATTTAAGTTCAACAGACTAAATAACATTGCTATATATGAAATAACAATTTAAATATATAAAACTTGCTATAAGATTTGGCAATTTCTTAAATAACTGACTCTCATGAGAATGATATAAGATGTCTTTTCTGAATGACAGGCAGACTATGAGCAAGGTAGTTTACAGAGAAAAGAGTCTGTTTGGGCTTATAGTACCAGAAAGATGAGTTCACCATGGTGGATCAGCATACCACTAAGTAGCAGTTATGGTAATAGGAGCAGGAACATGAAAGTTCACATCTCAAACACAAGATAAAAACATATATAGAGGAACTATATGTAAGTCAGTAGAGACAAACTTGATTTCAGACACTTGAAACCCATCTTTATAGACATCATCCACCCTGGCTGCATCTTCTGAACATCTCCAACCAGCAAGGTCAACTGGAAAATACGTGTTCAAATGTCTGTTACTATAGTGTACTTAGTGAAACTGTCTCATTCTTCTCTTTAGCCTACTTGATCTTCCAACACTATGATAATAGAAAATGCATTTAGTCCACCTTCAAGAGGGTTTGAGACAGAAGTGAGTGGGTGGGGGAGCACCCCTTTAGAGGCAAAGGAGAAAGGGGAAGAGATGGAGGGTTGCAGTGGGGAGACCAGGAAGAGGGATAAGATTTGAAATGTAATTAAATACAATAATAATAAAAATGACTTAATAAAATATCGTAATTACAATTTCCTGTAAAATAAAAAAGCTAATGATGGAAGAGAATATGTATTTCTGCTCTGTAAACTAAAATAACATCCTAATAAGGAAATTAGGGCAAAAAGCATAATCAAAATTCAGTAGGATGTATGTCATATCTTTTTTATTAGATATTTTTATTTATATTTCAAATGTTATCCCCTTTCCTTGTTACCCTCCGAAAACTCCCATCATATCCCTCCTCCCCCTGTTCTCCAACCCACCCACTCACTCTTCCCTGACCTGGCATTCCCCTACCCTGGGCATCAAGCCTTCACAGGACCAAGGGCCTCTCCTCTCATGGATGTCCAATAAGGCCATACTCTTCTACATATGTGGCTAGAGCCATGGGTCCCACTATGTGTACTCTTTGATTGGTGATTTAGCCCCTGGGAGATCTGGAGATACTTGGCTCCTATTGTTGTTCCTCCTATGGGGCTGCAAATCCTCTCAGTTCCTTGTGTTCTTTCTCTAGTTCCTCCACTGGGGACCCTGTGCTCAGCACATTGGTTGGCTCTAACCATCCACCTCTGTATTTTTCAGGCATTGGCAGAGCCTCTCAGGAGATAACTATATCAGGCTCCTGTCAGCAAGCACTTGAAGGCATCCACAATAATATCTGGTTTTGGTAACTGTATATGGGATGGATCCCCAGATGGCAAAGTCTCCAAGTGGCCTTTCCTTCAGTCTCTGCTCCACACTTTGTATATCCTCCCATGAGTATTTTGTTCCCTCTTCTAAGAAGGACTGAAGTATCTACACATTGGTCTTCCTTCTTCTTGAGCTTTATGTGGTCTGTGAATTGTATCTTGGGTATTCCAAGCTTCTGAGCTAATATCCACTTATCAGTGAATGCATACCATGTGTGTTCCTTTGTGATTGCACCACCTCACTCAGGATGATATTTTCACATTCTATCCATTTGCCTAAGGATTTCATAAACTTATTGTTTTTGATAGCTGAGTAGTACTCCATTGTGTAAATGTACCACATTTTCTGTATCCATTCCTCTGTATGTCATATCTTATTACTGCATTTCCAATATGAAAGGGCTCAGATAGCTCAGAACCTCTTGAACATTGCCAAACAAAAACATGCATGTCTGTTTTTGCTGTTTCTACTGCTTTTATTCACCTCTTTCTGCACAAATCCCATGTCTCTAGCACCTGCAGTGTCATCTGTTCGCCACTACAATATAGAATTTTCTTTTATAGCATCACACAATGGAGTTTTGGAAATTCATACCTCCTCAGAGATTTCATACAGGTAATAATCTCCTATCACATAATGCCTGGCCACAACTTTTTTAAAACATGAAAAATCCATGACACCTTCATTTTTCCATGTGTCATGCCTCTAAATCCAAAACCATGTGGATGATTCTGCCAAGTATCATCTAAGGATAGATTCTGAAATCCTTAAACTACACTGGTTGCAATTTATTTTTGTTTGTTTGCTTGTTTGTTTGTTTGTTTTATGTATGGACTTACATTCTAAGACCAAGGATTTTATTTCCCATAAGTTGGAAACTTAGCTGGTGAAGTCCTTCCTATTAATGGAACATTTTCATTATTCCAAAGAAAAAAGTGAGTACTCTTCTAATACCTCTAATCTCCTTCTATCTGTCAGCACAAACCTTTCAGCCAACATTAAATTTTACTGTGCTCTTTATATCTTTAAATTTTTCATTTTGTATTTCTTTCTGCCCACTTGTTTTATTTTATTGTTGACAATTATAAGACATGAGAGACATTAATATTAACAACTCCACAGATTCAATTTTACATTCCTTTGAAATTTCCTTGAACAACAAACTAGTCCAATTTTTTTGGAATTTGTCTTCAGGTAAGTTCTTAGGATGGGACAGAAAAAGGTCATATTCTTTCCAAAATAGTATAGGAATAGCCTATAACATAGTTAAGTATCTATTGTTGGTTTGTTCTGCAAACTAAACTCTTGATCTAGGCTCTATTATCTGCCCTATTTTCAACTTGATTGCCTTTGAGGGTCATACTACAATGGCACATTAAGCTCTTCTTATAGCATTTAACCACTTTTCGAACCCACTATTTCAGAATCATCCATATTTCCTCAAAACAAGACAAAAATAAACCTGGTAACTTTTCTTTCTACTCTCATGGGTATAAATATCTGTATTAAATACTCCTCATTTGCCATGATAAAATATCAGGACCAAGGCAGCTTATAGAAGGAAGAGTTTATTTGGGCTTACCTTTCAAACAAGAGAAGAGTCTACCATGGCGAGGAGACATAGCATATAGCAGCAGACATGGCAGAAGGAACAGGGAGCTATGAGCTCATATCTCAAACACAAGCACAAATCAGTCTCTAGGAGGTGGGGACACTGGAAGAGCTTCAAGTATTTAAACTTGCAACACTCTCCCCAAGTAATATATTTCTTCCAAAAAGATCACTTCAGTTTATATCTCTTAAACATCTCCAAACACTACCAGCAACTGGTAAAGAAGTGTTGAAATGTCTGAAACTATGGGGACATTTCTCATTCAAGTCACCACAGCTTCTTACAGGGATGCTTTATCTATCACTCTACTATCTTTCTTATATAGCTCAGGATCACCTAGCCAGGCAAGTCTTCAGTGATCTGGGCATTCCTGAATCAGTTAACAATCAAGAAAATGTTTCTCAGGTCATTGTGATGGAGGCAATTCCTCAGTTCAGATTCCCTCTTCCCATTGTGTCAGCTCAGTAAACAATCTTAACCAGCACTGTCTTATAGTGAACATAATTCCTAGGAATACTTCTTCAGCCTATCATCTAGGGTTTATTGGTCCTCAATAACTTGGGGATGATTTCCATAAAGTTATATGAAAATACTTCTCTCATGTCTCCTTAACCCAAAACAATTCTATCTGCCCATAACACTGGCATTATAGGTACAATTTTCACAGACCTTGAGCCTTGTTCCTCGAAATTCCTTCTGGCTCGTCCCCTCTAATTGATAGCACAATTTATATTTTATAATTACTGGATGAATAGCTTATTTCCTCCTAATTGAAGGAAACTGGTGCCCATTCTTCTGGATGTGCTTTAAAATAATACTGAAGCAAGCACAAGCAGAAACGTCCAATGCCATGGGCAGTAATGGTATATCTTAGCTTTTATCCCCTGTGCTCATGCCATGAGGTCATGGTTTATATTCTAATACAGAGACCAAAGTGAGAGGAATTAAAAAGCTGGCCTCAGCCACCAGTTCTAACAATCAATGATCCCACTCATCTAATCTCAAAATGCTGCTTCAGCCTGGCTATGGAAGATGGTGATCTCAGTGTACCTTTAAGGATTTAAAGGAAACAGTACTGTCTACTGAATCAATAAATCAATAGGGATGAGTATATCATTTAGCTAGTTCTAATCATAATTCTTTCTCCTATTAATGTTTTACGAATGAAATGTGAAGTTTATGAATACAGGTTATGTGTCAAATGCAGCTTTAAGAAAAGGCAGCTAGAGATTATCTTCTTGGAGATTTATAGAAAATCAGTAAGAGACAGTCTTTTCTCAGTTCTTTTATTTGGGAAGGGGAATAAGATATAAATGGGGAGCAGTGTAAAGAAGGGAGAGAGAAATTAAAAAATGCATCTTGATGAATAAAACTAAAAAAATAAATGTCTTTGAAATTAAAAGAAAGAATTCTGACTTTCAATTAAGAATTAATTTATTTGACACATTGAAGTTATTAATTCATGTTCATTTTTATTTTAAGGCTAACATTAGTTTTATATTGCTAGCCTTTCTATATTTGCAATATTTTTTGATTTTACCCTACTATTTATTATGCATTTACTTGAACATTAAGTTCTCCGTTTGTTTGTTTTTTTAATATTTTCTATATTTGTGAAGGATAGTAGCTGGCTTGCTGGATAAAAATTCCAAACTACAAAAGAAAAATATATTTGAGTAAAATGTAAAAAAAAATGCTATTCTTGTTTTCTTTCTAGGTTAAAAATAAACAAAAAGAAATAAATTCAGTTTTATACTAACTTTTCAACATTTCTAGATATTGTAACTTTAACTCCCAATGGAATTGATTTGTGATCCTCTCTTTCTCACTTTGTTTTACCTATCATCCCTGTTCTAATTTTTTTACATGTGAGTTAATTAAGAAAGGTCTTCAAGTATCCTGACTTTTTATGCAAGTATCGATTTTTCATTGACTTTTGTATATATACATACACATACATACAGAAGTCCAATAGGGCACTGAAGGATTCCTATGCTGATACATACATATATATATATGTGTGTGTGTGTGTGTGTGTGTGTGTGTATGTGCATATATATTCAATAATTTACAAATAATATGTTAAATATATTATATATTAATTATATATGTAATGATAAAAGAGTCTTACCAGTAGTACTGTGAAATATACACACACAAATTCTCTCTCTCTCTCTCTCTTTCTGTGTGTGTGTGTGTTTGTGTGTGTGTATGTGTATGAGTGTGTGTGTGTGTGTGTGTGTGTGTGTGTGTAATAATCCCATACTGATTGACACCTCAGGTGAAACTAAATATTCTAGTGTGGAACTGAAGAGTTATTACAAACAGTTGATGATTTTTAGAAGTCAGTGAGGTATCTTGATAAACCAAAAGAAGTTTGTTAAAAGAAGAAAGGCAGGCAGGTGGTATCCTAACTTCAGCACTTTTTGAGTGCTTATCAATATTCTTCTTTTATATAATGATAAATTAGCCATTGCCTCTTAATTGTACATGTAAATATTAGAACTCAAGGTGTATACATAACGAAAACCAAGAACAATCACCAATTATTCTACAGATTAGTTATACATGGGAAGTCAAAAACATACTTATTATTTTGGAAGAGCAAGGGAATCTCCAGTATAAAAACTTCATTGAAATCATCTCAGTCCTTCATAGAATTTTGATTGTCTCATCATTTGAAGATAAATACTCCATATCTAATGCTAAAACAGTTCCTCTGAGTTTATTTATAACACACACTAAAGTGGAATGGCTTCCATTCATTCTACGTTACACGAATTCTACTGAACGCTATTACTCTACATTCTTGAGGAACAGGCTCTGAAGTAGTAATAAAGATATTGACTGGACAATAAACACATCCCTATGGAGATGTGAAACTGAAAACACAGGATTTCAGTTACTCCATACTACCAAAGGAAATGTTTTAAAAATTATTCTTAAAAGGGTGGTAATAAATATAAATAATTGTCAATTATGTAAAAATTATAAATTGAAATAAACATATGGCTATGAAATAATATCATAAATAAAATCTAAGCATACATTCAGGACATGTAATATGAAGATATAATTTTGTATATCTGCATTAAATTAACTAATAAGTACCTGTTTATTTTCTAATGAAACTCACTATGAAAAGCTATCACTACTCATTTACTTCACTGAAATCATTTTTATCAATTGTATAAGGAATAAAGAAAACACTTGAAGAGATTATAATGAACTTATTTTGGCAAATTTCATAATAAATATTTAGCAAGAAATTAAGATGAAAAGCAATAAGAGTGCATCTCTGGTTTCTTTTGTGCATATCCTTCCTCTCCATCTCCCCTCTCCCCACAAACACATGAATCTAGAAGCATGGGTGCACTCATGCATGCACACACACACACACACACACACACACACACACACAGAGAGAGAGAGAGAGAGAGAGAGAGAGAGAGAGAGAGAGAGAGAGAGCTTTCTTTGCTTCTTATGCATCCTTTCAGTCTATCATGAAGTAGACAGCTGTGACCCACAACATTCTCCCCATGTAAGTGTTCATTCTTACTTTGTGCTCCAAAGCAATAAAGTTGGCTAACCAGAAATCATTGCAGCCATGAACCAAATTAAAGCTTAAAATATTTCAGCTAATGTTTTGAGGTATCATCATCATATAAACAAAATACTAGAACAAAAATCCCAGATGAACAACTGATACAGTAATGGACATCTACTGTTTTCAATAATGTATGCTTCTGTAACTGTATAAGAAAAGTTGGTTAAGAAGTCACCGACAGATGCTAAACAGTCTCAGTTTATTACTTTTCCTAAGTGCACGGACACAAACACGAATGGTAATCAGAACCCTGCTACTGATCCCTCTTTATCTTGAAATACTATTGCACCAAATATCAACCATTTCATGTTGCAATATCTACTCCATTAAACTCAGAAACTTGATTTGATAATATCAGGTGTGAAATATTATTTATTAGTCTTTTGAGAATGGCTGTTGCTACTGTTGGTGTGTATTCACACGTCACTACGAACATGATAACTGATGTACACAACTCAAGAAGGGAATCTCTACTTCTGTTCCAGACAATTTGGTTCATAGTTCTCTCGCTCCACGTGCTTGTGTTGAACATCCAAAGTGAGAATGCATGACACAGTGTCAGAGAAAACATTTGCATCACAGCAGATATGATTCAGAAAGCAGATCAGAAACTAAGGGTGATACAACCTTCAAAAGACAGAATTTATTGATTTGTTCTTGCCTTGTGGTCCCTAATTTCTAAATAATACACATCTTCCCCAAATGCTGCCACTAGCTAAGGAAAAATTAGTGAAAACATGAGCCTTTGAAAAGACGTAAAAGTTTAACATTCATCCCATTGGCAACCCAGAACTCATGAATGTCATCTATTGGAAAGTACATTTAGTGCATTTCAAGTTCCCTCATCATCTGAGTATAAAAGTTGTTCAAAAGGGCAGAGTTTAAACTCTTTTGAGACTCAAAGAAAATCCTTAGCTGGGAGGCTGTATAAAATCAAAAGGAACGTTGCATAAGACGATTGCAGAATTGCACAGGATATTTCCATTGCAAAGGGAAACAATGTGAGCTTAGGAAGGTGAACTGGAGAGAGACAGAAAGAGAAAGATAGAGATGGAGATAGAGAGAGAGGAGAGAGAGAGAGAGAGAGAGAGAGAGAGAGAGAGAGAGAGAGAGAGAGAGAGAGAGAGAAACAGAGAGAGACAGAGAAACAGAGAGAGACAGAGAGAGAGAGAGAGAGGATATGCAGTGTAGAAATCTTGTAGCTTAGTCTTTTGGCTAATGTTGATTATAAGGGAGCATGTTTGCATCATCTAAGCTCTGATAGATCATCCCTGGCCTTACATCCCTGACCTGACATTGGCAGCAGTAGCTTAATGTCTCCTGTTTGGGCTGGTTCCACTAATTGCTTTCAGGTTGACTCAAATTCCTGGCATTTCCAAAAGCCTGAGATTTGATGGCTACTTAGGCTTGTCAAGCATATTTTCACACATCAATCAGCCTACCATTGACCCACTGCCACTAGTGTAACCCTCTTTCACATCACCTGGTCTCCCAGGGCCTCCTTGTCCTCAGGATTCAATGATTCATGCTTCTAAGGATCTGGCCTCTGAACCTAGAAAAATACTACCCTGGATAGTCCTTAAGGAGTAGTGAATACTGGGACATTTTCTTTTAAAATGAAAGTTCTTCTTATGAAATATCTGAAGTCTATAATGGGTTTGGCTTCAAATTCCTGAAATTAAATATTGGGACTATTTCAGATTCTTTTTATGCTATTATCATGGTTCAGAGAATTTTACCATTTATCTAGGATGTTAATAATATTGCTCCTTTTAAAATGTGATTTGAGCTTCATATCTATACTGTGTTTTCTTCAAATATTGTTATTTTGTTGCTTTTTAAAAGTGGGAATGGAGCTAGAGAACATCATACTAAGTGAGGTAACCCAGACTCAAAAGGTGAATCATGGTATGCACTCACTAATAAGTGGTTATTAACCTAGAAAACTGGAATACCCAAAACATAATCCACACATCAAATGAGATACAAGAAGAAAGCAGGAGTGGTCCCTGGTTCTGGAAAGACTCAGTGAAACAGTATTTGGCAAAACCAGAACGGGGAACTGGGAAGGGGTGGGAGGGAGGACAGGGGAAGAGAAGGGGGCTTACGGGACTTTCGGGGAGTGGGGGGGGCTAGAAAAGGGGAAATCATTTGAAATGTAAATAAATTATATCGAATAAAAAAAAGTTGGAATATATCAGAATTTAAATTAAAATAAAACTGTAATTATGTACATTGTAAACATATTTCCCAACAAAATTGAAGAACAAAATGCATGCAGACTAACAAGCAAGAATTAAAATAATAAGTATACTTATGCAACTAGTCCTTCAAACTTCTGACAGTTCCTAAGTGTATTAAAAGGAAAAAATGCCTAAGCCAATTTTAGCATTGTTCACTCAGCTTATTTCTCTTCCTTCTGTTTAGTACTTTTCATCATTAGTTTTTTCTCCCCAGTGAGATCATCTCTTGTGAAATTGGTGAGATTAATCTATGGTTTCTGTATTAGTCAGCATTCTCTAGAGAAACAGAAAGAACAAATAGGATGAATACATACAGTGTGAGTTGGGGATAAGTTGATTGGCTCCCATGGATCCCATGATGTCAGTGATTAAAAAGCCTTGACCCAGTTTACTTCATGGTGTGGTTCTACATTGATCCACGAAACTCAATAATGCAGCTACAGTTTGACTCAGAGTCTAACATCAGATACAAATCTCAGCTCAGAAACTATATAGTGGGTTATATACGCATGTACAGACGGTAAGCAATGCATACACAGACATACACACATACATTTATATGTCGTTTTTAATTTTTTTAATCTTTTTTTCCTTATTTAGCCTTTTCTTGTCTCTTGGCTTTCAACAACGTGAAAGAAGACTTTTCATATTCAGTAGGATATTGCAGTTTTATGAGACTGCAGATTTTCATGGAAATCTCTTCCAAATAATGAATATCCATACAGACACTCAACAAAAATATGCTTAACCAAAGACCAGCACACCGTGGATATTCCATGTGAAAAGGACTAACCATCGGACTTTACACAGATAATGAGGCTGCGTTTTCCTGAAGAGCATTGAATAATAAAACTCAAGTCATCCTGGCTGATCATTAATTTAATGACATTTGTGCACTCAGGTACTCAGGATTCATTCAGTGGGAAAAATGAGAAACTGTATTATTTATAGCCAAATCAAGCATGATGTTGTCTATCTTTATCTAACTTTTTATAGCTCTTTTAGAATTCCACAGTATAAATATCCTGAATTCTCCTCAAAAATAGGTTATGATGATTATAATGATTTTATTACATCTTTCTAAAACCATACCTAACTTAGTGTTTAATACCACACGACATATCACTGAACAAGTACTTAACAACTTTTCTGATCCACCAACATGGCTATGATATTCACATAGTTTGCCTACGTGAAGGAATGGCCTGTAAGAGATTTGTATATTGTTACAAATACATATAAATTAAATACTAACACAATAACCGTCATGTTGTGATGAATTGGCAGTTTTGCCAAGGCATGGAATCATTCGTTACTTTGGATATCATCATCTCCCATGACAAATTTTAGAAAACTTCTCGGGGAAAGGAGAGTAAATAATTTGGTCTTGCTCATTTTGGTCTTGATCACTGTACTTTTCTTTCCCACTTAGGAGTCACTTAATTCTAAACATCAAGGGATTGTGTATGCATGCGTGTGTGTGTGTGTGTGTGTGTGTGTGTGTGTGTGTGTGTGTAACCATACTCCTGTGCCTATGGGTGTGTGTGTCTAATACATCACCCAATCCCTGGTAATAGCAGTTTAGTATTCATTATATTTCTTACGACTGACTCAAAGCTATTTAACGACACATGAGAAAGTTCCATGGCTCAGTGGTAAATCAACATTTTTAGACAAGGGAATAAATTCTAGGGTTGGAAAGCTTTCTCAGCTCCTATACAACTTGTATTGCAGTGGGGAGTATGAAGGCCTTGTCGGCAATGTGTTTGACCTAAGCCACTCACATGTGGCTATTCTTCCTCTATTAAGCTAGATGAAGGAAACAATCATACAAGCTAAGATAGTATTTGCAACTAGAAATTAAATCACCAACTATTGCATAGGAGCCTGGAAAGGAGTAATATCACTCATGAAATAGAGGGGTCTGTAGGAAATGGAGAGGAGGTCAGGGAAGGCTGCAGGTCAGGAGGCTCTCTGTCATTAGCTTGAAGAGTGGTGGCAGGCATCTTGCTGCTGCCTGGATGTGAAATAACATGCATTTCAGAAGATTGGGCCGTACATGGTGCTCAAAGACTGATTTCTTCTGTTCACTGGAAGAGCTGCAACCAGAAAAAACATCATCAGAAAGTGACTTTTAGGTGCTACATGCCAGGAATGAATTACAGCTCTAGATATATGAAAAAAAGTGAAATAAATCACTATAATAAAACACACTCCAACATAATGGATCAAAGTACAACTACTAAACTTAAATCATTTATATTCCAATTTAAGTTAAAAAACACCATTTAAGCTGTAAATTTTAAGATTCCATCTCACACACAGGAAGAGCCCTACAAATAAACATCAACAAACATACTTAAAATGTAATGTTATTCAAATAGTATTTCCAAAGAATGATAACTAAATTGATTGACACTTTACTTAATTTTACATTAATGGATATAGACGGATTTTAAAAATTTTTACCATTTGATAGCAAATGACTGTTTTGTCTTATTAAACACTATAATTTAGACTTTTAGGAATCTATGAGTTTTAGCTGTAGTTAACATTAACAGTTGTTTCAGCTCTTTTAAAATGTATTTCAGGACTCTTCTCCATACCTGTGGCTTTTATATGGTTATGCTTAATTTTCCTCTTCTGTTTTATTTCTCTACCTGTCTTACTTATGAAGTGGCAGGAAAAAAGTTTCTGTGACTTTCTTCATTCTCCATAATGAAAACATGGACTGATGATGGAGCAGGAAAACTGCATATGAAACAAAATGGATTGGACAAATTGGTTGTTTTGATATAATTATGTGTACAGAATGTAAGGCATTTTGATACTCTTTACCCAATGAAAGAGATCAGCACACAACTGAAACAAGTTTTAAAAGATCCTTAGGTGTTGGTAATGTTATCATGAAACGTGCTTATTGCAACATCTCACAATTGCACTGTCTTTTTGCTTTTTCAATTTCAATTTTTTTCAATTGCATATGGACTTTATGTGCATGGACTTAGGTTACAAAACTCTATCCTCAAAGGATCGGAGGATATACTATGCTTCACATTTATGTAATAAACAATTTGAATTCCTTAGCAGTCAAAGTTGTATTAGGAAATTGCCATTGAAATCAAGATTAGAAACCGATGAACTGACGGTGTTCTTGCAAATTTTGAATGCACCAGAAGAATCATTTCAGAATCCCTATTTTAACTATTTATTTTATTTTATGAAAGCTTTATTTGTCATATGTATGTAGCCATGTTTGTGTGGAGATAGGACACATATGTAAGTGTACAGAGAGACCAGAAAGGAGGGTATGGAACTGGATCCCTGCAGGTCCAGGATCTCTTCACCAGCAGGAAGTGCGCTTATCTGTTGGTTATACTCCAGCCCTAAAGCTCTGATTTTCTTGAGCATTTGCTGATCCATGGGAATCTGTATTTGTAGAAGCACCTGAAGTATGAAATTGGCAATGGCATTTTTTTATGTCCCACACACAAGGAATCTAGGATCCAAAAGACACACCATGATGACTGCAGGCTCTAAAATACAAGTTTTCTATCATGGTTATTATCCTCAATATCCTTTAGCTAATATCACACAGGAAGCACTAAGATTTCCCCTATCAAAGAAACTTGTTTTCTCCCACTGTTAAGATATTGTGTCAAATTGATCCAATATTGGTTATAACCCATATTCTTACCTTTCAGAGCCCAGTAGCTTGCATCACCCTGTGGTCTCTGCTACCGTTCCTACATCTAGATTCCTTCACTGGGTTCCTGGCCTATGTTTCCATGATGATGCACTGGTACTTGAAAAGTAGAAATAAACCCTTTCCTCTCCAAGGTGCTTTTAGTCAGACCGCATTAGTGCAATATAAAATAAAATAAAATAAAGCACATCCCCTATTTCATACTCTCTAATTACCTCCCATAATTTTTTCTTTCTAATTTGATGAACTATTTTTAAATCACAGTGAATGCAGGTATTGCTGTGAGTGTGTGCTCAAGATCAGAGTCACCCACAAGAACGTGGACAGCCTATCATGGATTGTACCTGTGGGATACTGACTTTTCTTTGCCCAGTTCCTTCAAGTGTAGATTCATATGCCCCTCCTCAGTTTCTTCTGGAATTCTAGCTGGCTTGATCTTCTGCAAGATTGTGTGTGTGTGTGTGTGTGTGTGTGTGTGTGTGTGTGTGTGTGTTTACAACTTTATGTCCCACCTATAAAACACATCCAGATTTATTTGGATTCGTTTTAGATAATCATGTGAGATTATCTATGTGGAATAATATCAGAACTAAAATATATTTGTATGTTTTCACCCATTTTTCAAAGTTTGTTTATGCTGTACCCTGGATTTCCAGACACTGAAGCATGTCTCATTTTATTATGGTTAAGAAGGTGTAACTTTGGCAAGCTCTTTCTGGATTTTTTGTTTTTTAACCTGGTTATGACAAGAGATGCTCAGAAATGTCATGAAGTTGCAAGCTAAGTGCAGAATTCTTTCTTTGTTCTTGGTGTGGACAGAACCATCTGTTCACTTCAGAGCACTAGTGATGATTTGGGGACATTGTAAGCTTGTCAGCACCTGGAAGATGGGCCTCTACATAAATCATTATCTTGTCTTGAGTCTCATAAGCACTGAACCCTTTTAGTCTGCATTTCTGGCTGTGCTTGGCACACACACTGGGGGAAGAGTAACAGAGACAAGGAGAGTTGCTTATTAAATTACTCATCGCACATTTACAGAACAGCTGCTAAACCAAACTGGCGAAAATATCTTCTTAGCTATCCACAACATATGTTTGAATACAGATGCTCACTCGGAGCAATTCAAAGGGTTTGGAGGTTGATAAATGCTCAGCTTTTAGACACAAAACAGTGGCTAAATTGGATTTATCATTATGCTTAGCTTGTCTTGCTACTCTTTGCTGAAAATAAGTGACAGGCAACTTCCATGAGTTTCTTTATTAGTAATGGAATGTAAGGAAGCTAATCAATATATATATATATATATATATATATATATATATATATATTTAATGTGTCCTTTTAATTTTTATTAGTTTTGTTAATAAAAACCTTTTTGAAGGTATTATTGCAAATCAAAACATACTGTAGGGCAGTATGCTCTACATGCGTGTGCGTTTGATTGTGTGTTCCTGCTTACACAGGTATACAGATGTATACAGGTGCATGAGGGGGACATAATTAGGTGTAATTCAAGCACTGTCTAGCCCACCAATTTTGAGACAGAGCTTACGATTGACTGGGAGCTTACCAACTATGACAGACTAGTTATCCAAGATCCTCAGTGACTTGCTTAGCCCTGCCTCCCAGTGTTAGGATTATAAGTGCACACCACCAAGTCCATGCTGCTACTATGTTGGTTCTTGGAATCAGTCTTAGTCATATTACTAGGAATGTATTCACTTCAATGAGTATGCATTTTGCCTGAGCCAAGGCTATATATTCTACATCCAACAAGACATGCTAGTGTATAAATCCTTAATACAATTTGGTTATTATATGGTTAATGCAATTAATTTGGTTAATAATATGGTTCTTAACTTTTTAAAGCAGGAGAGTTGAAAGGTCTTATAATTAATTAAAACACACTACTCAGACAAATGACTGATTTGGGGGAGGGGATTTTACTCTAACTCGATCCTTTAGTGGGTTTCAGTTACAACATGAAGAGTATTAAATAAAATAAAATAAGTTGTGTTTCTCCTTAAACTTTTTTTTCTATTGGTTTACTGATATCATAAAAAATGTATCAGATTCAGAAGAAAGATGGTTTGAGTTTGTATTTTATTTCTCAGTGCTTCTATAATAAAGATTAACTGCAGTTGATATAAGTCCCTATTTTTAGTACTTATATATTCAAAATATTTAGAAATACAGCATTAACCAGTTTGACAGTAAGTATAGGTATGTATAGAGAAGGATCACACCTTCTTCACTTTGTCACAGTATCCCTACCATCATGGACTTTATTCCTATATGTTAGGGAAAAATACTACAATGTATCAGAATATATCTTTCTCTCTTTAAATACACTTTACTACCTTCATTGCTATATTTTAAAAGTAGTAATTTCTTATTTTTTCTCAAAAATACTTTACCCATAATCCTCGCAGATTCTGCAGATCATACCAATTTATAAACACATTTATTCTCACACAACATCATTTAGAAAATATAATACTTTCAGGGTCAGAAGTTGTACTCTCAAATAATCTAGTTATTAATATGTGAGTAGTAATATATATTTTATTTTTGAGCTATATCATCCTTATTTTTCATAGTATAATTTATTTTATTTAATGGCATTTTATACTTTGCATCTGTATACTACTCATCATTGATTTTTTTTATTGAATACTGGTGTTTTTAATGATTAGTAAGTGGAAACTATTTATAAAATTATAAATTTAGTAAGGGTTAATTTTGGTGAGAGATCAAATTAAATACTTTTCTACATTTTTTCTTGATCTCTTATTTGACCTTATTTACAGTCCAGATTTTACCCCTCCTCCCAGGCCACCCTTTGACTCTTCCACATCCCATACCTCCTTCCCCCATCCCCACCCCCAAATCCCCCACCATACCAGTGGGTGCATTCTTGAGTGTTAAGTGCATCTTCTCTTACTGAACCCAGACCAGGCACTCCTCTGCTGTATAGGTGTTGGGGGCCTCATATGAGCTGGTCTATGCTGCCTGGTTGGTGGTCCAATGTCTGAGCTATCTCAGTGGTCCAGATTATTTGGGACTATTGGTCCTCCTATACGGTTTCCTTCTTCCTCAGCTTTTTCAGCTTTTTCCTAATTCAGTCACAAGTATAAGCAGCTTCTATCCATTGGTTGGGTGTAAATATCGGCATCTGCCTCTTTCAGCTGCTTGTTGGGCCTTCAAGATGCCTTTTCCTGGCATCTGGTGTAATTGGTAAGCTTTTAAATTCAAACTGATTATATATAACCTAAAAACATTTCTATTAAAATCATGTGATCTTCAATGAAGAATATTTTAATTTTCCTCCAAATATTGAACTTTTATTTTTCTTAAATGTTTTATAGTGTGAATGCCAGTAAAATAGGAAAAGTGATAATAGCAATATTTTATGTAATATCAAATTTCCAAGGAAGTTTTATAATGTTTTTAATTACTTGTGCATTATCGTCCAACAATTGAGCACTCTAACTAAAATTTCAAGCCATTAAATCCAAATATTTGATGAAATTGTTATGCACTTTTCTGTATAAATTAAGATAGATTATATTTTTCTATATTTTTTCTGAGAAGACATAGTCTTAAAATATCAAATCATGAAAAAGCTATAGTCCATGTATGATATATGGTGATCCAAAATAATTAAATACTTTTTTACTACAAAATAAAATCGCTTATCTTTTTACCCTTTTATATGTATCTTTCTATACTCTATATATGTTCCTCTCTACTTGGTACCTAATAACAATACAAACACTGTTGGCTGTGCTTATTTTTAAATGACCTATTTTTTAAGACTAAACCATTTGGGTATTTATTCTGTACATTGAGTTCATGTTTACATATTTAAAAAAACTATTGTGGCAATCATATAGATGATAATTTTCTCACAACTATGCCTTTTACTTTGAATATTTTGTGCTATTAAGATTTTAATTTTTTAGAATTTACAAATTATTAGTTGTAGAGACATTGAACCTTTTACTGACTCATCTGTGGATTGAAAGCTACATTTGTGATCATTGTAGCTTTTACATGATAGATTTCTTTCTGAAGTTTAATTATTTAGTTTTGTGACTTTATAAAATGATTATCTTTTAGTAAAATATTTTCTCTAGAACATTTCACATTTCAAGGTGACATTATGATTTAATTAACAATTTATACCAGAAAACTCATGATCAACAAATAACTCTAAGTCATTTTATAATTTTTAATTCTTGCAAGAGAAATATTTGTTGTCACAAATAGGGATCTCCCTACTGTAAACCAGAACTATTTCTAAGAAGGAAGAAAAGCAACAACAGGAAAAACAGTTGATTGTGAAATCTACAAATAGCTAACATCCTATTCATGTCTACAAAGTTAAAATTATATAAGTAAAGAAGACAGGAAAAGAATAGTTAACACAAGGGTGACAGTCAATCAAGTAAAGACAAAGCACACAGAGTGTGAAACAATATAGTCAAGCTATGCACCAGACAAAAGATTAATACATAAAAATACATACTACATAATATATAATTTATACAGAATACAAAAAAAAAAAAACAGGACAAAGACAGAAAAGCAAAAATGACCTCATTTTTTAAAATGGACTACTGATTTAAATAGAGTTCTCCAAAGAAGTAATAAAAATAGATAAAAATATCCAAAACAGTGTTTGTTATTCATAGAAATCTTGGAATGTAAATTTAAACTAATTTGACATTTCATTGACCCAAACTCATTATGACTAAGATGAAGGAAACAACTGACAACAAACTTCAGCAAGAATTTGGGAAAGATGAGCCCTCGCTTACTGTTGCAGAGAAGACAAACTAGTGCAGCCACTCGGGATGTCAGTTTGAGAATCCCCAAAAATCTCAAAACAGACCCACCATATTACCTAGCTGTAACACTGCTTGAAATATACCCAAAGGATTTAGCATCTCCTTCCACTCAAATTTACTCAGCTATGCCCATAGACATCCTCGTCACAATTCCATGGACACAAGGCAATATAAATCTCATTCAGATGATGTATGCATAATGAAAATGTGAAATATATATCCCAATATAATTCTTTTCATCTGTAAAGAAAAATACAATTTTAGATTTTGCAAATAAATGAGTAATATTAGAAAAGATTAAACTGAGCTAGGCAACTCGGACCAAAGAAAGAAAAGCCCTACATGTTCTCTCTTATTTGTGGTGCCTAACTCTAAATCTTTAAATGTCAGTATAGAACTGAGAGTGACCACAAAAGCCAACACAACCTAAAGGACTAAATGCTAAGAAGGGGGAAATATATATTAATATGAAACACATGTATATATAATACATATGAAACACACACACACGCACACACGCACACACACACACACACACGTACATGAAGTCATGTTTCTATGGGTAATAGTTATCTTCCACATATAACAGGTAATAGTTAGTCTATAAACACACACTTCAGTACTAGACATGAAAAACATGCTCTCAAATTGTTGGTCAAGGGCTTCCAAAAGACTCTCAAAACAATGTAGGCTTTTGCCTTTTCATGTAGTTCCATCGTTGAACCGTGAAGATAGCCCTGCTTTTTCAACCATTAAATCTCTAAGCGTGTCATAAAGGAATAGTGTTGAAATGAGGAGGCAGAATGATGCCTTACCTTTTGAGACTGAAACTTGGGAGTCCTTAAGGATGTAAGTTATTAAAAGAACCTATTAGAAATATGTCATCACCTTCTTTCCTTATAGGTTTGGAAAACAAATAACAAATGGTTATTTTATTAATCTGCTTATAACAATTATAACAGAGTTTTCATTTGTTTTTATTGATTATTAATTATTAATATTTTCCTCCCACCGTCTCCTCACCTCCCCTTTCATCCATATCCACTCCCTAATCATTTCTTTGTTTTTGTTTTTTTGAGACAGGGTTTCTCTGTGTAATTCGGACTGTCCTGGAACTCACTTTGTAGACCAGGGTGGCCTCGAACTCAAATATCCACCTGCCTCTGCATCCCAGAGTGCTGGGATTAAAGGCGTGTGCCACCACGGCCTTCTTATCCCCATGAAGGCTTTCCCTATCTATTTCTTGTCAAAAAAAAGCAGGCCTCCAAGAGGTAACAACCAAGCAAACAGGATACAATAATGCAAGGCAAACGCCCTCCTATCAATACTGGACAACACAATGCAATAGGAAATAGAGTGAGAGATACAGCAGCTGTACTTGTTAGGAATCACACTAAATGCCCAGGTGAACAAGCACAACAAATATGCAGACCCTGGGCTTGCAGCTTGAGTCTGTTGAGACAATATGTGCCCTGATTACCATACTCTTCTGGTGTCCTCCATCCCCTCTGACTCCTACAGTCTTTCCTCCCTTCTTCTGTGGAGTTTTTGCAATTCCGAGAGCAGAGACCCACTGGAGACCCACCCTCCAAATAGTGTCTGGCTGTGTATCTCTGTACCTGCTCCTAACTGCAGCCAGAGGATACCTCTGTGAGGATGACCAGACATGCACTTATCTGTAAGTATAGAAGAATATCATTAGGAATAATTTCATTTAATTTTGGGCAGTTGTGTTTCGGTCTCCTGTAGGTCTCTGGGTTATCCAGTCTCTAGTTCATGGCCATACATAGATATAGGCTGTGTAGAGGCATGGAGACACTTGACAGGAGCCTTGAGGTAGCCAGACTTTGGTTGGCCACTCCCACAAATTCTGGGCCACCATTTCTCTAGCACATATTTCAAGCAGGACAGATTGTATGTAAAGGATTTGTAGATGTCTTGGTGTTCAGGTTTCTCTTTCCATAGCCTATGGAGTACCTTCCCATGAAAAACATAAAACAAAACAGAACAACCAACAAACTATTTTTAAATTTTTGACTTAGAACCAAAAAACTGCCTTTTGCTATCCAAATGAAATAGAACTGCTAACAGAATTTAGAGACTGAGTAGTTTTATCTTTATTCAAAGATAATCATTTTTTAAAATTATACCTATTGGATATTCAATTTTATAAAAACAATGACATTCAAATGCCAGTCTTAAAATCAGCAATCTCCTGCAGCTCTCTGAAGTTACTTTATATGCTTACTAAATGTCTGTCTCCATTTTTACCTGTGTCTCCCTTTGCCTTTCTTTTTATTTCTCTGTCCCTTTCTGCTTGTCTGTCTGCCCTCCTGTTTTACTCTGTATGTGTATCTGTCTCTCATTCTGTCCGTCTCTGTATGTCTCTCTTTGTATCTTTGTCTCTCTGTTTCTCTGCCTCTCTCTCTCTCTCCCTCCCTCCCTCCCTCTCTCTGTATATGTGTGAGATTATCTCTCCTCTTAACATTCTTCTTTCTACTTGTCTTTGGTCTTATCTGGTGTTACTGATCCCTTGTCTGTTAAAACTCTTCGTTTCTTCCTGTTTCCTGATGTAATAAATTCACTATTTAATGTATATATACATTATTCCAACCTGACCAAAGAGTGATTATCATGTCATAACTCTCTCTTTATATTTTTGACTTATATACTCTAGACTTGGATATTATTATTGTTCTTCTAACTTACATTCGTGGCGTACTATAAAAATAATAATGAGCAGGGATAACATATTGCTAATAGAGATTATTTTGAAAGAATTTGAAGAACTACTTTTTGGTAATCATTAATATTCAAAGGGAGCCTTTAGAATTATTCAAAGGAGAATGCCATATTTTTAATTCGTTTAAAAAGATGGGGATTTAAGCTTCTTAGTAACAAACTATTTCTGAGCTTGTTATAAAAGTACTTTCAAATCAAAGATTGCTTTGTTGTTAGAATGTGATTTGCTCATTTTTTTAAAAGATAGGAACAATTATCTAAGAAGAATCCAAAGGTTTATTTTACTTTCATTATATTCTGATAGCGTAGAGAGATATCCAAAAAATCAAGAATTAATAGAAGCTAATAGAAATAGTTTCAAAATAGTACCACATGTTAAACCTTACTCTAATAGAGAGTTTAGAATTGAGTCTAGATGGTCAGATATGCAGAACTACAAAAAATAAATTTCTTCGGAACTAATTTGTTTGTAGTTCACAGTTTATCTGGCTGATGATTATAGCCTTTAGGATTCTTCCATTAGTGATGAGAGTAGATGCTATCAGAGTTAGACAACTCAGATCTCTTAACACATCGCCCTTTTCCTTTCCATTATTAGATGAAGTGTGCAGGTTAAAAACCTGTTTGCTCATTGCTGTCTGTGCTAAAACCTAAGAACTCAAGGTCAGGACATGTAGAATAACATGATCCTATATTAATCATTTCACAGGGATTATTCAAAAGAATAGTAGGTTTTATGAGAGATTTTTGATCTTCTGCAGAGTTTTGGGAAATATGTTCCTCCTCAACGTCATATGTCATATCTTTGAAGGAATGGGTACTATACTTTGCCACTATCAAATGATCATCCTAATCATTATTTCTCTAAAGGATGTGTTTGTCAGTAAGATAATTATGCACCATTTTCTCATGATCTGTGAAAATCAAATAAAAGTAGTTTTATTTTCCTCATAATAACCTCTTTCTCATATTTGTACTTCTTGAGTCTTTGTCTCCTAAGAGTCTAAGGGTCTAATCCTGAACCTCAGACTTTCATTACCTTCCTAAAATATTATTGTTGTAAATAACTATGTGATTTATTATGAATAAAACATGCTGCTTTGGAATCTTTTAACAACATGTGTGGTGATTTGCACCTTATATTTAGAGGCATCCATTTAAATATGTTAATGGAGACTTATAAATGTGCAAAACTCCATGTTGACCTATAAAACTAATCTTTACTGCTTTCAAATAATGATTTTCTTTTGACTCATTACAATGCTGGGTTGCTTATTTTTCTCAAAATAATGAACATACAAGTTTTTTTTTAAGTATCCTTCAGATAACTGGAATAATTGAAGGCATTTAGTCACAGATCCTCATTTAGAGTCATATCAGGAAAATACCAGCAAAAATATTGTGTGGTTTCCACTAATGTCAGCTAGAATTATCAGGATCAAATAATGATAATAAAAAATGTTGATGAAAAGATAGCTTTCACATAATGTTTTTGGAATAGCATGTACTAAATTTACTACAGGAAATTATAGGGAGACTGCTTTAAAATAGAAAAACTATCATATTCTAGCTAGTTATCTCTTGATAAAAATGAAGGAAGTTAATTTCTATAAGTATTTCCAACATAATATTTGTTTATTACATAATTATTCACAATATTAATGAAGCCAGTCCAGGCTTTTGTCACCATAAAGCTGTATAATGTGTATTCACAGTGGTGTATTTGTCAACCAAAAAATAAAATGGAATCATATATTTGAAGTTAACTTAGTGTACTCAGAGATTATCATATTGAGGTAAATAAGCCAATCACACAACACTAAGTATGAGTTACTTTCTTTTACATGTGAATTGGAAGATAAAATGATGGTGATCTGGAATTGGAAGGCCAAACATGAAATGAAAACAGAATAAGACACAGAGAGTTACTTTAATTAAAAAAAAAAATGTTATATGAAAATAATTTTAAAAAGTGTGTGAATCTATGAAAATAACAAAGAGTAGGCTATCTATATAACTAATGTGGATTATTAATCTTTTCATACTTTGAAATTCTGCCAAAACATAATACATTGAAGATTGCAAAGTAATTTCAATATTGTTATTTTTTACTATGGTAGCAATAATACATACTGTATAACATACAATAAAATGTTGTGAATACCAAAATAGTCAGATGGTCAGTACATGTGCCAGTGTGTGTATGTGTGTATGCTTGTGTGTGTGTGTGTGTGTGTGTGTATTTGTGTGTTCAATAATAGACTTACCATGTCTTGAAAAAATAGTGACCTTAGACTGTGAGACTCAGTGCTTTTCTACGGTTTCTGTTGTTTGTCTTGTTGAACATTCTGCTTTTCACATTACTCATGTCCAGCTTTCTACAATTGGATCTGATGTGGGTCATTGACGCATCAAACTTGTCAGCTCTGTCCATGGTGGGGTCTTTACTTGTTCTCATTTGTCTTCATTCTTCTGGACAGCTCCTTATCCAAAGAGCTGTCTTTCACATCCTTCTACGATGGTTGACCTTGCAGATTTAGTTTTCTACCCAGTCATTTAAGGAACAAGTTGTACTGTAGGAAAATTATGTCCCCAATTTTCTCTGACAACTATATTATTTTATCAAGCAAAATACTCTCAGGGTTGACAGCTGTGCTTGTCTTCCTGAGATACAAGTTGATTTTTAAAACAATGCCTCACTTCTGGAATGATCTGTTTTCCAAACTCTGATCAGTATATCTTGTTTTATTTCTTTTTTTATAGTAACTTGAATTTACCTGCAGAAAATGAGGCTTTTAATTTGGTTTTCAGTGAAAACACTTATGTTTTCTTACTCATCCCTTGTTTGTTGCTGTGTCAACTATGTTATGTCTGAAATGAATTTCAAATACTATAAAGTATTTTTACATGTATTAACTTATTTATATTTCAACTTGTCATGAAAGGGAGGGAATTACCCAAAAAATAAGTAACCATACAAATGTAATAAATAAATCTGCTAATTTATATGCTAACTTCAAAATAAAATTAAACTAAAAATGAATAAACTTCCTTTGAGGGACATCTGGGTTCTTTCCAGCTTCTAGCTATTATAAATAAGGCTGCTATAAAAATAATGGAACATGTGTCTTTATTGCATGCCGGGGAATCCTTTGGGTATATGCCCAGGAGAGGTATAGCAGGGTCCTCCGGAAGTGTCATGTCCAGTTTTCTGAGGAACCGCCAGACTGATTTCCAAAGTGGTTGTACCATCTTACAGCCCCACCTGCAGTAGAGGAGTGTTCCTCTTTCTCCACATCCTAGCCAACACCTGCTGTCTCCTGAGTTTTTGACCTTAGCCATTCTGACTGGTAAAAGGTGAAATCTTAGGGTTGTTTTGATTTGCATTTCCCTAATGACTAATGATGTTGAGCACTTCTTAAGGTGCCTCTCGGCCATCTGAATTTCTTCAGGTGAAAATTTCTTGTTTAGATCTGTACCCCATTTTTAGTAGGGTTATTTGGTTCCCTGGGGTCTAACTTCTTGAGTTCTTTGTATATATTGGATATTAGCCCTCTATCAGATCTAGGGTTGGTGAATATCCTTTCCCAATTTGTTGGTTGCTGTTTTGTCCTTTTAACAGTGTCCTTTGCCTTACTTTGTAATTTTATGATATCCCTTTTGTCAATTCTTGATCTTAGAGCATAAGCTATTGGTGTTCTCTTCAGGAACTTTTCCCCTGGGCCCATGTTTATGGGACATATGGGGAGGGAGGATCTGGGAAAGGGGAAATCATTTGGAATGTAAACAAAGAATGTAGAAAATAATATAAAAAAAAAAGAATAAACTTGTATTTGTTAAATGGCTCCAGCATAGCAGTGAAAGAGACCTTCATTTAATTTAAAGATTAATGTTAATAATAATGAATCATTTAAAATATGTAATGGACATCAATTAACACTTTAATAACTTGCTTAATCCAGCTATTAATTACATACAAACAACAGCAGGAACATGTAAATCAGGTAAACTTAATTTTATACATATGTGAGCTATATACAGAATGGGAGAGAAAACCCAACTTAATATCTAAGTTTAATTTGCTTGTTATAAGGAGATTTTGCCTTTTAACCAATTACCTAGTTATTAGACAACTGAATGATTAGCATGAAAGAGCTCACAAGGATATCTTCTAGACAACACAAACGCCAACATTTTACATTTTCTATGGTCAAAACCAAGTTTTGATAGTTATGCTCAATTTATTCACACACAACAATATAACTACTGCTCACTCTCAACAAAGTGTCTCTCACATTTTATATTTATTTTTTTATTTTTTTAAATTTCTTTCACACAATATATTTATATAATATTTCTTTTCCTTCTGAAGTCTTTCAGAATCCTCCCTCCACCTACCCATCTAATCAAAATCTTTAGTTCTGCTATTTTAAAATGCTAGTTATATGAAATCGTTACACATATCCTCCTAAATTTTAAAATCCAAATCAAATATACAGTAGTGGATCTTTTTTTTTTCACCAACAGATTCCAGGTTAAAAATTGAGTGAATACTGGAACAGAAGGTATCAGGAAGGTTCAGGACAGATGGATAGAGATAGTACTGGAATCATTTGAAATGTAAATAAAAATATATCAATAAAATTTTTTAAAAAAAGATACAGTACTGGGAGAAATGATTGGAATCAGGGGACCTTTAGGGGACAATATGAAAACCTAGTGTAACAGAAACTCCCTGGAATTTAGGAGGGTGATTCTAAGGAAAATTCCTAGTAATGAAGAAAGCAGAGCCTGACTCAGCCATCATCTGTATCCAGGAAGGTGTTGCAGTGGTATGATTCAAACACCAACCCAGTAACAAACCTTCCATATCCTACCTGCAAGATGTGCTTGAGTAAAGGGTGGCACAGAATTTGTGAGAGTCACCAACCAATGGCTGTTCTAGGTTGAGTTCCCTGAGACTAAACTCTAGAGATAACCCATGCCTGACAATTCTTGGATGGGCAGGAACCTGGCAAAGTTGGATAGCACACAAACCTAGGATAAAACCAAATACAACTGGCATTGGGGGATGACAATGAAATGACTTCTATTGCTATTCTAATTGATGTCAACCTATTTATCTTCATAAAAGCTTTTTTTTAGGAAATGATGGGAGTGGAGGCCTGTAGAAAGTATGTGTGGGTGGCTGAGGGAAGGGACAGGTGGTAGAAGCCAGAGAGGTCAAGGACACCACATGAACATGGCCCTCAGAATCAACAAAGCATGGCTCATATGGGCTCACAGAGACTGGACTAATAATCAGGAGCCTGTATGGGTCTGACCTAGGTCCTCTTCCTACAAGTTATGTTTGTGAGGCTTCGTGTTCTTGTGGGACACCTAACAGTGAGAGTTGGTGTTATCTCTGAGTTTGTGCCTGCTTTTTTGTACCTATCCTCCTCCTACTAGTTTACCTTGCCCAGCCTTGATACAAGGGTTTGTGCCTTGTCTTATTGTGATTTGTTGGGCCATGCTACATTGACGTCCTTGGGAAATGTTGATGCTTTTTTCTGAAGGGAAATGAGGGCTAATGCATCTGAGGAAGTAATTGTGTGTGTGTGTGTGTGTGTGTGTGTGTGTGTGTGTGTGTGTGTGTGTAGTGGGATGGGAAACTCCAGTCAGGATGTAGTATATGAAAAAAAATTGTCATGGAAGGAGCCTTATGTATGTTATACCAAGGCATCAACTTTGTTCCAAATGAGCAGTAAGTGAGTCGCACGGTGTGTTCCCTTCATCTACAGGCAGCCACAACTAACCCAAAGCAGTTTCTCTGAGGATGTAGCCAACTCTAAGGAAAAAGATTTGAGATGACACTGCTCAGACCTTACAGGCAATGTAATCAACAAAGTTGAAAATATAGCATTCTAAGCACATGCAATTTCAAGATCTGGTTAATCCTGACACTTTTTTTTTTCAGGATACCATTATGACACTGACTCTTCCTTTATGAAATGAAGGGCCATGAAGTTAAGGTGACTCTCTGGGTGCTTAGTTACCTAAAGGTGTAGAGTGTCATAATAGTGAGAAGACAGAGGAGATGAGACCAATAGCAACTTGAGGAGTGTGCCTTTATATATGTAACATGTGTTCAGCTTTAACTCTACACATCACTCCCCTATAAATCCTGTAAGCTAACATACCTCTTGTTCTTGGTTAATTGCCTTTGTTTGGTACTATAAATGCTAAAAACCTAGGTGAAACTAGTTTATTTTATTATTACATTTAATATGTTTTCCATAGCAAGAGAAAGAAATATATTGGACAGATGGAATCCCAATTATTTGTACAGTTCTTTAAACAGCTTCTTAATAAGAATTATTAAGGCTACTGCTTGATCTGCACATATCATGACTTTACTTAATTTGCCCAATGGATGCAAGTAGTGTATGGATACTAATCTGTCACAGAACACGGGCTTTGATCCACTTGGACTTGAGTTTTGTGTACAGTGATACGTACGGATCTATTTGGATTTTCTACATGCAGAAATCCCATTAAACCAACACCATTTCTTAAATAAACTTTCTTTTTCCACTGTTTCTTGCCTTTTTTGTTAAAAATAAAGTGTCTACAGGTATGTGGGCATGTTTTAGGATCTTCAATTCAATTCCATTGATAAACCAATATGTTCCTATATTAACACCATGAAGTATTTTATTAATATTGCTCTATAGTAGACCTTGATATTAGGAAGGTATTACCTCAAGAAGCTCTTTATTTTTCAGGATTTGTTTTACCTATTCTGGTTATTTTGTTTTTCTATATGAAGGTGAAAATTCCTCTGTTGAGATCATTAAAGAATTGTATTGGAATTTTGATGGGAATTTCATCGTATCTGTAGATTGTTTTTGTTAAGATGGCCACTTTCACTGTGTTAATCCTACTGATCCATGAGCATGGGAGATCTTTCCATCTTCTGATATCTTCCTCAATTTCTCTATTCAGCAACTTGAAGTTCTTGTTACATAAACCTTGCACTCACTTGGTTAAAGTTACACAAAGATATTTTATATTATTCTCAATTACTATAAAGAATATAACAGAAGAAAATATGAATTTCTGGTACCTCCCAAATCTTCATGAAAAAGAAAATGATAATTTTTTGAAGTCCTGCCACTAATGATTTTTCTAAACTATAATTAAAAAATAGTTTTACTGATGCACAGGGAAGCATATGTACACATGTTTACAATTTTTCATGTTGAAACTTATGCAACTACCTCTAATTCATCATTATAATCAAGGTAGTAGATATACTTAGCACTTCTGCAAGTGTTATAGTATTACATACTCTCTCTCTCTCTCTCTCTCTCTCTCTCTCTCTCTCTGTGTGTGTGTGTGTGTGTGTGTGTGTGTGGTGAGTGTTTGCAATGTCCATGAGACCTAAAAGCTCAACAAACCCTTACACTTGCACCAGTCCATGACTAACTTTACCTGCTGTGTTACATGGCACCTTTGGTTAGTTATTCATTTTGCGTAACTAAGACTTTGTTACCTTGAAAATCATTAAAAATTTTTCACTGAACAAACCCCAGCATTTATGCTTATTTTTCTCTTCTATGAGCAATGTATTTTTTTAATATTTTTATTTTCTATATTCTTTGTTTACATTCCAAATGATTTCCCCTTTCCCGGATCCCCCCTCCCCATATGTCCCATAAACCTTCTTCTCTCCATCCCTTCTCCAATCACCTCCCTCCTTTTTCTCTGTCCTCATATTCCCTTCCAATGCTAGATCAATCCTTTCCAGGATCAGGACCCTCTCCATACTTCTTCATGGGAGTCTTTTGTTATGCAATTTGTGCCTTGGGTATTCAGGGCTTCTGGGCAAATTAATATCCACTTATCAGAGATTGCATTCCATGTGTATTCTATTGTGATTGGATTACCTCACTTAGGATGATATTTTCCAGATCAAACCATTTGCCTAAAAATTTTGTGAATTCATTGTTTCTAATTGCTGAGTAGTATTCCATTGTGTAAATATACCACATTTTCTGTATCCATTCCTCCTTTGAGGGGCATCTGGGTTCTTTCCAGCTTCTGGCTATTATAAATAAGGCTGCTATGAACATAATGGAGCATGTGTCTTTATTGCATGCTGGGGAATCCTTTGGGTATATGTCCAGGAGAGGTATAGCAGGGTCCTCCAGAAGTGTCATGTCCAGTTTTCTGAGGAACCTCCAGACTGATTTCCAAAGTGGTTGTACCATCTTACAGCCCCACCAGCAATGGAGGAGTGTTCCTCTTTCTCCACATCCTCGCCAACATCTGCTGTCTCCTGAGTTTTTGACCTTAGCCATTCTGACTGGTGTAAGGTGAAATCTCAGGGTTGTTTTGATCTGCATTTCCCTAATGGCTAATGATGTTGAGCACTTCTTAAGGTGCCTCTCGGCCATCCGAATTTCTTCAAGTGAAAATTCTTTGTTTAGATGTGTACCCCATTTTTAATAGGGGTATTTGGTTCCCTGGGGTCAAATTTCTTGAGTTCTTTGTACATATTGCATATTAACCCTATATCAGATGTGGGGTTGGTGAATATCCTTTCCCAATTTGATGGTTGCCGTTTTGTCCCTTTAATAGTATCCTTTGCCTTACAGAAACTTTGTAATTTTATTAAGTCTCATTTGTCAATTCTTGATCTTAGAGCATAACCTATTGGTGATCTGTTCAGGAACTTTTCCCCTGTGCCCATGTCCTCAAGGGTCTTCCCAGTTTCTTTTCTATTAGTTTCAGTGTGTCTGATTTTACATGTCTTTGATCCACTTGGAGTGAAGTTTAGTACATGGAAATAAGAATGGATCAATTTGTATTCTTCTGCATGCTGACCTCCAATTGATCCAGCACCATTTGTTGAAAAGGCTATCTTTTTTCCACTGGATGTTTTTGGCTCCTTTGTCAAAGATCAAGTGACCATAGGTGTGTGGATTTATTTCTGGATCTTCAATTCTATTCCATTGGTCCACTTGTCTGTCACTGTGCCAATACCATGTAGTTTTTAACACTATTGCTCTGTAATTTTGCTTGAAGTCAGGGATACTGATTCCCCCAGAATTTCTTTTGTTGTTGAGAATAGCTTTAGCTATCCTGGGTTTTTTGTTATTCCAGATGAATTTGAGATTTGCTTTTCCTAACTCTGTGAATAGCTGAGTTGGGATTTTGATGGGGATTGCTTGAATCTGTAGATCGCTTTTGGGAAGATGGCCATTTTAACTATATTAATCCTGCCAATCCAGTAGCATGGTAGATTTTTTCCATTTTCTGAGGTTTTCTTTGATTTCCTTCTTCACAGACCTGAAGTTCTTGTCATATAGATCTTTCACTTGTTTTGGTTAGAGTCACACCAAGATACTTTATATTGTTTGTGGCTATTTTGAAGGGTGTCATTTCCCTAACTTCTTTCTCAGCCTGCTTATCCTTTGAGTATAGGAAGGCAACTGATTTTCTTGAGTTGATTTTATAACCTGCCACTTTGCTGAAGTTGTTTATCAGCTGTAGGAGTTCTCTGGTGATGGTTTTTGGGTCACTTAAGTAGACTATCATGTCATCTGCAAATAGTGATAATTTGACTTCTTCCTTTCCAATTTGTATCCCCTTGACCTCCTTATGTTGTCTAATTGCTCTAGCTAGAACTTCAAGTACTATATTGAAAAGATATGGAGAGAGAGGATTTTAGTGGGATTGCTTCAAGTTTCTCACCATTTAGTTTGATGTTGGCTACTGGTTTGCTGTATATTGCTTTAATGATGTTTAGGTATGGGCCTTGAATTCCTGTTCTTTCCAATATTTTTAGCATGAAAGGATGCTGGATTTTGTCAAATGCTTTTTCTGCATCTAATGAGATGATCATATGGTTTTATTCTTTGAGTTTGTTTATGTAGTGGATAGCATTGATGGATTTCCTTATATTGAACCATCCCTGCATCCCTGGGGTGAAGCCTACTTGATCATGGTGGATGATCGTTTTGATGTGTTCTTGGATTCAATTGGCAAGAATTTTATTAAGTATTTTTGCATCAATATTCATAAGAGAAATTGGCCTGAAGTTCTCTTTCTTTGTTGGATCTTTGTGTGGTTTTTGTATCAGCGTAATTGTGGCTTCATAGAAGGAGTTGGGTAGAGTTCCTTATGTTTCTATTTTGTGGAATAGTTTGAAGAGTATTGGTGTTAGGTCTTCTATGAAGGTCTGATAGAACTCTGCACTGAAGCCATCTGGTGCCATGCTTTTTTTGGTTGGGAGACTTTCTATGACCCTTTTTATTTCTTCAGGTGTTATGGGACTATTTAGTTGATCTATTTGATCCTGATTTAGTTTTGGTGTCGGATATCTATCTAGGAAACTGTCCATTTCCTCCAGATTCTCCAGTTGTGTTGATTATAGGCTTTTGTAGTAGGATCTAATGATTTTTTGAATTTCCTCAGTTTCTGTTGTTATATCTCCCTTTTCATTTCTAGGTTTGTTAATCTGGATACTGTCTCTGTGTCCTTTGGTTAGACTGGCTAAGGGTTTATCTATCTTGTTGATTTTCTCAAAGAACCAGCTCCTGGTTTTGTTGATTCTTTGTATGGTTCTCTTTGTTTCTACTTGATTGATTTCGGCCCTGAGTTTGATGATTTCCTGCCTTCTACTCCTCCTGGGTGACAGCTTCTTTTTGTTCCAGGGCTTTCATGTGTGTCATTAAGCTGTTAGTGTATGCTCTCTCCATTTTCTTTTTGGAGGCACTCAGAGCTATGAGTTTTCCTCTTAGCACTGCTTTCATTATGTCCCATAGATTTGGGTATGTTGTGTCTTCATTTTCATTGTGTTCTAAAAAGTCTTTAATTTCCTTCTTTATTTCTTTCTTGACCAAGGTATCATTGAGTAGAATATTGTTCAGTTTCCATGTGTATGTGGGTTTTCTGTTGTTTTTGTTGCTATAGAAGACTGCTTTTACTCCATAGTGATCTGATAGGAGGCATGGGATTAGTTCGATCTTCTTATATTTGTTGAGGTCTGTCTTGTGACCAATTATATGGTCAATTTTGGAGAAGGTACCATGAGTTGCTGAGAAAACGGTATATTCTTTTGCTTTAGGATAGAATGTTCTATATATATCTGTTAAATCTAATTGGTCCAAAGCTTCAATTAGTTTCATTGTGTCCCTCTTTAGTTTCTGTTTTCCTATTCGGTCCATTGAGGAAAGTGCAGTGTTGAAGTCACCCACAATTATTGTGTTAGGTGCAATGTGTGCTTTGAGGTTTAATAAAGTTTCTTTTATGAATGAGGATGCCCTTGCATTTGGAGCATAGATGTTCAGGATTGAGAGTTCTTCTTGTTGTATTTTTCCTTTGACCAGCAAGAAGTGTCCCTCAGAGTCTCTTTTGATGACTTTGGGTTGAAAGTCAATTTTATCTGATATTAAAATGGCTACTCCAGCTTGTTTCCTGAAACCATTTGCTTGTAAAATTGTCTTCCAGCCTTTTACTCTAAGATAGTGTTTGTCTTTGACCCTGATATGTGTTTCCCGAATGCAGCAAAATGCAGGGTCCTATTTACGTATCCAGTCGGTTAGTCTATGTCTTTTTATTGGGGAATTGAGTCCATTGATGTTAAGAGATATTAAGGAATAGTGATTGTTACTTCCTGTCATTTTTGACGTTATTTTTATAAATTAGATTGGATAACTTCTTTTGGGTTTGATGAGAGAAGGTTACTATCTTGCCTTTTCCAGGGTGAAGTTTCCCTCCTTATATTGGTGTTTTCCTCCTATTATCCTTTGTAGGGATTGGTTTGTGGATAGATATTGGGTAAACTTGGTTTTGTCATGGAATATCTTAGTTTCTCCATCTATGGTGATTGAGAGTTTTGTGGGGTATAGTAGTTTTGGCTGGCATTTGTGTTCTCTTAGAGTCTACATGAGATCATCCCAGGATCTTCTAGCTTTCATAGTCTCAGTGGAAAAGTCTGCTGTGATTCTGATAGGTCTTCCTTTATATGTTACTTGGCCTTTTTCTCTTACTGCCTTTAATATTCTTTCTTTGTTTAATACATTTGGCATTTTGATTATTATGTGACGGGAGGTATTTCTGTTCTGGTCCAGTCTGTTTGGAGTTCTGTAGGCTTCTTGTATATTCATTGGCATCTCTCTCTTTAAGTTAGGGAAGTTTTCTTCCATAATTTTATTGAAGATATTTGCTGGCGCTTTAAGTTGTAAATCTTCACTCTCATCTATGCCTATAATCCTTAGGTATGGTCTTCTCATTGTGTCCTGGATTTCCTGGATATTTTGGGTTACAAGCTTTTTGCATTTTGCATTTCCTTTAACTGTTGAGTCCATGGTTTCTATGTTGTCTTCAGCATCTGAGATTCTTTCTTCTATCTCTTGTATTCTGTTGTTGATATTTGCATCTATGTCACCTAATTTCTTCCCAAGGCTTTCTATCTCCAAAGTTGTCTCCCTTTGAGTTTTCTTAGTTGTTTCTACTTCTGATTTTAGATCCTGGATGGTTTTGCTTAGCTCCTTCACTTGCTTGTTTGTGCTTTCCTGTAATTCTTTAAGAGATTTTTGTGTTTTCTCTTTCATGACCTCAGCCTGCTGACCAAAGTTCTCCTGTATTTCTTTAAGTGTTTTTTGTGTTTCCTCATTATTGGCTTTTGTATTCTCCTGAATTTCTTTCAATGATTTTTGTGTTTCCCTTGCAAGGGCTTCTAACTTTTGATCCATTTTCTCCTGAATTTCTTTAGGTATGTCCTTCATGTGTTCCTGTACCAGCATCATGACCAGTGATTTTAAATCCAAATCTTATTTTACTGGTGTCATGGGGTAGCCAGGACATGCTGTTAAAGGAGAATTGGGTTCAGATGTTGCCATAATGCCTTGATTTCTGTTAGTGACATTCCTGCGTTTGCCTTTTGCCATCTAGTTCTCACTGGTGTTAGTTGGTCTTGTCAATGCTGGACTCACCAGTACAAGCTGCCTCTTCCCAGGTGGTCTCTGGTGCACAGCTTACCTCCTGCACTGCCTGGAGACAGGGTGCTATTGCCCAAACTGTTCAGATCCTGAAGCAGACACCTGAAGGCTCCTGCTGGTGCCTGCTGGATTCACTAGAGCACACTGACTCCTCCTAGCTGGCCTCCTGGAAGCCCCTCTTGACTCTGGCAGGACCTGGAGATGTGGAGTTGCTGCCCAGGCTGATCTGGATCCAGAAGCGGAGAGATCTGAGGGCTCCCACCAGAGGCCTCAAGACTGGATCCTAAGCTCTGTGCCACTGGAGCAAGCTGTGTGCTCCCAGTCTGCCTCTGGTTGCACACCAAGTCTCCCGCATTTCCTGGAGACCGAGTGCTGTGGCCTAGGCTGTTCAGATCCTGAAGCAGACACCTGAAGGCTCCCGCAGGAGCCTGCTGGATTCACCAGAGCACACTGACTCCTCCCAGCCGGCCTCCGGGAAGCCCCTCTTGCCTTTTGCAGGACCTGGAGATGTGGAGTTGCTGCCCAGGCTGATCTGGATCTGGAAGCAGAGAGATCTCAGGGCTCCCACCAGAGGCCTCAGGACTGGAAACTAAGCTCCGTGCCACTGGAGCAAGCTGTGTGTTCCCAGTCTGCCTCGGGTGCACACCAGGTCTGAGAAATATTTTTTTTTATCTTATATAAATGCAATATTAAATTTGTGAATATGATGTAAAGAAGTAAGACAGATTTTATACTACTTTGTGGAAATACAGAATGCCCCATCACTTATAAAAATTACTATGGCACATCCTCAATATTAAAAATAAGACTTCTATATGTCTCTTTTTACCTTCACAATGCCATATTTGGTTTTAATCTAAAGCTATTGAAATCATAATGGTGAAGAAAAATTCAGAGGCCCATTTACAGCATTATACAATAGTCATATAGAATCATTAAAAGTGTCATCAACACTAAATGAGTAGGAAAAAATGAGGTATAGAACTACAGATAAAACTCAGTAGTAAGATGATTGCTTATCATGTTGGAGACCCTAGATTCTTTCCCTCAAGACTGTTGAAAGTATTGTATATCTAATAGCACACAGTATTAAAAAATATTGACAATATGATTGAATGGCTTTGATTTTAAATGCACAAATTTTTTCTGTGATGAAAGAAATATCTTTATATTACCTAAGAGCATTCAGTTGGAAATTCACCCTCATTCCATTGCAAAAGATTATATTGGGATCCTTAGCATCTGCCACTAACAACCTGATGGGCTCAAAGCTTGTGGTCAAGTAGAAGTCCTTTTAAACAGAAGCTTCCTGGTGTTATTCAGCGAGGAAGGATTTTTTTTTATACAAAATATCAAGTGTTCAAGTATCACCACTGATTAATGAATTGTCAGAGGACTCTGGAGAAATAAAAGGTTTCCTGAATAGCAAGATCTTCAGATACAAAGTCAAGGAGTTTTTGAATCTAAATAGAGTTAATAGCCAGTTGATAATACTACAGGGTCCTATCAAGATACCCAGTGTAACAAGTAGAAATTAGTATTCAGATTAATACACATCCAGGATATTTTGTGATTTTCATTTGATTTTCGTGCAAATTTTGAACAGTAGATGTTAATAACCTAGCTACCCTTGCGGTCTTTAACTTTGTAATATTTTTTCTTTATGGGAGGTGTGGAAAACATCTTTTCAACAAATAAAACATCATCGTATAGTCCCACATTACTATTAATGAGCATGTTTGTATGTATACATTTTTAGGTGTCATGTGGAATTTCTTCTGTGTTTTTAATTTGGTATTTTCATGAATGTTATCTGATCTTAGAATAGTAAGAGTACATAATTGCAATAGTATCAATTTACAATTTTGTTTATTTCTTTATTTAGGATTAACTACTCTTAAAATTAAATCAACTGCATGAAAATAAGTTTTAGGTCATGGGTACATACATATAGTTTGATCAAATGTCTTTTTCCTTTTTCTTCATTTCTTGTAATTCACATAATTGATTTCTTCATTATATGATATTCAGTGTTTTTCAGACAAAGTTGACATGTATAAATGATAAACATCTTTTTTTCATTTTTCAGTTTTGCTATCACCAACTTCATTAACAGAAATATTCTGTAATGTATTTTGGTTTTAAATAACTAAATATGCTTCAATGTTTATCTCCATAATTCAATAGATAAATCCCAAAATTTTCCCTATTTTCACTGGAAGTAAGCATTGGAGAATTCTAGCAAAACTATCTTCATATTTCTGTTGACTATTGAGACTATAAATTTAATCATAACAATGGAAATCTTGAAGAAATATAGAAAGTATGCTGAAATATGTCATTTTCAGCATTAAGTATTAGCATACTGCTTTTGAATGAAAAATGTATACTAATATTATGTGAATAAACTCTATAATCTAAACTATTTTTAAATATTTAGCAGGACTTTTGCTGTTTTCTATAAAATACACATTCCTACACATATATGGATGAGTATGAATATATATATTTCATGTATATATGTATGCATATTTAAACATTACAGTGTTGCTCATCTCTTAGCTATCTTGATTTTAATATGTAACTTCCTATTATTTTCATGTACATTATTTTAAATTATCAGTTGCTCACTCATTCAGACTTTTTCTCAGGTTTGTAGGATGAGGCACGTCAAAGGAACACAAGTTCCTCTGTGTGTCCTTGTGTATGGTACTAGGATAAACGAAGGGCCTGCATGAGAAGTGGGTCAGATTCAACACCTAGTGCTGAAACAGCCTAGCCTTATTTCCCCTGTTGTCCAACAAGTACAGCTATATCGGCTCTGTATCTAGACATGAGTATGTAAGCTATGTTCAGACTCTCCTTTAAAGCTACCCAACAAGTATGCTTACAAAGGTCTCAGCTATTGCAATGCTCGTTCCAGGCTGTGTTTAGTATTTATTCCTTATTCTCTTTTCTTTTTGCTTTGTTTACATATGCTTATGTTCATGAATTTTCCTACCCAACTACAGATGTTCACTCAATGATATAAGACAGTATTATTTGATATGGTTAATGATTTCTTTTTGAAGCATCTCAGAAATGTTTCTAGTAATGTTTTATTGTTAGAAAAATGTTTCTCAACAGAATGCTTATATATTTATATGTTATCTAAAATCTTCAATTTTTGGCTACAACTTTGTAATTTAGAACTTTTAAATAGTTGTTTAAAATGAACTATTTAGATTTAATCACTATAATGTGTGTATGCATGTTTTACCTGCATGTATGTGTAACATGTGCTTGCTTGATGCCTCAAAAGGTTAGAATTTGTCTTTGGCTCTGGATCACTGGTATGAGATCAAACCAGGCTTGGGGGTTCGAGGGGGTGACCTGTGTCTTGCCAGAGCTCTGGACACAGAACTGGCAGACACAGAAAGTTTGACTCTGTGTACTCCAACACTGCCAGGTGGGTGGGTGTCTGGCTGTGAGAAGCCACAAGACCTCAGTCCACTGGGGTGGGGAAGGCACAGTCTCGGGGTTCTCAGTCTTGAACACCCCCAGATTCTCAGAAGAGCTTAGAACTGGGTGGGGGATCCGATGGCTTTGGCCCTAGGCCAAAGGGAAAAGTAGGGGGGGAAGGAGCTGTCTGGTTCCTTTTCTGGCAAGAGTCCTTAGTCTGGTCTGGCAACTGCTGGTGACTTGGCTCAGTGGGGGACCATGGCTGGAACACTGTGAGGTTTCCCACGGGAGGTTAGGCACAGCTCCTTGGAGGGAAACCTGTTACATTGCCCCAGCACAGTGGGTTCAGACAAGAAGACACAGTCCGTTGTTTTCCAGAGTATATTGTAGAGAAGTAGTGAGAGAGAGAATGTAGAGAAGTAGAGTCCAACCATGGCCATATGAAGAGAGGACAAGAGAGTAAGAGAAGAGAGTAAGAGAGAGAGGAGGGGGCAAATGCCCCCTTTTATAGTGGCTTGGGCCTACCTAACTGTTTCCAGGTGACTGTGGGGAAGCAGTCCAGACAGACTATTAGGTGCTTGGGGCATTGTCCTATATGACTGATGGCCACAGGATTATGGAGCTGAGGGACTTGCCTCAGAAGCCTAGTATCTGGGAGCATGGCCAGTGGGTTTGTCCCTTGTAGAATATCTATGTATCCCAGAGGTTAAGCCACACTCAACCAGAACACAGACTGCCTTTCACAGTCCCACACAGTCTGCTAGGAACGGAACCCACAACCTCTGCAAGAACAATAAATATTCTTAGCTTATGAACCATGCCAGCAGGCCCTAAATAACATCTTCAAAAACATTCATTGCTAAGGGAAAACTGCATATATCACCTTCAAATGATAAACTAAATATATTATTAAAGAGGTTTATATTACATTCTATTTTCTGTTCCTTTCTGATAAATCACTGAGTATCAAAATTTGTATAATTTTTTAAAAAAATATGGTAGGATAAATCAACAAGGAAATTCATCTCTTATTTCTTGACAATCTTCTTCATTTATGTATTCTGGAAAGCATGATGAAACTCATGAAAACTCATAAAGAGAGGAAAAATGATTATATTTTATTTTCATATTATGACATTTGAATTCATTCAGCATTTGATGTTAACAACTTTTGATGGTACATTTTTGCATGCATTTTTCCCATTATGTGGGAAAAGTTGGCTAAATATTTCTAAGGTGTTGGAAGATAGATCACAAAAGCAAGTGCTCCCAAGTTGTCTAATATAAACAGTTCTAGAATTTGCACTCTAAACGAAAGCATAAAACCTCACATTCTTGTGGACTGCATAGCATTATACAATCATCAGACACTGACAAAGCCTGCCTTTCTTTAATGTCCTTTTTCCCATGGCAACCACCTGTTCTGTGTGGATGACTGGGAGAAGAAATGCATCAAAGGATGCTTCCCAACACAGCATGTGCATGCTAGAATTACAAATGTAGCTCCTTTACTATATCCGAATGCCATACCACTGAATCAGTACCCAGCAAATGTGTCATATCACTGGCATGAAGCCAGAGAAAGGCCCTACCAGGCAATGGTAATACCTTATGTAAACTGGTTAAAGCGCACAAATACAATCAAAATCATATTCAAATTATAGTCATTTTTTTTTGCCTGATGCACATAGCTCAGTATCATTGAAATGGTCTCTGTCTCATTAGTTAGGCACAATGATTAATGTAGAAATAGGTCATTAAAATTTTATACTTTAAAATTTAAAAATGTGTTTTCTTTTCATTCAATATATTCTGAGCAGAATCTCCTCTCTCTTATCTCCTCCCTGGTTCTCTCCTCTTCCCTACCCACCCAAATTTATATGGTTTCTTTCTTTCTCTCCTTAAAATATAAACAGTTATGTAAAAATAACAATAGTAAAAATGTAAGATAAAAAGGTATTTAAAAACCAGAAGACAAAAGAAATACCCAAACAAAATAAATGGGCCCAAGGGATGGGGATCGGGTGGAGCAAGAAACAGGAAACTCAGCTTGTCTCGACATTAAGACACAAACTTTTGGACACACAGAAATCCTATGAAAATATATGACTGGAAAGCACAGTATTTACTCAAAAGACCTGCAAGGTAGAACAAATATACAACTGAACAAAAAATCTAAAACAAACTTGCAAAGTCATTTGTTTGTGTTGTGTTGGCCATTCAATGCTGGACTTGTGAATGGCCCTTAAGAGTAGTTTGTACATCCAGTGATACTTCATTAGAGAAAACTTTTAAAATTGAAAGTAAGCCGGCGGTTGTGGCACATGCCTGTAATGCCAGTGCTCTGGGAGGCAGAGGCAGGCAGATTTCTGAGTTCGAGGCCAGCCTGGTCTACAGAGTGAGTTCCAGGACAGCCAGGGCTATACAGAGAAACCCTGTCTCAAAAAAAAAAAAAATCCAAAAAACTAAAATTGAAAGTGGCTAGCTATTGTGGATGGGCCTGGTGCTGTTCTTGTGAACCAATCCCATAATGAATAAAGGAGCCAATCAGTGGGCAAGTAGGTGAGATTTCTGGTTGGACAGAAGAAAGGAAGGGGAAGCAGAAGAGAGTTAGGTCTCTTTGGAACTGGGACAATAGAGGGGTAAGATGTAGCTGCTAGAGTTTCCTAGTATCATGGCAGATCCGCAAGAATTCACCACTGGAGGAATCAGATTTTAATAAGGCTTACAAGATTAGGTTTCAGTTGTTATGTCCAGAGATTGAGTTACCACTATTTCTGAACGAAGTTTGTGTTACATTTTTCTTCTCAGCAGCTCATCTGGATTCACTAGAGAAAGCTATGGCAGGCAGCCAGGCATGGGTTTGCCTGAGGTGCTCCACAAAGGCTGTGGAGGATTTGAAGCAAGGGGTTTGTTGTGGTAGTGACTCACCAGTGGGAACCTAGCGAGCTGAGTGGATAGATTGTGGAGTTCAGAGTTAGAATCTCCACCAAATCAAAACAGGTCGGCCATTGCCAACCCTGCATGACTGGGGCAGAGGCACAAGCAAAGGGCTGTGCGGATTCTATTTTTTATTATTTCTCTCAACAGCTATCTATTGGAGATAGCTCCAGGGTTAGGGATAAAAGCTTGTGTCCACTTCTGGTCTCATTGCTGGAAGGCTATCTGGCCTAGATGTGTTCATACTATGACTGCCTTTGTGGGGTTGACTGTATTTTGTCCATGTTCTGCCTAGGAAGATTTGTTTCTCTGATGTCCTCTAGCTCCTCTGGCTCTTAAAAGTTTCCACTACGTATTCCCTAGGGTTCCCTGAGCCCTGAGATATCCTGACATCTCTACACTATCCAGCATTACATCTGTATAATCATATTTTCAAACTGAAAAGCAAACATTGTTGTATTTTTATATTCATGCAATGTGGATACAATTTTGCTAGTTTATTAATACTACTATCCATTTTCCACATTCATCACAGTCTGACCATGTGCCTTGTACTTTTGTCTGCCTAATTTAAGAAAATTATAGTATTTTTATTTTGACTGTGTTTCTAACACCATTAGTGCTTGATGGAAATATGTTTATTCAAGTATATTACGAAACCAGGGCACATACTACCAACATACACTAGTAAGTCTATTTGTATCCATCTTCTGACATGTCAATGAATAATTTATAATAGAATCTTAAATCCAACATAAGTAATTTGAAAATGATGGAGAATTCACTCTGAACACACAAGGAAAGAGACTACTCAGATATAAACCTGGTTATGTGGCACCTACACCACCTACAGTATGACCCAACAGACAAACTCTCTACTGTGGCCTGCTAACTCTCACCTCCAGGCTTGTGATATCTACTGAGAATGAGTGAAGTACAGAAGGAAACCTTTCTGAGGCTCTTCTATTTACTTAGAGCTGTGCTAGCCTGGCAAGCGAAGCCTTAGGATCCAGGTAGGAATTTGTGTGGGCTTTCAGGGGGATGACTCAGATACAGAAGGAGAGTCAGGCTCAAGAATGGACTGAATGAAAGGACAGCTGCACATAGGTAGTTAGCACTCACTTGTGAGGACTCTAACTAGTATAGAATGCATTTTGTCAGCATATGGACAGATTTACTACCTCAATGTTTCCTAATTATCAAGGCTAGGAAAAATGTTTTCAAGTGTTGTGAGAAATGGAAAAGACAAAGTATTGTTTTAACTGATGTGTAGTGCCTTCTTTAGTATAACTATAATTTCAATATACTGTCTACCTACCTATTATCGGTCATGCACCTATATGTGTTACTTTTGTATCATGTATCCACCTGCCTCTCTGTAAGTTATTTTAACAGAAGGCCTGTGCAGTATTCTGAAGAGAATAATGATCATGAAGGTGAAAATGTATTGCCAATAAAACTACATTTATCTGAGAAAAGCTTACAGATATCTTATATTTATATAAAGACTTTTGTGGAATACAGTGTGTCAAGACATTCGTGGAAATTATCCATCGTATTTTGATGGGAGCTTCAAGAGATGCACAGCACTTTTGGGGTTTTTCAAAGACACTGAAAATAAACATATGTAAAAACTTAAGAGAAAAGGACACATTTTACATGTGGTACAGGTTCACATGACAAGATCTTTAATGCTTTATGAATCCCTTTCCATTATTTGTTGAGATTATAGTTTTAAGTTAGTTATACATATATGTATCTGTGTATGCATGTATGTGTGTATGTATGTATGCATGTATGTGTGTATGCATGTGTGTATGCATGTATGTATGCATGCATGCATGCATGTATGTATGTATGTATGTATGTATGTATGTATGTGGGTGGGTTTTTGAATATGTGTGCAGTGCCTGCAGAGGCCAGAAAGAAGCACAAGGTGCCTGGAGATGGAGCTAAGGGTGGTTTTTAGTTCCCAGCGGTGAATGCTGGGAAGTTGACTCCGGTTCTCTTCTAGAGAGAAGAGAGGTGTACTCTCTAAGTGCTGTGCCACACCTCTCCCTCCTCCATTACTTGTATTCAGAATATTGATCCACTTGTCCTTAAGCCCAGTGAAGTAGAAGAGCACATGAATATCTGATATTTCCTTAGGAAAATGTGAATATATTTTATGATTTGTATAGTAAATGTTTTACCATAGTGTCGTGTAATCTCAATTCCTCTCATATCCTGCTTCATCCCTACTCACCCAACTTCAAATAACAAAAAAGGGAACCAAAGCCAAGAGCAACCAACCAACCAATTAAATAAACAACCACCACCACCACCACCACCACTAGCGACCACAAACCCATTAAAAAGCATGGAGTTCTATGGGTTAGCCAACTACCCCTCAGCATAAGATCTGTCCTAGTGCGCGGTATATATGCGGAATGTTACTACATTGGAAACAACAATGCACCTTTCCTTTTCCATCACACCCCTCCTTTCATTGTTCAGAGATCTATGTGGAAGAGGAGACAGCGGATCATAAGGGCTAAGAACCAGAGGAAGTAGATACTCTAAAGAACTAGTTTCATCTAGACACGATAGGGAAGGCGAACATATGCACTCCCAGAAATTGTGAAGCATGCTCATGACCTGTATAAGTTTAAACTAGACAAAACCCCAACACCTGGGAGAGAAATGAAGAAACAGAGTCCCAACCTCAAATAAAATGTGATAATTTCTTAAACTTGTATTTGGATATCTAAAAGAATTAATCCTGAGAACACATATTTTATGTATGTACACTATCTTATAATAAAACTGTATTTAGTGTTTTTATATCAATATATCAACTTTCTATGACATGAAAAAGACAATCCAGATAATCCTGTAATTATGAGCCATTATTTTTACTGTATGTATGGTCAAAAAAAATAACTTAAACTTCAATGATATGTTTGTGTGTAACAATGGTTAATCAGCTTTAATATATATATATATATATATATATATATATATAGCACTTAGAGGTTGTTTAAGGTAAAGGAAGAGAATGCCAATGAATCAAACATTGGTAAAGATCTCTGAAAATCTTCATATTGCTAGAGGAAGTAGTGTCAATAAAAGGAGTTGCAGAAATGAAGACGGTATTTTATCAATAAAGAAATTAATGGAAGGATTCAGATAGAGGTATACGTTATACAAAGCTGTGGATAAAGGCATAATTATTTCTACAAATATACTGTTTAAAAATCAGCTGTGATTTATGTTTAAATGAAAATTTAACAATAGTAATTAACATATGCATGATAACATTACAATGATTTTTCAAAAGGAATTATGACAACCTCTGTGCTTGATTAGGTATTAATAAAATGCTGAAAAATGTCTTCCCTTCTTACAAAATAGAGGTTTTTTTTACTATTAGAGAATATACCACAAAATCCATACAATAGCATTAAATATTAAATAGCATAAATATGACAAATAGAATATAATCTTATATAAACTTATAAATATAAAAGATGCAATTTATAATCAGTTTATGACGCTATGAAAGGAAAGTTGTACTTTGTATTCTTCAAAGGCACATGGGCAGCATGATTAATGTCTCACTAGCAAATGCAGACTGGACACAAGGTTTCCCTCTGCAGGGTTTGCAGACTGGGCTTCTTTAGTAACATGTCTTCATCTTACATGGTGGGGCTGGTGAAACTAAATGTTTCTTGTCGTTTGCTAAAGACAGAGTTTTAAACTTCACTGGCTTACTTTTCATTATTCATTCTTTTACACCCATTTCTTTTCCAGTGGAAACAGCAATGAAATCATGAAGAAACAAACAGAGGCAAAGTGGCTCCGAAGAGGGTTTCACCACTTGTAAGATACCCGTGCTGCCCGACTGTGGTGATGCCTATGGACGCGTTCCTATATAGAAGACGGAGTTGGACGTGAGCTAAGCAGAGCGCACAAAATGGAACAGACTCTGCATTCTCCCTCACACTCATTTTTCACTCAAGATACAGCTGCAGACATTGACTCTGCTTTTGTGTTGTTAACGAAACATTCAAATAGTTGATGGAATCAGTAGTAAACGAATGGTGAAAGCCAAACTGAAGCTTATTTCGAAACACCGCTTCTGTCAGCTCAGTAAGTGTGCTTTTTGCCTTAGCTTGCTTAATGATGTCACTCGACTCCTGTGAAGAAGGCTGGCAGCTTGGGCTCCCTCTGCTGTCTGCCTGGTTTCATTTACAGTAGCTGAACTATGTGTCAGAAAGGAAAAAAAAATCAATGTCTAAAATATTCAGCTGCTACAGTAAGAAGTACCAGAAACTAAGAATAGCTTATCTTTATTTTGCCTTCTATAAAAGACAGCATGAATTTGATATGAGGAAGTGACTGATTTTCTACTAGAAGTTTAATACTAGAGACATGTTTAATAGAACTGAGACCATAAGCAACTCTAAAGAATGAATCGTTCCCAGTAATTTTACCATAAAAAGTTTAAACTATTTAGGAATATGATTGCCTTTTTAAAATGCCACTACTTATGTGTGTACTCAATAAAGCAGCAAAGTAGAATCATTACCCCATCTAGTAAATTTTTAAAGTATTAAGCCCACACTGCGTTGAAAACACCAATCTTGGTACTTTATGGTGAATGAAAATTACATTTATATGCAGAAAAATTTAATAAGTAAAAGATAATAGTTGTTGAAGCCATATAACCTCATATAGCCTGCCTTTGGGTGTGGCCCACCTATAAGTAATCACATTAAATAAAACTGACTTTCCCCCCCTTTCATCAGCTGTCAAATGGCAATAGCAACTCAGCTACTGATGAGAGTTTTGTCCTTTTCTTCTCCTTGCAATGATTATCTTGTCTGGTTTGAGTTTGCACAAATCTTGTGTGTGCTAGTAAAATGACTATGAGTTTATTTGTTTTGTCCAGAAAACAAAACAAAACAAACAAAAAGAAGCACAAAACTCCACTCATACATCACCTCTTGTTTACAATATATCCATTTACACTCTCTCAAACATCTCTGAGATTTCAAGGGAAGGATATGATGTGTACATCACACTTAAGGATAAGAACCACATCATCTCTTAATCTCTGCATATTGACCATTTCAAGGTCTCTATATTGCCGGGTGGTGGTGGCACACGCCTGTAATCCCAATACTTGGGAGGCAGAGGCAGGCAGATTTCTGAGTTCGAGACCAGCTTGGTCTACAAAGTGAGTTCCAGGACAGCCAGGGCTACACAGAGAAACCATGTCTCAAAAGAAAAGGAAAAAGAAAAAGAAAAACAAAACAATCAATTATCTATATTAATTTACAGTAAGAAGAAACTGTCCTCAAATGAGAGTTGAGCAAAGCAGTGATCTACTGTAATAGTGGCAAATCACTAGAAGTCATTTAAATATTTTGTTTATTTAGCAAAATAATAGCATTTGGTTCTTCCATAGACCAAGGACCTAACTAGTCACCGGTACTTTGCCCCATTAGTCTTGGTGGTTTTGTATTTCATCTCATGGAATGGTTGGTCCTCAGATCCAATCAGAAGCAGTCTATTTCTACAATGGAATATTGGTATCCACAGTGGATATACAACTGTTTAAAATTGAAATAGGCAAATAAATGCATGCAAAAAAGTCACTCTGGGTGAAAAATCCCACACATAGGAAGACAAACGTTCCATATTTTCTCTCCTGTGGGCATGGTAGGTTTGAACCTTTGGATGCTTGTTTTTTCACTTCAAATACCCAAAAAAGTCAACATCTCAGTAACCAACATTCAAGGGAGAAGAGGTTGAGCACAGAGATATTAAAGGTTAAAGGAAACTATTGAACGTGAAGGAGTAATGGCATCGGGAATGGGAGGTTGGGATAGAGAAAGAAATATGGAAAAGGATAATTAACACTAAAATGCTTTTGAAGTAACCATATATTATTATATATTTATATTATATAAATTATATTATATTAATATAACCATATATTTATATTATATAATATTGTATATTATTGTATGTTTATGCATGTGTTTCTGTGTGTGGAGAGAGACAAAGAGACACAGAGAAAGACACACAGAGAGGAGAGTTTTAATGGAGCTATGATACAACATACCATAACTATACATTTATGCTAGGTAATAAAAACCTAAAATCTACAATGAGTTAGTTTATGAGTGGGTCTCAAATCCAATCAGATGCAGTGCATTATACAATGGAATAATGTGTATCCATAGTGGATATTCAACTGTTCTGGGTCTCATAAAGCACCAAGCACTACAAATTATTGTGATACTCTTGGCCGCCATTCAGTTCTTAAGTTAAATGACCTAAGTACTGAAGGCACCACTGTAGTAACAATACAGAGATATGCGGCTGACACTCCCATAAATTCTGCATTTCTACATACTAGCTTTCATAATATTACAATGATCTGTGAAGCCACTGGAGGAGAATCATTACCATTACTCTTATCTATCAGTGAACCCTGCAATAAATAATCTCTATCTTTCAATAGTGACATGAATGCTGTCGGAGAAATAGACATGTCTACTTATAATTAATTAAACAGAACATCAATTAACACTCTTACACGAGACTGTTACTAAACATTAAGTGGCATTTAAAAACTAAACTATTGACAGGATAGTGGTGGTGCATGCCTTTAATCTTAGCACTTGGGAGCCATAGGCAGGTGGATTTCTGAGTTTGAGGCCAAAGGTCTACAAAGTGAGTTCTAGGACAGTCAGGGCTACATAGAGAAACCCTGTCTCAAACCCCTTCCCCCCAAAAAACCAAAACTATTAAAAACTCAGATCATATATCCAGAGAACGAATGGAATTCATCAGTATATTTTTGGTGGTAATCACATTACATCACATCTACTTCATCTCTGTAGAAGACATAAGCTGAAAATAAAAGGAGAGACCTGAATGATGAAAACTGTAATAAACGTAAGGATCAGGAAGTCTGTTAAATGAGTGGAGACAAGGCAGGCTAACCTAAATGAAATAAAACCACACTTCCTTCCATTTATTCGGTTGCTGTTCAGTTTCAAAATAGTTAATATACACCTTCTTTACAGAAAGATGTTAGTATTTCTATAGTTTTCTATTTTCTTTCAAAAATTTCCATGAAGATATTATTTCTCAAAAAATTAGGTAGAAGTCAAAATAGTATGAAATATATTAAATTTTTTGGTGAGATACAGAAGGTTATTTACTGATTTTTATAATTTCTGGTTGAGTAAGAGCAACAACACTAAACAAGATAAGAACTGTCACTTCAGTAAAGCAAAGGCAGAAAGAAAATTTAGATAATCAAGTATAAGGAAAACCATGTGGGGTCCTCATCAAAGGAGAGCACAGAGTTGGATAAGATATGGGGTGAGGTATGAGAGGGAGTTAGGGGGAAGAAGCAGTGAGTGAGGTCAGCAAATACAACAAATATATGCGACTTTGAAAGAATAAATAAAATAAAATAAGAATGGACACTCCTGGGTGACAGTGAATACAGATAGCCAGACCACATTAGATACCAGATATAGCTTCTCACAAACAGAGATGAAAACCGTGCCACGGCGCGTTTCCAGCCAGCTGTGCTGCTGTGTGCCCATGATCTCAGAGCCAGAAGTCATCTTGGGAAAATTTTTCAAAAAAAGAACAATGAACACACAGACAGACAAACAAAAATGCACAAAGAAACTCAGACTTCATCAGGGCAGTGGTGACACACGCCTTTAATCCCAGCACTTGGGAGGCAGAGGCAGGCGGATTTCTGAGTTTGAGGCCAGCCTGGTCTACAGAGTGAGTTCCAGGAGAGCCAGGGCTATAACAGAGAAACCCAGTCTCGAAAAACCTATATATATTTGTCTGTGTGTGTGTGTGTGTGTGTGTGTGTGTGTGTGTGTATGTGTATATGTGTATATGTGTATATATGTATATATGTATATATGTATATATGTACATATGTGTATATGTGTATATGTGTATATGTGTATATGTATATATGTGTACATGTGTACATGTGTACATGTGTATATGTGTATATGTGTGTATTATGTGTATATATATATATATATGTCTTGATAAACCAATATTTATACATGTATATCTGTATGTGTATGTGTATATGTATGTGTATATGTATGTGTATGTGTATATATGTATATATATATACATTTATATATATATATTTATACACACACACACACACACACATATATATATATATATATATATATATATATATATATATATATATATGAGAAACTGACTTCTTAATTGATTTTTCACTAAAACACCTAAAATTTACCTATCGAATGATGGTCATGAACAGTGTTTTGACTTCACAGATATCAATGTCCTGCTAATAGAATTAAATTTGGGGACAAGAAATAAGCTTGAAGAAGAATAATACAGAACAATCTAGGACTTTTAAAGTGCAGCAAAGGTTCTTTAGTCACCTGTTGATATTGGAACCACTGGAAGCAGAAGCTGACCCGGGCTTGGTGAGGTATATGTCTTTGTGTCCACTAATATAAGTCGTTAGCCTCCTGTAGGTTTGAAACAGCTACTCAAGCATTTTCAGAATTGTAAGGGCTTTAAAGAGGGTGAAATAGTTTCCTAGAAACTATGATTTCTAGGAAAAACCTCAGTGTTCTATAGTATTTAAAATATCTCCACCTGTTTGTACTTGCATCTACTGTAGTCTTATGTGCTTCAGAGACTTCAGGGAAAAGGTCCCCCTAGATTTCGGAACATAATGTGAGTAGTACTACATGATTTTTTTTGAGTTTTTATCGTGGATATCCAGATGCACCACAAAGGCCTGAGCACCAGCAAGTGGAGCCTCCATGGGATTCTTGTGCTTCCTGATGTCGAGAAAATAGAATTCCAAATGAGAGCTTTGGATGCCATGCTGGGAATATTTCATTTTTTTCCTCCACATTCAAATGCATCTCTATTTCTTTTCTTGAAATCCATTTCAATAGTCTTTGCACATTACAAATTTAGGGCCACCGTTGCTAAAATTCTATGAAGTTTTCTGTGATAGCAGTCAAAACTGAAGATTGACTTTTAGTTTCTGTCTCCTTTGCCATGCAGGATCTTAGACTTCAATATCAATTTTAGTTTCTTCCAGTGGTCATGGAAAACACACACACTCACACACGATACACACATAGACACACACACAGACACAGACACACAGACACACAGACACACACACACACACACAGACACAGACACACACACACACACACAGCACATACTCAACACCATACAACACTCACCAAACTTCATGGCATTCCTTGCATTCCATTTGTTACATATTCCAGTTTCTTGACTGTTTGTATTGGTCTCTGTATTATAGGTAACACTTTGGAATAAATAGGTGAGTGTAAATTTTAATATGGACCTGAATAGAAATAAAACATTTTGATACTGTATGAAGTAGAAGTATTACCCACTTAGAAGCAATAATGAAATTAGTTTCAATTTGTGTTTTTCCTTTATTCTACTAGATACACTTTTCTTATATCTCCTTGAATTAAAATTAAATATATAATTATTAAGATGGCTATACTTCTCATTCTTTTCTAAATATCAACATGTTTGAATTAGGTATATCTTCCTTTAAATCTGGTGTGCTACTTCATGAATAATTTTAGAGAATTTCTTTTAACTTAGCACACTTTAATGTGCTTTCTATTGAAGGTTTTGAACTTACATGGCAGAGTTTGTATTTAGATTCCAAAATATAACATTTAAGAATTGTATCTCTGATATTTACAGATTAGCTGTATTGTGAATTCACAATACTGAGGTTTCTACTGGAAATGTGTGAATATATTATCCTGTTGGAACAGACGGATTCAGAGACACAGACAATGTGTTTAACATTCCTGACAAGTGTTGTTCCAGGAAAGCAAGAACAAGTGCATGCTTTCCCAGTATCAAGTTGGTATACAGTATCAAGTTGGTATACAGCATCAAGTTGGTATACAGTATCAAGTTGGTATACAGTATCAAGTTGGTATATAGTACCAAGTTGGTATACAGTATCAAGTTGGTATACAACAAAGCAGGCCTATCGCTCTCTACCTCAGTGGTATTAATTTTATAAAAGTTAAGGAAGCCTGTTATGGCTACATTCCTGGTTCTCATGTCTGGAGAAGTATGTGGAAAATGAAAATTAAATCCTTACTCTGGGACTTTCCATTGCAGGTGTGGCCTATGGTGAGTTCAACATTGTTACCCAAAGGGAGGGGTCACAAAGGCCAACCAAATAATATCTGAAAGTCTCTGCAGTGACTTTCCTAACACAATATTCCATGCAAATTATTCTTAAAAAAACAAACAATTTGAACATAGAAAAAAAATGGACATTTTTATAGCAGCACAGGGTAGTTTTCTAACCAACAGAATAATATAGGAATTTGAATTCATAGGCCTAACTGAACTGTCCATTTCATCGTTAAAAGACAGAAGTCTGTAGAGTGAGGAATCTAAAAGACTGTTTCAAAGAGTGGAGCAGAGACTGAAGAAAAGGCCATCCAGAGACTGTACCACCTGAGGATCCATCCCATCTGCATATACCAAACCCAGACACGGTTGCTGATGCCAAGAAGTGCTTGCTGACAGAGCCTGGTATAGCTGTCCCCTGAGAGGCTCTGCCAGAGCCTGACCAATACAGATGCGGATGTACACTACCAACATTGGACTGAGTGCCGGGACTGCAAATGGAGAAGTTGAGGCAAGGACTGAAAGAGCTGAAGGGATTTGCAACCTCATAGGAAGAACAACAATATCAACCAATCAGAATCCCCCCCCCAAAGCTCCCAGGGACTAAGCCACCAATCAAAGAGTACACACGGAGGGTCCCATGGCTCCAGCTGCATATGCAACAGAGGAACAGCTTGTCTGGCATCAATGGGTGGGGAGGCCCTTGGTTCTATGAAGGTTTGATGCCCTAGTATAGGGGAATGCTAGCAGTGAGGCAGGAGTGAGTAGGTAGGTGGAGGAACTCCCTCATAGAGGCACGGGGAGGGGGAGGGGATAGGGGGCTGGTGGAGTGGAATCTGGGAAGGGGGATAACATTTAAAATGTAAATAAATAAAACAACCAATAAAAAATGAAAACAAATAAATAAATAAAGACTGTCTCATCATTTGGAGTCAGTGCAAGCCGCAGCATTACTTATCTTGTGCAAATGTCTCAGGATTTTCTGGTCCCAGCAAGCACTTCAGCCTTCCTCCCAGTGCTAACACAGGTCTTCAAGTGAACTTTTCTGTCTAAAGAAAGATGATTGTCATAAGAAAAGAAAAATTAGATACCCAATTCTGTTTTCCCTAGAGGAAATCTGTGGTTATTTTCTCACTAGTTTATATAACAGACAAAGCATACCACAGAAAATATTTTGTTTTTTAGAGATAATACACTCATATTTTTTTTAAAGAGAGGGGATTCTTTTGGTTTTTTGTTATGTTTTGTTTTGTTTTGCTTTGTTTTCTTCAACAAGGTTAGTGAAAACAAAGGCAATACTACAAAATATCACTGGAATTCGTTTTCAGTCTTAGGTATACTATGAAATAATTGCTACAAGTTCAGATCTGCTTTTATATCGGTTTTGTTGTATTTTTAATCCTTGACTAGAAATTTGTGTTATTTAAAAATGCTTTTGCACTTGTGAATTTTGTCACATATACTTTCTATAGTTTTTATAAAGCAGAAAAATAACATTTCAGAATCATCTGATAGAATTATGCATTAGTAATAAAATGTGTTGACATTCACAAACATATAAGACATATAAATCTATTGCATGTCTCATCTATTTACTTATGTGTTTATATTTATCTAGCTAGCTAGCTGAAATAAAGTTAAATACAATTTTGTAGGAAGCCATTTGGTTTTTATCTATCACGGAACTCAGGAAAACATTTCTGCACATTTGCAAAGGGAAAGTCAGAGAAGTATTTTTTCCAGAGTAAAAATGCAAGGAAAAACTAGTCTAAAAGATTTTATAAATTGTTTTGTCTTAGTTCTTCTATACTACATTTCTAAAAACATGGAGTGTGCATTAACTAAAAAGTCATATATATAATATATATATATATATATATGCTGTCAAAATCTAGCTGAAGATTTTTTAGCTACTGTATGATAGTATAATGAATATTTTATATTTATTTATTTATATTTTATATTTATTTATATTTATATTCTTTTTATATTTATATTTATATTCTGATTTTACATTCCCAGAATATTGTAATGTTCATGTATAACCTCCACAAAGGAAACATATTCTTAATTTTAATATGCATTTATAATATTGGTATATATTTAAAGCATTTTAAAGTTTTCATTTCTTGGGGATGAGGTTACAGCTCAGAGGCAGATAGTGATCCCAATGGAAGAGTTAGGGGAAGGACTGAAGGAGCTGAAGGGTTTTGCAACCCCATAGGAAGAACAATATCAACCAACCAGACCCCCCAGAGCTCCCAGGGACTAACCCACTAGCTACAAAATATACATGGAGGGACCCATGGCTCCAGCTGCATATGTAGCAGAGGATAGCCTTATCTGTCATCAGTGGGATAGGAGGCCCTTTGTCCTGTTAAGGCTCAATGCCCCAGCAAAGGGGAATGAATGCTAAGGCAGAGAGACTGGAGTGGGTGGATAGGTGGGTGGGTGGGGGAGCACCCTCATAGGAACCGGGAGAGGGTGATGGGATAGGGGTTTCCAGAGGGGAAACTGGGAAGAGGAATAACATTTGAAATGTAAATAAATAGATAAAGAAGATAAAGGAAGGAAAAGGGAAAGGAAAGGAATGGAAAGGAAAGAAAAGAAAGGAAAAGAAAGGAAAGGAAAGGAGAGGAGAGGAGAGGAGAGGAGAGGAGAGGAAAGGAAAAGAAAAAAGAAAAGAAAAGAAAAGAAAAGAAAAGAAAAGAAAAGAAAAGAAAAGGAATTGTTCTCTAGTTTTATATCCATTGGTGAACCTACCAGGTTCTTTTGGTTTGTTTGTTTGTTTGTTTGTTTCGTTTTGGTTTGGTTTTTCGAGACAGGGTTTCTCTGTGCAGCCCTGGCTGTCCTGGAACTCACTCTGTAGACCAGGCTGGCCTTGAATTCAGAAATCTGCCTGCCTCTGCCTCCCAAGTGCTGGGATTAAAGGTGTGCACCACCACCACCTGGCCTCCACCAGGTTCATACAAAATAGCTCCAAACTTATGATCCCTGAGCACCCTAACTATCTGTCAGGAACACTTAGGGGGATGCGTGGACTGACGGGTGCACTATCAAATTGAAGAGTGAGTCGGCATCTGCATTGCATTGTGTGCACAACTGCTAATGGTAAATTTAATTAAAAAAAAAAAAAGAACGTTGTGTGGATGAAACCCTGATGTGAATGAGTTTGTAAACAATGAGAAAGAAAGAAGTAGAGAGTTTGCATTTTCAGAACTCCTATGAGAATCTCTCTTGTAAATGACAGCAAATGAGTCCAGCGTGGTTTTGTTTGTTTTCTTTTGTGAAGTTCTGGGAACTAAATCAGAGGCTTTATGCACCCTATCTGTCTCTGAGCTGCAGCTGAAGGGTCTTAACTAACACCAGAATCTATTGTTTCTTCAGCAGCTTCATCCATTTTTCTAAATATTTTGTATTTAATCAATGGTCAATCTCATAATTATGAAGTTAGTATGTTTACTTAGATATTGTTTTCTTCTTCAAAGAGCATATAGTGGCTAAATCTAAAACATATATGTAGTATGTTATAAAATGCAATCTGAGATAAATTAATATTTCAAGCACAGATCAAAATATAAGTGACTTTAAAAACTAAGACAAAGTTTCCTTTGAATTATTTCATTTGCTGCATGATCTCATTAAAAATGCTTGAATCTTGAATAGCTTCCTCTGGGTTGAAAACACCACTGACACCTTGAGGTAAATCAGGGGTGCTTACCCAACAAGTCCAGCAGTCTGTGAGGTATATTAATATTCCTTCATGGCAAGAAGGTAGGCACTAGGCTATAAGTCCTTCTTCTCCCTGAAGTTATGCAGGACCCTATATTTGAGTTAGGGGAAATTCTTGAAGCAGCCACAGTGTCACCCAGTACAGCTTTTCAATGGTAGAGCTTTTATAGACACCCGTACAACAATGCTCCAATTCGGATTCTTTAGTGATGTAATCTTTGAGTTAACCTTTGCTCTTGTACCATCAATAAACTCAATACGTAACTACAATGGGGCAAAAGTCTTTCTTCGGTCTGTTGCCCCATTGTCTATCCAGGGTAAAAAGATATACACATTAAACTTATGTTCGCAGGAAAGGTTATATGACAGTCTTTCTCATATCACATTATAGATTCATGCATTGTACACCGAAACTATCATTGTAGAAACCTGGCAATATTCTTTTGTGTGTGTGTGTGTGTGTATACTGATATACTGTCATTTTCATATTTTTGTGTTAAAACCAAGTTTTTTGGAGAAATAGGACAATTTTTAACTCTAAAAGGAAAGAACAAAACTCTGGAAAAAGTACAACATGAAATCTCTGCAAACAGGAGCCTAAACTAGGAAAGTAGGATATATAAGTGAGTAAAAACCATACTAAAAAACCAAATTTTAAGTAAAAATAAGTTAAAGATATATACTCTCTAGTAACAGCATTTGGATTGATTTACATATTAGATAGTGATAAAGTATATAATTAAACATAATTATGGATAATCATACAGAATTATTTTTAAGATTAGTATTTTAAGTATAGAAGTTTTAAGGACAAGAAAGATAGCTTATTAGGTAACAGTACTTTCCATATGGGTCTGAAAACTCAGGTTTTAATCCTCAGAAACAACACAAACCAAGAATACAAGTAGTACCTCTAAATTAATATCTCTCAAAAGAATATGGGAACCAGATATAGGAGGATTCCTGGAAATTTTATACCAGTTAGTCTAATATATGGAACAAATGGAGTGTAGACAGAGAGAGGGAGAGAGGGAGAGGGGGAGAGGGGAGAGATAGATAGATAGATAGATAGATAGATAGATAGATAGATAGATAGTAGATAGACACACACAGAGAGAGACAGAGAGAGAGAGAGAGAGAGCAGATAAAGAGACAGAATAACTCAGAGACACAGAGACAGAGACTTGGAGAGAGAGGGAGGTTGGGAGAGATTCAGAGAGGGAAGAAAGGAGGGAGATAATCCTATCTCAATATCTCAAAAGAAAGGTGAGAACACACATGAGTGCTCTCTGACCTTCTAACATGCCCTATGGCACAAGCTGCCTACACGCACACACACACAGGAGTTCACACACAGATGTAGTCACATCTGTGACTACACACAGTGTCATTTCACGCACAGTGTATTGTGTTTATACCTGTAGAAGGAAACTGCATTGTCTTACTTTTGAGTCTGGAAAGCAGCACACGCTGTAAAATATGTGTCTCGGGCAAGTCACTTGACATCTCTGGGCTACAATAGATGTCTGATCCCAGGACTTGCACTTCGTGTACTTATGTTGGCTGTGTAGTTTGAACGGCGAGTGCCTGACACATGGACTGCCTGGAGGGCTGCATCTGCTCTGCAAACGCCCATGCCAACCTTTCAAATACTGAGACAATACTGCCTGGAGATCGTGCCCTTTCCTGATCTGATTTGCATATTACTCGCTTTGGAGTTCGTGATTTTGTTTCCCCCTATTACAAATAAATACATGCAGACATGAGATAACAGGGTAAGTTCCCTTAGGACATGATGACACCAAGTATAGCAGTTCTTTGTTAAGCTGCTATATTTCCTAATAATTCTCACAGCTAATAATTAATTTTACCACACAGTGGCCCTTTGGAATTATTAAATTGATTTCTGCAGATTATTCTTTAACACTTAGTGAAAACCCAACTGTGGACCAGGTGCTGTCAGAACACAAAGCTCTTCTCATCGCCACCCACTGGGCCTAATTGCAACCCAAATTAAACAGGTAAATCAAACCAACAGAAACACTGACAGCTTCCGCAAGCCCAGTGGTCATCTCCCAGAGCAAAAGAGCTAAAAGGCCAAGCCAGTTCTGTCAGTTTATTATCACGCCCGCCATATTTACCTTAGCTGCAAATGATTTTAGGAATGTTTAAACTACAAAGGACCAGCATTATATTTGATGGCTATCATCAAGATTTCTTTCTCCATTGAAAAAAATCAAAATATAGTGTTGCATTTTAGCATAACTTACGCTAGTGCCTCTCTAATTGTGTTTGCAGAATTCACAGGGAAGCATTCTGTTGGGATAATTGCTCATGTTGGTGAAGGTAATTTGGCTCGTGAGCACTTCAGAAAATTACTCAAAATGTTGTGAGGAGAATTTCCCACAAACACACAGACCTGCAAACTCTAAGTAGGTGCTGTTTTCAGAATTTTTCTCAAGACTCTTTTTAAGAACTTTTGTCTAAGAATTTTCTTGCTTTCAAGTTGCTCAAGAGTGTCTGTATTTTTCAGGGCAGACACTTAATGTTCTTTTAATGCATGCAAAGGTTCTTGTATGAATTTTAAAATTTAGAAATGTGATAAGACTTAGGGGAAATTGTATGTGTTATTGTACACATACAATGATTATATTGTACATATAATCAGTAAATGTCTCTGACATACATAGTAATGTATTATGGTTTTATCAAATGTGATATTATTGTACACATTCATTATTTTGTATTGTATATTAACATTTATTAAGCAGTATCTTAGATATTTTTGATAATTTATTGATATTCACTGCAATTGCTGATTAAAAGACAAGAATAGTATCTGAAATTATTTTTTATGAGTTTGTTTTGGGTGTCCATAATTATGAATATAACCATGAAGAATTTAAAGTGTTTTTCATATTTTGCAGTAAAGTTATAATTATTTGTATGTACATACACAGACAATGCACACATAAACATATGAATTATTATAATCAGTATCTTAAGAGCAGACGCCTCTTAGTGAACTAGTAAGGTGACATTTTTAATTGTATTCACTTATTGTGAAATTTTGCTTATGTAGTGAATTTCTGAAAGTATCCTCAGGCATGCCAATAGCACACAAAAGGTATAATATTTACTTTTTCCAATTTTACCTTTAAAATGCCATTGTCTCCTTCAGAATATTTAGTAAATTAATAACAAATGCTGTATCTTTATGAAAGTGGGAAGCCTTGAGATTGATTGTAACTCTAGAACTATAATTCAAGGTTTTATCAACTGCCAGAGTCATCTGTCTCTGACTCATCTATGAAGAAGAAAACCAATGTTCCTCATAAAAAAAATCAATCATTAAATTGAAAGATGATGCTTATTTACTGTTGAATATACTGATGACACATCTCATCTTCTTAAGTTGTAGACATATATATATAATATAGATAATAAAATGCACAATATATATCCAATGCAATGTTTTTATATCTATCTTTTAACCTGTGTTCCTTATTCTTATATTATAGGCATTATAATAAATATTTAATAAATTTAGATATTTCAGATTTAAAATTTCATCTCCATTGAAGCACTGCACACAATGCCAATGCATAAAATAATGGCAAAATTTGAAAACGAGGAAGAAAAATGCCCCCCTCCTCTAAATGACTTGTATAATGATGCCCCTTGGTTTACATATTTGAATCAAACAGAACTTATTTCTTCTTTCTCTCACTTGGCTTAATGAGATGATTACAAATAGCTGTTCTTTATTAAACATCTACTTGTTTATCAGATACATTTAGGAAAAAAAGTTAGTCTTTTGGGAGCTTTTAAGCCACAGAGCTTTAGTCAGTGGATACTTGGCTCAGTTTTATGCTTTTAAATTAGATCCTGGCATTGGCATAAGAATTTCTAGTAATTAAAACTGAAAGCTGAAGTAAGATGATAGAAATCTATTAATATACAATAGTGGTATCAGAGTCACTGATAAAGTACTGATTGGAGAGACGGCTCAGTGGTAAAGAGCACTGACTGCTCTTCCAGAGGTCTTGAGTTCAATTCCCAGCAACCACATGGTGGCTCACAACCTTCTGTAATAGAATCTGATGCCTTCTTCTGGTGTATCTGAAGACAGCTATTGTGTACTCATACAAACTCTTTATATGTATATTACAGAATTATCTTTTATACTGCTTAGGAAAAGCACCTTGTAGTTTTCTGTCATTAGCAATCCACAGCAGACAAAGATTACTAACCTCAATTCAAGGCACAACTTCTCATTTGAAATGCCATGAAGTTGGGGCATGACTGTTATGTTTATTTTTGTAATTTTTTTAATTCTCAAATTTAAATAGTCATACATTATCTGCAAAAGTTTCCATATATATATATATATATATATATATATATATATATATATGTATATTATCTAAATGACTAGTGAATCCAAGTGAACATGAAGCAGATACTATGTAAAGGAAAATCCTGGTAAAGGAGACTTATTCAAAATGTAGTCTTATAAACCTACCAAATGACAAATGCAGTAATGCAGTCAAGACATAAATATTGAAATGGCTATGCCTTTAGCCCTTCAAAGTTTATAGACCTTACTTCTGCTTCATAACTTTTGTAATTTTTCATGAGACACTATTTGATATTTATGGATGGTATTTCCAACAATCAAATTTTTTGAAAATTTCTGTCTTGTATGAACAATATGTTTTGAAGTTACATTTGTAACCAGTCTATATTATTGGTATTTGCTAATTTTGAGGTGCATTAGATATAATTGTCATGTAAGGGAAGATATAAAGTGTGTGTTTAAGTAGCAGGCTTCACTGAAGCTGTTATAGTCCAGGTTCCTCTTAATAACATATCCCAATCCCTACTCTAGAGGTAGAAATTGTACTGGTTCCTGACTACTTAATGCTTAAATGCAAGTGCTACACTTGAGGGCTATTTAAAGAATAGATTCTCATATGTTTAAGATGCTGGCACTTCAGCGCTAATGAGCTAAATGAATCTCAGCTTCATTATAGTGTGCTCCTTTCCCTTTGATAAAAATGCTGGAGTTAACATTTGCACATTGATATGTGCATATTCCAGAAAACTTGTACTGGTATAGTAACAGTATTATGGAAATACCTATGACAGAGCGGGATGGATTGAACATAAACAGATCCAGATAAGGGTCACTTATCATAACAGAATAAAGAGCTGGCTTCTTATAAAATATCAGAAATATGAAGTGAAGTGCTAAGAAATGAATATTAGAAAGACTAAAGATGTAAAGGAGCAAATTATGATTACTAAATTATATACAAAAGAAAAGACAAACAACGAAGATGTGAAGTCAATAGCAGTATTGAGAATCCAACACAAGCAATGAGACAGTAGATAAGGCTGAAGAAAGACAGCAGATGAATCAGGGGCCTCAGTGTGTGCACAGATTCTGCTCATGGTTTTGTCATACAAAAGTCTTGTGTTGTACATCAGTAACCTAATTGAAGTATTAATTATCAGGTAGAATATTTAATGCAGAACCTAATAAGGTCATAAAGGAATATTCTGTATGTTAGGGACTAGACTTAGGGATTTTAAAAGGCCTCAGAGAGCTCTTTTGATCTTTATATCTGGAAAGAACACATCTTGGAAAACACATCTGTCATCCAGAGAGCAGATTACATGATTAACTATCTCCTGATGTCTTGATGTTTGACTTCCAAATCTACTGAAGAATGAAGAATAAATTAATTATATATATATATATGTATATATATATATATATACACATATATATATAAAAGTTCATGATATATTTCCAGTAGGCAAAAGAGATAGACACTTATGGGGACACTTTTAAAGAGACCAACACATCTCAGTTTAATAAACACAAACTTGATTGCCCACATGTTAGCCTATGTGACTTTTTTCTTGGGCTTCACATAATATATGGAAGATCATTGAGCATACTGAAAATGGACCATGCCATTTAGTAATATAACACTGCCAACCACCAATACTTGCTAGAGGAACAAACTTGTTTAAATGATATATAAAATGTAATTTTAATTTTGGTTTGATTCTGAGTTTAAACAAAGGGTGACAAATTATATAAGCAAACTTATCTTTGTTTTATATCTCTTTAGTGATTAGAGTTCCTTCATTAACTTCACATACTCAGTAAATATGCACTGGATCTTTATACTTCTCTAAGTGCTATTCTAATCTAGGTACTGGAATGCAGATAAAGTAAATAAAACATGTCTTCCAGGTTTTTTTTTTTGTTGTTGTTGTTTTTTACCTCAGAGAAATACCTTTAATGGACATTTGCCCTGGAGAGAAACAACTTTTCCCATTCCTTAATGCATTTCCTATCTCTACAACAATTTACTCTTGAGACAAAGTCACCTGACAAAGGTAGTCTGGTGATCTGAACTTTGGTGATTGGACACCAAATACTAGCTAGCAAGCTGAAATCATACATATCAAGATATATATTTTTTTTCTTTTGGCAATTTCTGCATTTTTGAGCTTGACTCAGACATGCTTTCTTTCTTGGATGGATTCCATTGCAGACTCTATTTCAGTGTGTGGATGTAAGGAATTAACACATTTTACTGAAACATTTGTAATCTAATTAAATTATCTTTGTGTAACTGTTTCCACCTTATGTATTAAAGTCATTATCCTAAGCCTTGAATTGAGTATATGATTAAATTAGGAGGATATATCTTCTTAGAAACACGTAGTACTTAAAAAATGAATTCATAGTGAAGCCACAAGATTTGTTCTGAAAAAATAGGACTACATGATTAAAACATCCTATGGAGAGATGGACCAGCTTTGACTAGAAAGAAGCAAACCAACATTTCCTTTGCTCAGGAATGCAGGGATATGTGCATATTTGACTTACAAAACACACCTTCCTCAGGTTCCTAAGTTAACGTTGTAGACTACATAATTATTTGCTTACAAGTCCTTTCTTGTGCATTGCTGGATATTTATTAGCATTCCTGCTCTCTCTCCTCTAGATACTAATAGCATCATACTTAACCAACATTTTAAAAAAAAGAGGTGGGGGAGAAAGAAAGAAAAGAAAAGAAAAGAAAAGAAGAAAAGAGAAAAGCATTTTTCAACATTAACAAATGTTTCCTAAGGAATAGAACAGTCCTGAATTGTAAACTGTGGTCCCTGAAAAAATGTTTTGGGCTAGTAATCAGCATTTTCTTTAAATCCTATAATGGGGTCTTGGAAGATGATTTAAGTTCTCTAGATGCGTACTAGAAATAAAGGAGTAAACTTGATCTTATGGATATAATCACAAAAATACTCACTGTGTGACTAATACATGTGAGTGTCTGTATCCTAATATAGACAATAGTATTGCCGTATTATTCTTCTATTGCTTAGAATAGACTCCATGAAATAGGCAACCTATAAAAAAATAGTTAACTGGGGAGTTGTTCACAGTTTCAGAAGTTGAATCCATTGGCATCATGGTAGGGAACAGAGGAGCAGTGAGGGCCTTCATGGAGTTTGAGACAGAGAGAGACAGAGAGAGTAATATGAATCAAATACTTAGAAATAAGTACTTGTCAGTACATTTTTGTCCAAGTTATCAAATTTTTAATTCAAACAGTTCATCAATACAATGCTTCAAAACTATATGAACACAGACATTCAAGCTGATGTTTTATTTATAACAAGAACACAAAGATATATGCTGTTAGCATATAAATATGGTGTAGACTATTAATATATAACCCATATCATTAAATAAAAATGTCTAACTTACAGTTTTGAAAATCAATAAAGTGTTTATAAGACATTATGATAACTATTTCAAAATAGTCAACAGATCTATTCTTGATCTATATGAAGACACTTGTAAGTCTTTTGATGCTTCTTATGAAAGAACTTGAGGATTATGAATACTGATTTATAATAAAATGGGTAAATAGATGTTTCTCAACTATTTCATTATATACAGAAAGACTATGTTCAATTATCTTCTCCCAAGGTTTTGAATTAATTGTTTTTGATAAAGTTCAAAAACCAGAAACAATTTCTATTTGAATATTTAGTTTTGGGTTGAAATGATAGCTCAATGTCTAGGAACGCCTTCATCTCTTGCAGAAGACCCAGCTTTGTTTCTCAAAAGCTCTGTGGTAGTCCACAACCATCTGTAGCTTCAGTGCCAGGAGAATTCACACATTCTCCTGCCATCCTCAGACATTGGGTGTGAACCTGATACATATACACACATGCAGAGAAAACTGTCGTATACATAAAATAAGAATAAATAAATCTATAAAGTATTTATTGAAAGTAAGAACTGATTATATTGAATTCTGTGGAAGGCAGAGTGCTATTTTCCTCAAAATGAGTATTAACCATCTTATACAATGACAAAACATGAGGTTTACTTAAATCCTTTGTGCTTAGATAGAATGAATGTAATATAATAATGTACCATGGTGGTAAGACTCAGAGGTGAAATATTACTATTTTGAGGTTCTATGGGAAGGAGTTGAACCACTGCCACAAATGTACTTGTAACTAATAATCCAGTTAATTATCTAAACTGAAAATCAACAAAAATGATGTGTCATTGCCCAGTATGTGATAACTGCCCTTCACATGAAAGCCTTTGTACAAATATCAAGTATTTCAATACTACACATGGTCAGAAAAAAAATGAATTCTGACTACTCTGATCAATAGTTAGACAATCCATACCTCACGTCATGATCCTTCTCACACCAAATAGTTTCCTCTCTAGCCACTGTTTGATTCCATTTTTCTTTCTTTCTTCCCTGAATATGTTCTTGAAATTGACCAACTGGCTTTTCTGTAATGTGCTATGGCTTTCTTGCATTTCCTTTATTGTCCATCATTATATTTGCCGAGGATGACTGGGTGAAGAAAAATACATGCCCTTGGAGTTAAGAAAATATTATTCTGGCAAGTAACAAATTATAGGCTATTATTCTATAATTTCAGAGAGAAGTGAGGAGTTATTTGCCCAGAGGGAACATGAAGCTATCATGAAGGAATATGACCCCATGTATCTTAAAAGAAATTAAAAAGTAAGAAGGTGTGATGATTAGGGAACCTTTACCATCAATCTGTCTCTTCCTGTTCTTAATCTCAAAAGGAACAGTGAAGCTAGTACAGCATTTGCAAATGGAGGTGTTAAGGTCTAAATCTACCTACCGTAGATCTACTGTCACATGCTCACAAACAGCCTGGTAAAACATCTTAAGATGCTGTTGTGACACGGAAGTAGAAATTATTTTTAAAGACATAATCATTAGAAAAAGTGACCTAAATGGAGACAGGAAGGCAGATGCATGACTGTCTATTTATAGAGGTCTCAGGCTATCTGCCTATACACACTGTGCACATTTTTCCTCTTTTGTGGTAATAGAAAAACCCAAACAGGCAATTTTCTAGACAAGTAAATGAATAGGTATAATGGTTTGTGACATTTTAAAAATATAAACGGACACATGGAATGTCCTGTTTCCTAATAGTATAATTTTGCTGTGTATGAATTCTGTCAACAGACAGAGTAAACAAAAATAACACCAGGGATCAGAACATAAACACAACCTTTACACCCTGTCCACAGTACCATTCAAGCCCAGCTTCCACATACAGTTTATATTTCTGCATGCATTTTGCAGAAACAGATTGCAGATGTAAGAGTGAGAACCTCCTTGAGAAGATAATTTCCACATATAATGCGCCTTATCGTTTTCTATCTCTCTGCTACTCCTTCATGTTCGTTTTATTGATTCTTCTAAATCAAATTTATCTGCTCTCATTTACGCGGGAACCCAGTCCTGCTGGTGTTTCTTACTATTCACATTTTCATAGATTCCTGAGTTCTGTTCAACTTGCTTTTATTTTTATAAATGAAATAGCTAAAGCGCCATGAAAAGCCTCTGAAATCTTTCTCAGGTGGGAAGAAAATTGATACCTTGTCTTACATGTAAGTATTTTGTCCAATAAAGGTTAGCGATGCATTTCTATGATGTTTGTATCATAAACAGTGTGCCTGGCTTGTCCATATTGGTACACATGTTATCTTGAGCATGCTGTCTGACTGAGGACAGGGACAGTGTGCAGAGAAAATTGTTTTCAGTGTTGGCTTTACACTGTCAGTCTGTTAGGAGATGAAAAACTGACCAGCAAATGGTAGCAGATCACTCTGCCAGGGCAGTGGGGGAATGAATGCGCTTATGGGGATATGCCAGTTATCTTGGGAAAAGGAGCAGTTCAATGGTTTTAGATATGTGGTACCCTTCTTGGTGAACACTTAGCAAGAATAGTTGGGGTTATGATGGAGAACACTGCCAAAGTCTGAGTTAGTATTCCCCAGGTGAGGGAGGGGCACTATGGTAACTCGTAATTCAGTCTCTGTATTGGCTGGTTTTGTGTCAACTTGACACAGGCTGAAGTTATCATAGAGAAAGGAGCTTCATTTGGGGAAGTGCCTCGATGAGATCCAGCTGTGGGGCATTTTCTCAGTTAGTAATCAAGGGAGAAGGGCCCCTTGTGGGTGGTACTGTCCCTGGCCTGGTAGTCCTGGGTTCTATAAGAGAGCAAGCTGAGCAAGCCAGGGGAAGCAAGCCAGTAAGAAACATCCCTCCATGGCCTCTGCATCAGCTCCTGCTTCCTGACCTGCTTGAGTTCCAGTCCTGACTTCCTTTGGTGATGAACAGCAGTGTGGAAGTGTAAGCTGAATAAATACTTTCCTCCCCAACTTGCTTCTTGGTCATGATGTTTGTACAGGAATAGAAACCCTGACTAAGACAGTTTCTAACCCTGAAGTTGGCACACTCAGACATTTACTTTCCTCCTTTGAAAAACTGTGATTCGAATCCAGGTCCTTGTGCTTGCTAGGTGAATGCTCTACTGTTGACTATATCTTAAGTTGTAGATGATACTGAAAATACCACTTTTTAAAATTTTTGTTTGTTTGGGGCATAGTTAGCACTAACTCCATTAACAACGTCAAATTCAACTTTGTGTTGTACACACTGCACTATTGTACATATCTCTCTGTGTGTTCCAGATTGTGGGGCTCATCTCTGTCTTTGGACACCCGTGCATGTACAGGCGGGGGCCAGAAAACCGACGGCGGTTACCTCATTGTACAACTTTCCACTGTCTTTCTGTTTCTTGTTTTGAGACAGGTTCTTCCACTGATCGTGGAGTTGCTTGATTTGTTAAGTAAGTGTCACTGCCTAGTGAGTTCCAGGTCCTCTTCCGTTCTCACACAGACTGTGCTAGGACAACAGGCCCATGCCACTGCATCATTGCCACTGTGAGGAGCTTTTTATGTGGATGGTGTGAATCAGAACTCAGCTCCCTTTGTTTAAGTGGCAACTACATTACAGACCGCGCCATCCCTCCACCTTTGTCCTTCAGACTCTGTTCTGCGTGCGTTCCAGGCCTGCTGGATGTTTTCAGACCTTTAGATTTAGATTCAGCGATTCGATTCAGCTTCTCCTTCGTGGTCTAATCTCCCTCCTTTCTTCAATGTCTCCTGAAGCCTTTTTATTTATTTATTTATTTTGGTTTTTTAGATTAGTTTTTTTTTTTTGTTTTTGTTTTTGTTTTTTTTTTTTGTTTTTGTTTTGTTTTGTTTTGTTTTGTTTTGTTTTGAGACAGGGTTTTTCTGTATAGCCCTGGCTGTCCTGGAACTCACTCTGTAGACCAGGCTGGCCTCGAACTCAGAATTCCACCTGCTTCTGCCTCCCAAGTGCTGGGATTACAGGCCTGCACCACCACCTAAAAACACTATTTATGAAAGATTTCCCCTGTGGGGAAATCGAGTGAGGGTCATGGGAGTGGATTGTGGGTTGGGTGGAGGGGCATATTCTTGGAGGCAGGGATGGGAGGATGGGTTGGGGGTTTTCTGGGAGGGGGGAAATCGGGAAGGGGTATAACATTTGGAATGTAAATGAAGAATATATTAAATTAAAATAAAAAGAAAATATTTCCCTTTCTCTATGTCTTCCTCTCCTTCATCCCATCACTCTTTACCTAACAATAGCAGTTCCCTTTTTGTATTTTTTTTTGTTTTATTACGTGATTTGTCAGATAACATTTTGTGTATGCCTGATCTCTTTATCAAGATTACTACCAAACTGAAGAAGGATCCTATTTCTATCACCTGTATCGAGAGCTGAAAGAATATTTTGTTCTATCAATTTTTCCAAACTGTTGTAGATAACTTGCTATTGCTCTGATGAAACATGACGCCCAAGAGCAAGCAGAGAATCAAAGGGCCAGTGGCTTATGTTTCTCAACCACAGTCTGTATTGAAGGATGTTGAAGGCGGGAACTCAAGGAATGGACCTGGAGATAGGAATTAAAGCCAAGGCCTTGGAGGGATGCTGCTTACTGGCTTGCTTCCCACGCTTGCTTTGTCTGTTTTGTAAAACAACCCAGAAGCACCTACCTACCCACGAGGCAAATTTTTCAGTGGAGTCTCCTTTCCTCACATGATTCTAGTTCGTATACCACTGACAAGAACTAACCACTATACATACAAAAAAAAAAAAATCTCTGTCTGCCTCTCTTTCTCAATACACACCGGGATGAATACAAACAGGTTTGAGCTATTGATGCCATATTAGAATATGAACAACTAGCCGGAAATGCCAGTAATGGAGGCTGGCCCATTGCTTCCCTGTTTCTTTCTCTGTTCTGACCTTAACAAAATTGTGTGTTCAAATTACTTTACAGAATATTAAACTATTCTCTGTCATAGTCCATGTATTTGCTTTAAAATAAATTGGCTCCAAATAATGAGGAAAAAAACATACATCCTTGTAAAATAATAATTCCCATCATTAAGAACATATCCTTTTGCATGTGTGTGTGTGTGTGTGTGTGTGTGTGTGTGTGTGTGATCAGGCATGTTAGTGCATGTGCAGTAAGTACTTGGCTAATCCGGGTGTCAGTCTGAAAAGCTGCAAGCTTTGTGGGGAAGAGATTATTTTTCATCTGCAGTACTTTTGTAAGAGTCGACCGTGGTTGTGCATGCATGTGTTCTTTCTGTCGGTCCCCTAGGGAAATCAAGAAATGATAAAAGAAAAAAATGTACTACTTGTAGGCTTTTCACACCTACAAACATGCTGTTTCTACCTTTTGCTAGAAAATTGCTGACCATGAGATTATTAAATGTGTTGGTGCTACTCAGGAACAATAAACGATGCAGCATAGGGTTTTGACAAAGGTCTCTCTTTACTATGAAAGGCACAGAAATGTTTCTGGAGCTGCGAGGTACACAGAGCGACTTCAGGAAGGAAGCTTAGGCCTGACTCATTTTGACACCTAAAGCTTACCCTCCTCACCTCCACCCGCAAAGGCTCTACCGCGGTCCTAAGAAAGCTAATCTTCTATATGAATCCTTCAGCTTGGAAGAGCAAACGATAGATAACGTCTCCGGCACTTTTGCTAGCCCTTGTCTGGTCTTCCACCAGTCTTCCCTAATTCTGGGCATGGCACGGTTCCATCCCAATCGTGGTCTCCAGCTTGCTGGTAAGAAAAGCACCAGGAACTCTCTGTGTCTGGGGTGAGTTAGGTGATCACTCTAAGGAGCCAGAACAAAGTGTTGGCTAAAGAACCCTTTGCCAACTGCAGCTTCTCACTCTGATCCCGGAGGCAGAGACAAGGGCCATGGGGCCAGGGATTCTGGCTCTGACCCAGTCTTTGTCTTAGGTGTCACATTTAAGTGATAGTGTGTGTTTCTGTTCCACCAGCGGAAATCATGATCAGCCCCAGACTTGGGTGGTGCATGACGTCACAGCATCATGCGTTCTCTTCCAGTCACACTTTCAGGTGACACACTCAGTTGTGAAGTGAGTGCGGGTAGAGTGGGGTTTGCAGGTGACTGGCCTGAGAAAGAACCTCACTTCAGTTCCTCCATTTACATTCCAGGACTTCTGTCTTCAGACAATAACAGGGAGATGTCACCTCACAGTGCTAATCCTAGACAGTGTATAAAATTCCCAAGACTCTCCTAGGTCTCAACCCTCAGCAGCGCCCCCCTCTGCGGTGGCTCCACTCATCCCAAAGAATTAGGACCTAATGAAACACTGCATGCCTTTTTGGTCCATCTAAAGCAGAGGCTACTAGCCACACTTCTTAAGGATAATTACTGCCCTCCTCCACAGGGACGTGCCAAAGCTCTAAGGGTGTCAGTCCAGAGCAGACACAGTCCCTGCCACCCCAGCTTCGTAGGAACCAAGGGTCAATACTTCCTCAGTACAGGAGTCCTGTGCCTCTGAGGCTCGCCCTCTGCAGCATTTAGCAACCGGGCCACACCTACTGGAAGGCAGAAAGAGCAAGAGGCTGCAGGTGTCCAGGCTTCCCTGTTCCCTGAACCTTTTGTGAACCTGCACCATCAGCATAGATAGAAGAGCCCGAGACTCTTGGGCTCGAACCCATGGCTTGGGCTCCACTGCGGACGAATCCGGGAGCCGCGCGTGCCTTTGCTCGCAGGGCGGGCGCGCGGAGGGATCCGCCGGGGCCGCGCCTCCCCGCCCGGTCCCGCCCCCGCCTCCTCCCGCCGGCTCCGCTGCCGCCGCGGCGGCCGCTGCTGCCGCCGCCGCCGCCGCCTGGATATAGTGCGGCAAGGCGCGGAGCTTGCAGTCACTTTGCGAGGAGGAGCGCGCGGGCTGCGGGCGGCTGGGGCACCCGGGAGCGGCGGCGGGCTAGCAGAGGCGGCCGTGGCAGCAGAAGGTTCTCTCTCCGGGGCTGGACTTAATAACTTTGGAACTGTCCGCCGGTGTCACGTCCTGAACATGAGCCTCCTCCTCTCCTTCTACCTGCTCGGGTTGCTTGTCAGTAGCGGGCAAGGTAGGAGTGCGCGGCTTTCTGGCTTACTTTCCCTCCCCCTCTCCACCCAACCCGGAGAGCCAAAGAGCGAGGCACCGGGGCAACGAAACCAAGGCACCAAAGTTGCGGTGGTTCTTGAGGCGACTGTTGGGATTTTTAGCTCTTTCTTTTCGCTGCCCCTAAAATTCTATCCCTTTGCTCGAAAGACCCCTTTAATAAGAGGAGACCGTGCGGAATTGGAGATAGGCATCTGTGTGAAAGAGATCAGGCGGGGAAACTGCTACTGCTTCTGGGATTTTTTTTTTCCGGCTATTCTCTCTTATTACCCGAAATTGGATGAGTGTGTTGGTGTGTATTCCTAGTTTAATATCTGAGGTTGCAGAAGGGAAGGGCACGGTGATGTTTTATAGAAGAGGCAAAAACTATCAGCATTAAAGTCGTTTATCAAAAAAATCTCCGTGGTGTGCAAGAAATTCAATTCTTGGAGATTCTTTCCTCCTTTCCCAACAGCAATTTTTTTCGGGGTTGGGAAGTGAACGTTTGATGGCTTATTTATGTTGGAAACTAACAGGGGCCATAGAAATGCTGTAAAACAGCAAATGGCTAAAACTAGGGTTGTGTTGCAGGCGTTCATTGTGACACCCCCCACTCCTTTCAATATAGCATAATCTGAACACGTTCTATCATTCGATTTGAATTACACCTGTAAGGGATTTAGAAGGTTGAGGAGCACTGAGAGCACTGGGGACCTTTTTATTTATTTATTTATTTATTTTAATTTGGGTGGGGGAGAAAAAAACGTGGTAGAATAACCCAGGGATAATTGGTTGAAGAGATCTTTGCTACTCTGTATATAGATGATAGGCATTGTACGTTTATCTTTCTCCCTTCCATAGTCCACATTCACATAAAATATATTCACAACCATTCGATACGTTTTGAACTGTCCAGACAAGTTTGGACATTTAATTGGGGAGAGAAAATACCAAAATATGCACCGGTGGAAGTCTCAAAGGCAAAGGGAATATCCAAATTTTTCCAATCAGATGAAAGTATAGGAATGCTATATTATGTGTGAGGCATTTTCTGTGAAATTAATAAAATGCAAGATAAGTTAAAATATGTTCTCTAATTCTAAGCATTTTTTCCCCACCGCTTCTGCGTTGCTCATATGGTCCAGCAGGGGGTGATAGAACTCCATTTTAAGCAAGAAATGCATGTTTCTGCTCTTGTATTCACTGCCCTTCTATCATCCCTCAGTAGGGCTTGGCATTTCGGATGTAAAGACTTCCTTTCTCTGTCTTTCTCCCAAACTACAGTGTTAGTAAATGATGAACCACGATTGGATGCAGATTATTTTATGTTCCGAAGTACGAATTCACTTGACAGATACAGCTCTCATTTATAAAGTGCCTCCTCTTTCTGCCATCCTAATAGAGGTTGGGTAATATTTCAGTCTCAGAAAAATTGCAGATAGATCCGTCGGAAGCTCATCTTAGTCTTGTTTATTAATCCAGTCACTTCTCTTGCAAAGATCACTACAAGATTCAGAGCTCTCATTTTTTTTGGGGGGGGGGAGGGGGATTGTGTGGGGTGGTAGTTGTGTTTAACTGTTCATTTATAACACAGACAGGCAGTTCTGAATCCAAAAAAGGCAGTCTGAAAATTTAACTTAGATGCCATGGCAATTAGGTGAATGTAGTGTGAAGTAATATGGGGGCAAGTTTGTGCAGATTGATGCTTACACTGTGGGCTGTCTGGAGGAAATCATCCCAGTGGTGGAGCCTGTGCATTTATCGTTGCTGATGCTAAGTGTGCTGGAATTCAGGGACAGGGGAGAGGTTGGAATGTGTAAGTACCTAGGCATAAACAGTACACAAAGGCAGATGCACTTTGGGTCTCTCGATGTAGCATGTATTTGAAATTGTGATTTAGCTGATTTATAATCAGCACACAGGGTAGCTAGAGAGAGCTGTGGCAAGGAAGGCTGCCTGCAGGGGAACCCATATTCCTTGTCAATGAAACAGGGCAGACGGATGGCATCTTTGTGAAGAAGATCTCTCTGTCTCCTGCAGTGGGGTGACAAGCAGAGAGCCATAGATGAGTATCCGGGGGAACTAGCTTTTGTGTGAACACGCATGTAGTATTCCTGAGCCATGGGCTGTCATGAGGTCAAAGATGCCTGGTAACAGAAGTCCTTATCCTGGAGTCTGAATTTCTCTAGGCTGCTGTTTTCTTCTCTAATTACGGGTGCAGCACCAAGTATCGACACACCACTGGGAGCTGTTTTTCTTTTTCTTTTTTTTTTTTTAATGAGCTGTGTGTAACTCACATTTCTGTTTGTTCTTTTTTATTTTCATTTTCTTTCTTCTTCTTCTTCTTTTTTTTTTTTGATGGAGCCATGAAAAACTACAAGTCAGTGACCCTCAGGCTTGCCTTGGAAATACTAAAGCCTCAGAGGGCTGATTTATGTTTCCAACAATATACTTGCAGGGGATTTTATGAAGCATGATTGAAGCTATTGCTTGGGAAAGTGGTGTGCAGTTTGACGGGGGAAAGGCAACGATGATGTATTCCCTTTTAAGTAGTCAAAACGTTTTTGAACCACAGCAGTAGAATGGAAGAAAATGGCCCAAGTGAAAAAAAGACCAACTAACTTAAGTGGATGCCAATACCATAATTAGCCAACCAGGCCTATTAGCTCCAGCCCTTGCTTTCAGATCTGTGTTACTGTTCATGGAGATGAGAGCTTTTTATGAAAAATTGAAATAGAAATGTTCCTTTGAGAGCCTTCCATTTCCAACAAAAGCTTAATGCCTAATGAAAGCAGGTTGTCAACACCGAACTTAGTCGCCCATGGAAAGGAATGTATAATTCTTTAACTTGTGCAATTATTGTTACTTTCTATTTAACACTGGGTCCCAGGCTCTGCTGTCATAAATCTCTAGTGAGTCTCTCAGTAGCAGGGCATGTGCTGTCTCTAAGTCTACTTGCCAATCTGAAATAGGAATGGTTTGCTTCTGAAACTTTCTGGGTGTTTAAAAACATTTTCATCTTCTTTTATTAAGAAACATTTAATGCGATTATTGCCAGGCTGTTACTGTTGTTCGCACAGGTAAAATGGAAAGGCTGTTCTGCTGAAACCCAGTAGGGCTACTCCATTCTCTTTAACACTTTAGCATGCATAGCATCCTTTAGCCTAAAACGTGGGGAAGGATCCTGTGAGAATGACACTCCCCTGAGTGGGAGTGAATCTGGACATTTATTCTTCCTAGGCAAATGCTAATAATCGCCCAGTAGAGAGATCTGTACCTTCTGAAGACAGAGAGCAGACATGAGGATGCCCACTAGTCAAACTCCACAAATGCCCCCTGTGTATAGGCTGTGACAGTATGGCCTCTCCTGAACCCTTCCTCTGTCCACCCTGATCTAATTCCTTGCCCGTGTCCTCTTTCTGTGAGGTTTCTTTTGAATTAGCTGCATGTCCGTTTAACTTACGAAAGATAGGCTGTGTGCACTAATATTTCTTTTGTCAGGGAGCAGCCCAGAGGATTCCCTCCCCAGCTTGGTGCCTGCTGTTCTCACTTTCATTTCCCAAGCTGAATCCGAGCCCAGTGAGCAAGAGGCGCAGTTGGACGGTCCCCCTGAGTGTCAGATGAGTTTCTTCGTCGGCACAGGGGACTGAGGTTCGCTAGGACGGAATATCTTACAGGAGAAGCAATTAAGGGAACAAAAGAACTTCGTTCAGCAAAGGGAAAAGGTCAAGCTTCTTGGAATTTTGTAAATAACGTGGCCTTCTTTCACAAATGAGCTGGTGTGTGGTGAGGCAGGGAGAGGGGCTATGCAGTCTGAAGCTAGTAACCAGGCTCAGTACCGGAGCTTGTTTTTCACAGGTGGGAATGAAGGGTAGCTAGAATGTGCACGTTGGGAAGACTTTGGACCTGGTCCTGCTGTTTCCTCTGGCATTTGACATTGGGGAAGTCATCTTAACTTCTCTCTTTTTAAGGGTCATTGTCTTTGTAACGATGCACCTCTGGTAGTGTAGAGTGTTCAGTTAGGAGGTGAGAGCTTCTACTCTGCGTTCCGGTTGTTATTACTGCCATTTCCTTATTTTTATCCTTTATGTCATTAATATGTCTCTTGGCATATGCAAAGTCATTCAAACAACATTAGTGGTCTTGTAAAGGAAATACACGTGATTTTCTGGTTTTACTGAATGCAGAAAATTCTGAATTTCTTGTCTCTTCCTATCCTGCCAATTACAGTGAGGCTAAGGCTATTTAAAAGATGATCAATTAGTTTTAATTTTCCAAATTACATGATATAGGAACACATTAAGAAGCAACAGGCCGTTTTATTAAAAGTAACATTCTGCCATTTAACAGAGTTAAGCTGCCATTAATTGTTCAGCAAACACATGTACTTTTTGTTTTTACTCTTTTAAATACTTCAATGGTTCTTCGCTGTTTTAAATTACAGTGGTGCTACTACTCAATAGCTGAAAACATTCGTCTTAGCTATATACATTGACTGTGCCTCCATTAATCAATCAAGAACCACTTGTTATGTTACAAGGCTATGACGTCATGATCATAGACACTCCTAGATTCAAATAACTAAGAGATGTGCTGAAGAATTTTAATAATCTTTGTCACCATAGATATGACAAGATATCTTTGAAGGACTTTACGTTGATTATAGGATGTTGGCTCTGCACTATTAAATTATTTTACAGGGAAAGGCGATGATGTCATTGCCTCTGAGAGTACAAAGCCCAGGTGACCAAGGGTTTCTTGGCCTTGAAGAAGCAACTCAAATTCACAGAACAGCTCATTGAAAACTTGCTCATTGAAAACTTGAACATTAACATATGTCAGTGCCTAACCTAGATGCTCGGCCAGGCGGAACAGTTGTGATAGTAATATCTGCAAAATGTCCAGCATCGTTCATGATATTCAACAATCACCATACAGATACAATTTAATAATGTATAGAATTATCTCATTTATTCAGTTGTTTAAAATCATGAAATTTCCTTTGTAATTGGAAATATTTTATATGGTTAGAGACTCTAATCCACTGAAGAGTGGAACTCTCTCATCATTGACTCAGCTAATTACGATTCATTTATTTGTATCTCCTTTGTTCCAGACACCTCATTAGGTAAAGTTATTAGAATTTTATAATTTTCTTTTTTTAATGAACAACTGTGGGAGGTTCCATTTAAGGTCAAAAGACACATGTGTTACTTTTCAGTTTGCAGGATGGTGTTGGTGAAAGGTCTTGCATTTACGAGTTACACAGGATGCTTAGGCTAGGCACATATTAGGATATCATCAGATAGAAAAGGCAATGTGTAACAACCAGAGCTCTAGTTTCCACATGCTTAACTCACTTCACACAACAACAAATTTTTATGTAGATTTAAAATTTTAGAAAGTGTGATAGCCAGAAAAAAATAATTGAAGCGACATCTTCTGACTAGGACGTGAATTCGCAGCCCTGTGTTTGCCTGCACAAGACCTGAACAAGATCAGAGCAGCAATTATTCTGAAAAGAATTACAGAGACATTCATCAACCCCAAGACTTCACTGAGGAGCTATGGACAGTCAAAGGGACCAAGGGGAAGGGAAGCCAGTTTTATTGAAGCATGCTGCATCTCTTAGGCCAAATATGCCGTCAGTACCCCCATACTCAAAAGCATTATGGGATACAAACTAATATCAATGGCTTGTTTGTTAAGTTTAAAAATGGAGACAGGTTCAAAGTTGGGAATGTGGGAATGTGAGGGTGAGCATGGAGGTGTGGATTAGTTTATAGTGTATGTGCTTCCTATTCATGTGACACTTGGTCTGATTCCCAACACTTCACAAGGCAGACATCAATCTTATACATCAGCAGCAGCAGCAACAGCAACATCAGCAGCCACAACAAGAGCACACACATACACAAACACACACCAGACACACAACTCACATGCATGCACAGGGAAACATTTTAATTTGGTGCCATTTTGTGAGATAATAAGTTAACAAGCCTTGGATAATATATAAGGCGAGTACCTGCTAATTATATTCTCGTTTGAGGCTGTTGTAGTCACTTTGTAACTCAATTTTATCAAAACTCTATGGAGATTTTAATCTTTTTATATTATTATTGATAAAAATCATAATACAGAGCAATAATCTGATTCCTTATATCAATTGTAATCAGCCATTATTTGGAATTAGTACTTAGTCTTTATTTCTATATCATTGCATTTGAAAAAATAATGATTGTTGTTCTGTTGAAAAATCTTTATGTGTATGGATTGAAAGAGAATCTTAGTCCATGTTGGTAGCTGAGGAAATAGAAGAATATAGATTGAAAAAACTCAGAATCATGTGAGAATGCAATAAACCTTCCAGGAAAATGATGTGAAATAGCAGAAGATATCATGTGATTAATTACTCAATGGTCTTAAGAGACTCTGGCATTCCTCGCACACCTTAATGAAAATTCATTGACTCTTCTTGGAGAGGCCCAGCTATGTTTCTCTCCCTTTCTCTTAGTGCCCGAAGGAACAGAAGACACAAATGTCTAGTCTGAAACTAGGAGATCAGAACTTGATCTTAAGATACAGCCAAATATAGACTCATGAACCAGCCTTTCACCTTAGGAGAGCTGAGGCTAGAGTAAATGAGGACAATGGTAGAGAAGAAGGAGAAACAAGAAGGCCCAATTGTAGGAAAGGATACATTTGTCTCAACCACAGGGATATCCCAGTCCAGTGTATCAAGTTGGAAGAATTATTCAGTTGTCTAATCCATTGGATGGTTTGGAAAGGTCAGTCAAGGCATCCATGATGGGATATTGTGGGCTACATAAGGCAGAAAGCATTTGAAGCATAAGTTAGATAGTTAGGTAGACCTTTGGGAAAAGGTACAGGAAAGTGACTTGATAAAGATGTTTGCAAAGCTACTGATCAGATACAGATGGACCGAAGAGTGAATTAGTGGATATACTTAGGATTCTCTGAAAGTATAAATGGATCTTTTATCAAATTTGATATTCAACGTTTAGACGGTCCTCTATATTACATAGATCTCTATGTCCTGAAACTTGTTTTGTAGACCATGATTGGCCAAGATCACTGACCTCTGCCTTCAAAGTGCTGAAATTAAAGTCATGAGCCATCTGGCCTGGCTGTAACCATAAACCTTTCTTACAAGTTTTATTTAAAAGACTGAAGGTAACATTTGAAATGTAAATAAATAAAATATCCAATAAAAAAAGAAGGTAGTACTTAAAATACTGACCTTATCTGACAAGAAAGAATGAAAATATTTCAATAAAAATAATTCAGTACAATGAAGTAGTATTTGTAGCAATTTTGATTTATTTTTCAGGATGATGAAGTATTATTATTCAGGCGCCTAGTTAAAATTTTTGAATGACAAATTAAAAAAAAAACAAGAAAGAATGATTTTAGTTTTCTCCTCAAAATTATGATTTACCTTTGCTTATCATCAACCTTTATCTTACTATTGTGTCAGTATTTGTACTTTCGTTGCTTAGTATATATTTTATATAAATTATTTATCATATATATGCATATATATGGTATTTGGAAAAAATTCAAACTTTGCCTTGGTTTCATAATTTCTACTTAAATAATTTTCTCCTCTTGTCCATAGCTTTAAAACCTATTCTTGGAAGAACATAACAAAAGAAAATTAAAGAAAATAATATGTAAGAGAGGGCTCATAGGGAGAGTGGAATTGATTAAAGGACAATATAGGTGTGTATGTGAGAATGTCACAGGAAAATCTAATTGACCTGTATAATTAGTATGTGTGAATAATTATAATTGTAGAGCACTGGGTCTGAACAAAATGGCTTAGCTGGGAAAGTGATGGGTGTGCACATTCAGAGAAGACTAACACCCACATAAAAACCTGAGCTCGATTGTATGTGATTGGCCATGGTATAGGGTTGCGAGGTCAGCTGTATCCACTGAGTCCTAATGCCAGCCAGCTAACCCAAAATTAGGAGTCTGTAGGTTCACTGAGATACTCTTAGTGGGAGTATCTCAGTGGGAGTGGGAGTGGGAGACAGTGATGGAGATAGCCGCTCAACCTAGATCATTGTATTACATACAACACTCTAAACCCAAGAGCCTATACATTTATGTACATACATACACATGAATAGACTTAATACCTTAAGCTACACTCACAAACATTCATGCATCATATTTGTAGTTGTAGAAAACTAAGACATCAAAAAACACTCAAAGATTTTTGGTACTGCACACACACAGCTGAAAATGTTTCCATTAGTGTCCAAGGGAAATTAAAGGGAATAATATTTTGAGTGCCAATTTTATGCTGTGTAACTGTGGTGAGCACTTGACTCATTACCTCATTTATTCCTGATTAAATCATATTTCATAGATGATGTACCTGCGATTGAGAGTGACTGATTTGTGTAGCACTTTTAAGTGTGTTCCCTGGACTGCCGTCCCAAATTTATAGTCAATGACCATTAAATACATTCAAGCTATATTTCAATGGTTCTGCTCCAGTGTATATATCTTGATACATCTATCCTTATTCACTGAAGGTAAGTAGTGAAATGATCCACCATGGTGAGGAAACTGTGTTGATTGATGTTGTATTTTCTCGAGCTCTTTAGTTTTTAAATGGCCAAGAACAAGCTTTCTAGGTAAACAGGAAAGCTACACCAATGGCTGAAGACAAATTCAAATACAGAAAATCTACTCATGCACCTTCTTCCAGTGTAAGTCTTGGCTTGTGTTGGGGATCTAGGAAATTATTAATCACCACTAATATTTGTTTCTGCTAAGGTAAAATATCAGCTGAAGGTCCTGGGAAATCACTTTGCCCTGGGCAAAATGCTGATTATTGTTTTCGTAGTTGACAAAGTTTCACTTCCTGATAAATGCACTCCACGCCTTGAGTCGTGACCAGAATATCTGCAGAAACTGTGTGCAATTACTAGTAGAAAGTACTAGAAGTAGTATACCAATACAGCTTGCAATGCACACAGTTATGTAAAAACAGTATTCTCTGTCTAATGACATCATAATGACATTTACGGTGCTCTTGTTAGGGCTAGGCCACAGATTTCTAACAATGTGGCTGTTCTTACTATATTTTTTATATAAGATTTGACATTTTTATTCCATATTTTTATAATACCAAAGTTTCTTGGGGTTGAGAATGTACAAGTACAATATCAAAAGCATGTCTCTACATGCCAAATATCAGATGAGTTTTGCTTGAGACACATATTATAATATTGATAGGTTTCCTACACTAAAATAAGTACACCTAAATATTGTTTTATATATCAATGGGAGACATGTAGTGTGTGAATGTGTGTGTGCGTGCATGTGTGTGTGTGTGTGTGTGTGTATGCATGAGTGTGATGTGTGCTTGTGTGAGTTTGACGTGAGGTTGGGTATTGAAACTAAATCTGGTGCACTCTAGGTAAGCATTTGGCCATGGAGGGTTTGCAATCTTCATCCCCTTTAAATGAAAGCACCCTGTCCAGTATAGGAAAGTTTTTAATATTTTTAGTACAGAACTATCATATTATTTTAACATTTATATTTATTGAACATACAACCCAGGCAGAACAATTTAAATTTTGCCTTCTAACAAGAAAATCACATCTTACTGTTCAGGAACACACAAGGAGCATGAATAAAGAGGGAGGTAAAAATGCCTTCTTACACAATGCATCAGTTTTTTGTTGTGTATGTGCAGAGCTGATCATATAAAGATTGTAGGAAACAGCCTTTTTAGAAATGTCTTCTAGTATTTGCAAGCTGTTACCTTCGTCTCTGTAACTTCAGATATACTGAATTAAACGATGTTTCAACTCTTTAAAATGGGATTTTGTCTCATATCTAATCATAATATATATGTGTGTGTGTGTGCGTGTGTGTGTGTGTGTGTATCTGTGTGTATCTGTATACATATGGAAATATGGATATGTATGTATATTTTTGTGTGCTTATAAGATTATTTATACATATATCAGGGACAATCACTGAGTTAAAAAATAAGACTCAATGTATTTAAATATATGGCATGTGCACTATGAGGCATACTACTAAACAAGAGACTCTACAGATGATCTTTATTTGCCAGTTTCGACAGACACAATTACCCTGAAAATTTGTGTGAGCAAATCAGAATGAAGTGCATCATATCTTAAAGACATGAAGTTACTTATTCTACAAGAAATACTTAAAATTGATGGAGATCTTTCCCCTTATGTCGTCCTTGGCTTTAAATGTATTTCTGCCTTTACCTCAATGTTTGTTTGAACAATGTAGATTAGGGAGCTATTTAAGTCACTTCTCATGGGAATGTATACATTTGTGTTCTGTGGTCCTTACATCAACCTTTGAACTGATTCCCTGGATGCCAAAGATGGTAAGTAGCGCCCGACTCCTCATGCTATCTATTGTGGGCATTTAACTTAGAATGGTTATTCCTACATCTTATGCATTTTCTACCCCCCTTTGGCTCGAATTCCTTGGGTGTTGTGACATAAGTTGAAGACACTGTCCCTGACTTCCCAGATTTAAACTTTGTGCCTGTGTAGCTTATTTATTCGATACCTTTTTATTTTCCATTTAACCCTCAGAATTTCACAATTCTCTATCACTTAGCTTTAACCCCATAGCACTGATGAGATTATATCCATTATTCTATCATGTGTAAACTAATTGCTCCCTATTTGTTACTCCTCAAAACTGTAATGTTCTTGAATTCAGCTCATCAAATATTTCACATTTCATCACTGTCTTCTCTGTGAATCCCACAAATGCAAGCAAGCCTTCCAATTCTGTCTTCTTCTTACATTTTATATATTTGCTCAGAGACTTCATTGTAAATTCGTCTCTGTTTTCTTAGAAAAACAATGGATGTTTACCAAATAAATACTGAGTGACTATTTACATCTTAACTAGAAAAGAGCAAACTAAAGTGTCAGGTTTATTTTAAAGTATATTTGATCTTGGGTTTGGGTAATGATTCAGTTTGTTGGGAATATATTCTTTGTTGGCCTAGGCACTTATTTAAATGGTTTTGTATATATCAGAACCGTGAGTGGGACAAACCATGAACTTACCATAAATTAGGAGTGATAATTTAATTTACAAGGAGCAGCGTGGTTACCCTGCTTTACCTCTGTTCTTACCTCTACACAGAAAAGTCATTTGACTGAAAATAAAATGTTAATTAATGCTATTAAAGTTAACATTTAAAACCCTGTATATGTAAAGAATTGGAGATAGTAATGGAGTTTAGACTTCAGATCTAACTCTGTCTCTCTCTGTCTCTTTGTCTCTCTAGTATATTTCTAAAGTGAATATGTATAGGAATCTATATACATATAGAAATTAAATACAAAGGAAATTAAAATAAACTAGAATAGATTTAACTTGCAATACTACAATAAACACAGATATTATCACCAAGATATGTCTAATATGTCAATGGAGCAAGTCCTTAAAATTAACACAATCTTGGAGGGTGATTCCAAATTGCTCATGTATTCAGTGGCCATTGGAAAGTTATTCTAAATTGTACCTATAGGAAGAAAAGAGAAAAAAGATTAGATGTTTCACCATATTTTTCCTAGACTCTTTGATTATTTTAATGAAATTAATTTATCATCTGAAATCCTCTTTTGCCTGGTAGCCACATTTCTTGTTCCCCCTTTTAATGACTTTCTTAAGGCATTTTCAAGGACTACCTCCTGAGATGAAAGCGTTTAACTGTACAGAGTGCATTTTGCAGTACCTCAGAGAACCTTTGCCAAAGAACATTCATTTTTCCGTTCACTCTTTCTCATGTACCTTTCTGAGGGTATGCTTATTTTAACTTCAAATACAAGTTTCAATTAGTGATTAAGTAGTCCTGGTGATTCACTCACTTCACTCCCATTTCTTCCTCAGATTGTATCTAATTCATAATCATTGTAATTGCTAATCTAGATGAGTCATTACATTTCAAAGCCCCCCTCAAAGGTCGAACAGGAACACATTCTGCATCTCCAGTGATGGGAGATGGCTTGTACTTCAAAAACCAAAACTCAAGAACTTATCCAATGACTTTATGTCCCCTTCCCTGGCTTGTACACACCTTAATTGCTATATCTTAAATTGGTTATTAAATGCCCAACTTCAGTATTCTACTGTCTTTAATATAAGATAGGCTGGAAAAGAATTCTGAGCATTATGCAACACTCCAAGTGGCTACTGTAAATTTTTCATCATAGTGAAATATTTTTATCAAAAATGTTCATCTTCTAGCAGCTGGCAATGAACAACTTCTTCGCACAGAATATACCTAATTTAAGCTAAGACAATTAAAGTAGTAAACTATGACATATGACAGAAATAAGCATTTATGATTTGTCATTTTTTTTCTTAAGTCTTTCCTATTCAGCTGTCTTTTGCCAACCCCACCCTGCCTTCTGATGGAGCTCTCCTTTTTTCAGACATTGCATATAGATGTCATTGTTTGCCAGGAAAAGTTTAGTTTTTAAAAGTGCTAATTAAGGCTACCCAACATATCTTTTCCCTAAGCAGGATGCATACAGGGACCAGGGCTAGAAAGAAAGGTAAGTACTTAGAGAAAACACCAGTTTTGTTTTGAAGAACAAAGAAAAGGTAAATATTTATAGAGAAATTTTGCTCATCAACTAAAAGAGAATGGAATGTGGGTGACTACTCAGAAATAATATTATTTGGTGTATTTAACCTGCATGAATAAATAGGGGAAATGCCCAGAAAAAAACACACAGAATAGCTAGATGCATCTTTGCTTTTTCTGTGACCACAATATTTATAAAAATTTGTTGAACTAATTAAATGAAAGAAAATAATTCTAGTTACTCCATGGCATGTTTTCCTATGAATTAGTTTACTTTTTTAGTATTAATCATTTTATTTATTCACATCTCAAATGTTATCCTCCTTCTGGTCCTCCAGTCCTCCAACCCTTCACCCTATCATCCCTTTCCTTTGCCTCTAAGAGGGTGATCACCCATCCACACAACAGCTGCTGCCTCACCACTCTAGCATCCCTCTTGGCTGGGGGAACAAGCCTCCTCAGGACCAAGTGCCTCCTTTCTCACTGATGATATATATGTATATGTATATGTATATGTATATGTATATGTATATGTATATGTATATGTACATGTATGTATATGTACATGTACATGTACATGTATGATATATATATACAGGAGCCGTGGACCAGCCCATGGATACACTTTTATTGATGCTTTAATCCCCGGGAGTTCTTGGGCAATCTGGTTGATTGATATTGTTGTTCTTCCTATGGGGTTGCACTCACCTTCTGCTCCGTCAGTACTTTCCCTGACTCTTACTTTTTATTATTCAATCACATGCGGGAGGTTTGAACAATGCCTTAACATGTGATGAACTGCATTACACAGAATGGTATGTAGCATATGGTAGGATGAAGAATGGTCATTCCACTGACTCAAGATTATCTTGGGAAGAAGCAGACTGTCTCAGATCAGAGTAAGCAAGGATGAGAAATGGTTCTCCTTTCTGGCCATTTCTTTACTTTCCAACCATTTCTTTCCAGTTCGAACCCTATAAAGGAAACAACGACAAAAACCGCATGTATTTATTGGGAAAGAAGTGATGTTTTGATGTACTGTGATATTATTAGTCAAGCAATTGAAAATATTCCAATAATTATCGTTTCCTGCTGAGAACATGTAGGGTATGATTTCTTAACAGCTTTGAAGTATGACACACGTTAGTATTAGCCATGGCAAGAATTCCACACAGTAATATCCAGAAATTGTTTAAATGACCTTCCTGTAGCTGTATACTTTTAATCCAGCATATTCCTCATTACACTCCCTTATCTTCTGCCAACTAGTGCTCTATTGTTTGCCTTCATGAGTTTAATATTAATTTTTGCCAGAAATTATGATATTTGTCTTTCTATGTTTAGATAATTTTCTATATTGTGATGTTCCATAGGTCTGTTTACAATTTACTATCTTCATATGACAGTATTTTCCATTTTTTATTTGAGCTTAATAGTTTTAACCATATGTCCTTGGATATATAGTCTGCCTTGTAAAGGGTGATCTAGTGAACACGGTATGCAGGTGTTTCTATGAGATACAGGTTTCATTTATTTCAATTATATTTCAAAATAGAACCACTGGATCATGTGAGCCAGGAAAGCAACCTTAAGCAAGGAAAGAAGAATAGATAAACAAAGTTCTGTGAAACTAAACAAAGTCAAATATCAGCACTAGCTGGGCGGTGGTGACGCACTTCTGTAATCCCAGCACTCTGGGAGGCAGAGGCACGTGAATTTTGGAGTTTGAGGCCAGCCTGGTCTGCAGAGTGAGTTCTAGGACAGCTAGGGTTATACAGAGAAACCCTGTCTCAAAAAAAACAATATATATATTTCAGCACCAACGTAGTCAATCATCAGCAAAGTCAATAATTAGCAAAATTGTTATTAGCCTAATAATTGAGGGAAGCATTTACAAAATATACTTCTGCTAAGTTATGATATATTAAATATATAAGTATTTTTAAACAAATAAAGAATAACACATTAAAAAAGACAAAAAAATAAAAGTAAAAAATGGTAGCATTGTTAAAACTGGGTTGAACTCATTGAGGTGCTAATTAAAGATAATGGAACAAAGAACCAACATTGTACTTCCCAATAAGTAACCAAGAAATAGATGAAAACAATCTCTCAATATTATTGTTCAACAGGAATTATATTTAAAAATGCTTCAATATGATGATGCTTTGTGGTATGTAGAATGCATTTTATGAAAAAAATAAAATATCCAAGTGTCAATGAGGATCAGTTGATCAGGAACCCATCAGTTGGTAGGAATGTGAACTGGTACAGACAGAGAACAGCATAAAGGTTCTTGAAAAATGAAAACAACTAGACTGCTACTATTATCGTGGCATTTCTTTTGGTTGGGGGACTTGAGTTTAGTAACTGCTCATTGGGTAAACAAGGACAGATTATAATGACTTTCAAAGGGAATTTTCATGGAGGATCAGTCACAATGGCTGATGGTAAAGTGTGGTTTATGGTGAGAGAGCTGAGTAGGTTACTTGTGTAATTCATTAAGGACTATGCCATATAAATATTTCAGTATGTTACTTATTCAAATGGCTTTCCTCATTGTGAAACACTAGAATTATTAATAATTAACTAGGTCATCATTTTGTGGTTGACTTTCATAATGAAATAACATCAGTTTGGATGCTTTTAGGAGCAAGTAAAAGAAGCACTATTCAGAATGCCTAAAAATAAGAGGAGTCTATTCTTGCTTTAATATGCCATATAGAGGCAGTTTGCACCGCCCTTTTCTGTTTATAGTTTGAAAGTTTTCTCTTCATGGAGCACGTAGCTCCAGAACTACATGGCATTGTAGTCAGTCATTCTCAAGTTTGGAGCGAAAGAAGCGATTGTTAACTGGATTTTGGAGATATGAACAGCTATGTGTGCTCTGCAGTGGACTCACTTCGCTTCGCATTGGTAGAACCACTTCATGTGATCAACCACAGATAAAGCAGAATTGAGGAGAAGTCCATTGCTATAGTAGCTCCTGATTGAAGGTAACGTTTCTTGTTAATGACAAAGAGGGTGGCCTCACTTGAAGCTGAAAACAATTAAGTTAAACTCATTGTCCACCTAGTATGGAAGAATGAAGAGGTCAAACAAGTATGAAATTGGTTGTCAAATGTATCAGACAACACATTTTAGAGGGTATTTTGCAAAACAAATATTAAAAAAGGTTTCTTTTTTATTGGATATTTTATTTATTTACATTCAAAATTTTATACTCTCTGCAAACCCCCTATACCACCCTCCTTCCCCCTTGATGCTATGAAGGTACTCCCCCACACACTCCCACCTCAGTGCCTTGGCATTCCACTACACTGAGGCAAGGGCCTCTCCTCCCATTGATGCCAGATAAGGCCATCCTCTGCTACATATGCATCTGGAGCTATGGGTCCCTCAGTTTATACATATAAAATGCTTGCAGTGTTTATGAACTCTCTATGTGTGACCTTATATTATTCGCCAAATATAGTTTGGATATATACTCTGCTTTTCACGTGAGCAAACAAAGAGATTTTGAGGTCAACCTACTCCACAACTCCTCAAGGGGCTTGCTGTCCAAGCTGGAATTGGACCTTAGATGGTTGGCGGAATTCCGCCCTAATAGTGCTGAATGGCCATGGAGCAAGATGGTTGATGGTGCAAATGGGTTTACCTTGTTGAGTTTAAGTCTGAAGCAAGGACTCGTTTTCTTTGTAAGTCAGTCAGTACTCACTTAAGCAAGCTATTAGCATGAACTTATTTAAAATGTGTATCTGTATGTAGCTTTCGAAACTTGATAACTGTACTAATTAAGAGATACAAAAAGAAATTTACTTAGGTGATGTAGTGTGATGTGGCTAAATTTTGATGTAGATGTAGGATTGCTTTCACTTTGCAGAGTTGAGGATCTTCCAACATTTGACTCCAGTCAATGCAAAAACATACAAGATTTATTCTCAAATAATTAAATTGTATGAACCCAAAGAACATGATGTTGTAAATGAAGCTAAAATATTTGAAACAAATATTTATCATCATTATTTTATATAATCCCAGACAGAAGAACTCAATAAAATAAAAACAACTAAGTTAAATTATTTACTTAATTTTAGACATGAAATATTTAGATAAAAGATAGACTTGGGAACCTAAGTGCTCTTCATAGGGAAAGCAGAAACTGAAAATTATTATTGATTTTAAAATTGACTGCTATGATAGGGGAAATATGGAGATGTGTGTAAGCATGTGGAGACACTGATCACACTTCTAATTTAATGTTTAGATAGAGATGTGAGTCATATCAGTTCCTCATCTCCATCACAGGATGTTTATTTAAAGGTATATATGTGTGTTTATGTGTATTATGTATGTATGCATGTATGTATGTATGTTTTTCTCCCTATAACAGATCAGTAAATTAAAGAACAATCAAAGTTAATGCAGAGTCTCTTGGTACACCCAAAAGCAACATGCACTGTGATTTCTCTTCTCAGATATCTATTCATATTATTTCTGTGACGGGTATTCTTCACTAACACTATATTTTCCAAGTAAGCAACTATGATAAATTTTGTATAAAATACATACAAATTTATATAAAAATACATATTTGAATAAGTGTGGTTATAAATGTGTTGAGGTATAAATGTATGGTCATATGTATTATTTGTAAACATATATATATATATATATATATATATATTATGTGTTTAACTTAGAATATCATTGTCATTCAATACTATGTAAAATGTTTGCCAGTTTAATTCATTTAAAAATAGATTTTTCTCCTTTTTTGATTTTTTAACATCTAAGAAGAAACTGTATTTCAGTATAGTTATATTTCACACTTTCTGCAGTTGTAACCTAATTAGACAATGTTTAGTTCTTCAAGATTACAAGATAGTATGACTTGTCTTTGTTTCCTGAAATGAGCAACTGAACAGCTCTAACTACCTTATTTTTAAAAGAAACTGCAGTCACACAACTGTTCATAATTAATGATATTTTCCAGCAAAAATCTACTGTGTGAATAGAAATAACATCAGCGTTGCAGCACGAGTGAGTGTCCTGGTTCCAGCTTAATGACTGTGATGGACCAATCTGCACAGACAGGAACCCTTCAGCTCATTCCCCTCACTTGTTATCGAAGGGATTAAGGCAGCTACATCATTGGCATCACCCCCCCCCCACATCCTTTTCATTGCTATGCTCAATGGGTACCAAATCCTCTCACAGAACTGATGTAAAAGCATGTTTCTCATTTTTGTGGTATCATCACAAGGATGAAATCATGATGCTGTGGCTGTGCACTGTTTGCTATCACAATGTGGATTGTTGAGTCTCCTCTGGGAATTTATAAACAGATAACTGCTTCTGTTCCTGGTGACACGAATCAAATTTATTTGTCTAAAGGGCCTCAGTAAGGCATGTTGATTATGTTTATTATATAAACCATTCCTATTTTTTCAAGTACACAAGACAAATAAGTGGTTTTGCATCAAGGAATGTTCACATTAGGTAGCTCCTATTAGCTTTATCATTGTGTGGCTATAGTTTCATGTAAATAAACGGTTTTCATAGAGGAGATTTTCTTTATTGTTAGCAGCACTGAGCAGCCTCTTTTTATACATCTCTTCTTTATTTTATTACCTTTGAGCAGCCTCTTTTTAAAACTACTTCTTTGATTTTCAGTTTACTCTTCATGGTTTGGTCAGCGTGACTGTATTTCTTTTTTCAAAAATGTTCAGAATTCACATCATGTAGCAGACCATTGAACCATTCCAGCTCAGTGGTTGATACCAAACTGACTTCAGGTTTGCACATGACACTTCCAGACAGCAAGGTCAATGACTGTTTAGTGTCAGTCTGAAACATTTTCCAATGCAAAAGTTCATGTGTGTGTTCAAGCATGTGAATGTATATGTGTGCACATGTGAGTGTATTATTATGTAGGTGTGTGTGAGTATATGTGTATATATGTATGCATGCACATGTGAGTGGATAAGAGTATGTGTGTATGTGTGTATATATATGTGTTTGTGAGCATACATGTATGCAAGTATGTATATGTGTATGCATGTGCATGAGTGTATGTGAGTATGAGTATGCATGTATGTTTGTGAGTGTATGTGTGTATATATGTGTGTGTGCATGTGACTTTGAGTGTATGTGACAATGTGTGTGTGTATGTTTGTGTGTGTGCGTATGCTAAAAATTGAATTGTTATGAAAATAGTGCTTCTTCAAATAATTTTGTGACTATTTTATTTCCAATCCTGTTATATGCTCATGAATTTTAGATTTATTTTCATGTTAATATTGCTAATATATTTTCTTCTTCATTTTATTTAAAACTCCTATACTTTATAATTATAATTGCATTTTCTGGCATGAAAATGCCTTTTGACTTTAAATATTTTTCTAAGCCTGTGGCAGAGGCTCTATAGCAGTTAAAAGGGAAACAACTGAAATTTGACAGCTTTACATTCAAATCCTGGTCGTCCATTTATCTCTCCGCTTCTTCCTCCTTCTCTCTCCCTCTCCTTCCAGATCTCCCTCTCCTGGAATTCATGAGCTGGCAATCTTCTCACTTCAGCCTCCAAGGAGCTAGGATTACAAGTATAATCCTCAGCGCTTGGTTTACCTGGAGTCTCCCAGAAGCTTATCTTCCTGGCTGTTTTTTTTTTTTTTTTTTCTGTAACATTCTCCATCCTTAACTTCTATGTAGCTACTGACACTTCCTGGGCTTTGGCAGAGTCCATAGTCTGGCATTCTGCGTGTTTGTGTTCTCATTTCGCAGCATAATCCAGACATGGTTATTTCCACTTTAACTCCAAATGATTCTTCCTTCACAACCGGGCTGCTGTACCCGTAGGAGCCACAGTACTTGTATTCTTCTGGTTCAAAAAAATCTTCCTGACTCTCTTACAACAAAGTTTCTTATTCTCTAATATTATAATGCAGACCATTCTCTTATATAATAACTAAATGTTAATGAAAATATAAAATATGTATAGGGGAGGTACTGAGTTAGTTTCTCTGTGGGAAAGATGGTTTGTCTTTAGTAGGCTCTGAGCTTTCTATAATCATGGGTGAAATGCAGACAAAGGTCCAGGTTTTCTTCAGATCATCAATGATAACTGTAGTAATGATCTGGTTACAGGGAAGGTTAGTAGGCTGCTCACAATGCCGTAAGATGCAAGAAAAGTCAATGATCTGCCAACAAGCATGTAACTATAAAATCTAATTCTGTACGTGAGAAGTAGAAAATAGAATGATGGAGAACATTCAAGTAGCTACTTATTTTGCCAGAATTATACCAAAATCTCAGTTTTCTAAGGAAAGTAAATCAAGTAGGCTTATGATTTTTATTTTCAAAGATGAAAATAATACTATCAATTTATAATACACAGGAAAATAATTTATCATGTGATTCCTCTTGTAAGATGATGATGAGTAGTTTCTGAGAAGGCAGCCCCCATACTGGTTTTAGGAATAAATCTCAGAAATCACATTTGGTATTTTTTTTCTCACGTAATTATGCTAATTAGGTAAAGAGCATGGAACACGTGACAATTTTTATTTGTCCAGAGTATGATTTACTCAAATATACAGATATATGTACATTCATATGCAATATGTGACAGACACAGTCCGTCTCAGTGAGTGGTAAGTGTGTTAAAATATGACATGATGGTTTATTTTGCAAAGTTTTGGATTCTTTCCTCTAAGATTTTGACTGGTATTTCATAATCCATTCCTTTTGTCAAGCTAAGGTTTGTTTAGGTATGGATTCACTTTCTAACAGGATTTTCTACCAGGCATCAGTAATAACATTCTTATTTCTAAAGCAGTTAGTCAAAGAATATTTGATATGTCTGTGTAGGTAACAAAATGTGATAGCAGCTTATGTGTAGTATTGATGTACCCAGAGGACCAAGAATTTGATTGACAACACAGTGAAAATGAGTCTCTGAGAACTGAAAATGAATTAATGTTCTGCTTCCCACACCTCGGCTCCTTGATGATTCTACTGCTGATATGTGCAGACACATAGCTTTTGATCCTGCCTTTACCCTGGGGTCCAGGGAAGAGCTAGGTTTGTGTTTTCCAGCAACATCCAGAATAACCATGGATAATTGAATTACTTTTATAAAACTAGGATTTGCCATACATTTTCAATGCAATATCCTGAATAAAATAAATATCCTTAAAGGGATAAGTGACTTAGTTAATTGAAGCTAGTGAATAGTATTGCTTAGTATGCAATCAACATTTTAACTAGAACAAAATGAAAAGAAATACATTTTTGTTAGGGAAACATATTTTCTGACAAAATGAAATTCTTTCAAACATTACTTCAAATGTATTGTTTTTATGGTAGTCTTTTATTCAAAATAAAATGGTAATAAAATTATAATAGGTTGTGTTTTTAAATATGCTCCAACACACTGGCACTGTCATGCCACACAGTTCAAGAATGTACCCTAAATAAAGATCTGCTACTGTTGGTAATATTCTGTGAAGAAATGTTTTGAATTCTAAGTTTTACTTTTTATTCTTTCTCATATTTTTACTTTTACATACCTCAGACTCGTCTTGAGTGTGCTATACAGCCAAGGTTGTACCAGGACTGTGGATCTGCCTGCTTCCAACTGCTATGGTGTAGAGACTGCAGACATATTTACCCCCTTTCTACCATTTGAAATCCTAGAATAACTGTCAAGATGAGTTTTTGTCTTGTTGAGGGTTGACTTTTTTTGTTTCTAGAAATTGAAGCAGTATATTTTACTTAAGGATTAATCTTTTCTTTAAAAAATATCATGTAAAATAGAGATTTGCTTTAAAACCTGTCAGAGGTAGCTGCCAGTCTCTTCTGAATAGGAACTATGAAGTTGGTGGTTGGAAGGAAGCAATGAACCAAGAGCGTTGGAGATAGGAGCTACTGTGCAATACTGTAAGAACATAGACTAGAGCAAGTGATTCTTAAAGCACACCCTCCAGTCCTGTGAGGCGCTCCCTGACACTGCTGAATACATTAATAATGCCATTGAGCAAATCATTTAAAAGCAGTTCAAGAGCATTCAAATATCTTAACTGAACTGTGAAGGAATCACAAGTCAGGTAGAGACCGACCAACACTTACTTCTATTTAAAACTAAGAAGTTGGTGATCTGACTGGGTAGAGCGAGCTAGAACAGTTCTGGCCTCGGCTATCAGTAATCCTCTCTCTCTCTCCCTCCCTCTTCCTCCTTCTCTCCCTCTTTTTGGTTTTTCAAGCCCTGGCTGTCCTGGAACTCCCTCTGAGGACCAGCCTGGCCTCGAACTCAGAAATCTGCTTGCTTCTGCCTCTCAAGTGCTAGGATTAAAGGCATGTACCACCACTGCCCAGCTAAAAGTTGCTTCTCATAGTATGGCAAGAACAACAATTTGGCTGAGTTTCCACCAGAACAGGTGCTGATGACCTTCCATTAATACCATGTGAAACATGCTGACAGCCTAGAGACAAGAAAAGGAGAGGGTAAAATTATCAAAATATTTTAACCTTTGAGTTAAAGCAATAGGAAGTCAATTTTCATAGACTTAAGATTTTTCAAAAAATATATTTTTACAACGCAGTCGAAAAATGATGTTCAGTATCTGTTTTAGGCTTGGCTCCTGTTCATTAGCTTAGTGATTATCTTACAATTTCAGCTTTTCAAAAATAGGTACTGAGTTAGTTGTTTTGGTTCTTATCAAGTTCAAGTCTCCCAAGTGCAATCATCTTGTTATTGAACAAATACTACTAAAACCATAATCTAATTCAAAAATTTATGTTGTGTGAAACATATTTACTTCTAAGTCTCTTTAATGAGGCCTGACCAGTTCTTTGGAGGGGAAAAAAAAAATCAAATGCTGTGATTCCCATTTTATACACGGACCTTCAATCTGAATGCTTTGGGGTCATATTTGCAGTCACTTTGTTGTTCTTGTTGTACTTAATCTTCCTAGCATCTCATCGTCATTGCCAGAAACCTTCGGTGTGCAGTCTGCATATAAAAACAGAGAGCTAACTGCAGTGTGCACTACCTTAGCTGAATTAAAATGAGACAACACAGAACTACGTGCAATTTCTGTTAAGTCCAGAAGTAAGCTGCGACAGAGTTCCCAAATGGTTTTCTTATTTTTATGAGACATTTTATACATGTAATTTATTGACACTATTCTATTATTATTTTAAAAACTTCAATTGTACATAGTCTATGCTTCTGTACTTAAAAACTCTACGGGTAAATAAAACAAGTGGGAAGTTCCTCAAGTGTAAAAAAGTGAAAATTATATTCACTACCATCACAGATATATGACCCATATTGTTTTTAAAATAAAGAAATTTAAAATAACTTTTGTAGTAAAATTTAGTTGGAATTTCCCCTAATTTCTGTAACTATATTCATGATGATGCAGCAGAATATCTGGCCAACTGAACAACATTCTTCCAGTTAGAATGGGAATCGAAAAACGATAGAGCCTGTCTATCAAGCTAAGGTTCTAACTCAGTCAGAAATCTACAATGTCTGCTTCAAAACAACCCAAAGTATTATTCACTCTAATAGTTTTTTTCCATGCAATTATTTATGGACTCGTTTTTCTCTCTTTCTGCATTGGCCTGTGCTTTAATTCTTTAATTTCTCTGATGAAATCTGTGATGGTGGGGTGGTCAAGGTAGATTCTGACTCAGTCACAAGCATTTAATGCAACTAGGAGAACAGTAGATCCTTTGTGATGTAAAATTCTTGGTTGTCATATTGCCAGTGTGTGCTTTGTGCCTGGAATGCAAAGTGGTTTCAATCCATACATCTCTTTTTTCTAAGCTAGGATGCCTGCCAAGTCTGTGTCTGTGATTAACATTTGAGGTTGTCAGCTTGAGACAAATGTAGAGACTTAGAACCTTGGACAGGGAGCTTGTAGGTAATATATGTTCAGCAATAGTATTGGCTTTGAGAACTGTAATATATAATTACCATCATAAACCAATCCTTACCAGGAGGATACTTGGTTACTTGGTTGCTTTGTACTGCCCCAGGTTTGTTTTTATTCATTTTGTTTATTTACTTATTTATTTATTTAGTAAGTCACACTAAATTTCATGTAAAGTTGTATATTTAATATCTTCTGTTAAAATTATTTTACATAAGCATAATTGTTGCGTAAGTGAGGGCAAAAGTCCCTACTGTCCCTACACAAAAGTGCCCCATGTGCTAGAGAAATGGCTCAGTGTTTGGAAGCTCATGTTGCTTTTGCAGAACACCTTGGTTCGAGCTCCAGCACATACATGGTATGTCAGAAGCCTATGTAAATCAACTTCCAGGGGGCCTCATGCTCCCTCTGACATCTCCAGGCAAGAGGCATGCAAGTAGATCACATATATACATAAACACAATAAAAACACTCACCCACAGAATAAAATGAGCAAATTTGAAAAAAATTAATCTTCAAATTTAATTAAATTTATTTTTATTAAATTTAATAAATTTAATATTTTACCAGAAGTATAGTTTGTAGATCAAACTCCTTATCTTGGAAATACTTTCTGGGTTCAAGTCAAGAACTGATATAACATACTTGGGTTTTCACATCTTCACTATTTCAATATGTTTCGACTTATTTGTGAGGGTCTACAGACCATAAAGATAGAGTAGGGAAGCAAAGAAATCTAAATTACTAACTACTTACATCTGTAAATGGATTATGTTAGATATCTTCCATAGACTAATCTGGGTGAAATGTTTACATTCTATACATTACTAAGACACTTGGCCTTAGAAATGTGATCCATAAAGAACAGGAAATTAGAAAGCAATCCTTGTTTACTTTTCAAAATCTATTTCTGATGATCTCCCACATTCATCTTTGGTTACCTTAAATGCACTTTCCCTATCATGTTTATCGTGATGGAAAAGAGGGATTTATGTTGATTACTTGGGAAAAGATCATTAAAAATGCATCCATGCCTATTGAGTACTTATTATGCCTGATGTCGATGTTAGCATTTGACATGTATTATCTTCCTTGAGCCTAAGAATATCTTCTAATTATTATTGTCGTCAGAGTTTATAGATAGTGAAGGGAATGCTCAGAAAACTAAATTTACTTTTCTGGTTTTAGGACAATGAAGCTTGAGTTTAAAGGGCATGCTCTGGATCACTATTAAATTTGCTTCATTTTTATCTAATATTTTACATTAGATATATTATGATCTTATTTCCACTCCACCAACCTCAGCCTGATTCTGGTCACATCTCCACTTACCAATGCTATATTCCTTTTCTTTGTCTTTCTCTCCCAAATAAAACCCTACAGAAACAGAAACTGAAAGTAGAAGGGGACAAACAACCACAAGACCAAAACCTAATTTAAAAAAAAATCCTAAAAGTCAGAATTAAATATCATACCATAAAGTCCATTTTGTGTTGGCCAAATCTCTTGGATATTGTGCCTGGCATGGAGTATATGGTTCATGACACTCCCCTGGAGAATTCTGATTTTCCTTTTCACAGCAGGTATCAATTACAAATTACTTCTTGATTACAAGTGAAAGTTTGTGTCTATAACCCCGATTTACTGCTGTGGTGTTTTCTGCTTAGAACCTGTGGAGGTCTTGCTCATGCTGCCTCAGTATCTGTGAGTTCATATATATCCTAGTCCTGTTGTGTCTGGAAGTCACTGCTTTCTTGAAGTCACTGACACTTTAGCCTATTGCATTTTTGCATTTTCCCACCTCCTCTTCAATGTAAATTCCTCACTTTGAAGGGAGAAGTTTGATGAAACCATCCCTTTTGGGACCGAGCATTCCAAAGTCTCATACTCTGCACAGTTGTGGGTCTCTAGGTCATTACCCATATTCTAAAAGAAGAGGCTCCTCTGGTAAGGAACTAGGAAAACAATAAGTGAAACCCATTGGAATGCGACACTGGGATGTCAAGTCTTCACATGTCCAAGGGCCTCTCTTCCCATTGATGTGTGACAAGGCCATCCTCTGCTACATAAGCAGCTGGAGCCATGGGTCCCTCCATGTATACACTTTAGTTGATGGGTTAGTCCCTGGGAGCTCTGGGTGTATTGGTTGGTTCATATTGTTGTTCTTTCTACTGGGCTGCAAGCTCCTTTGGTCTTTTCTCTAGCTCTTCCATTGGGGACACTGTGCTCAATCCAATGTTTGGTTGAGGGCATCCACCTCTATATTTGAAGGGCATGGCAGAGTCTCTCAGAATCATAGGAGTATGCATCCCTAGATTCATGACTGATGTTAGGTTCTGCTTACTTTAGTAATATTACCTTTGGGTTCTATCATATGAAGCAGGCCTTAGATCCAGTAGATGAGTTGGTTATTCCCATATCATTTATGCCATTACGGCACTATTGTAATTTGAAGGCAGGTTGTGGCCATATGTCTAACAATGATAATAATGATTGATTTTGGTTCACTGCTCTAGCAGAGGGGGAACCTGTGAAAAAGAAGTATAAAAAATGAGGGTGAGCAAAGTTGCATGTAATTGGCATCATTATTGAGAGCATCAGACAATTTATACCCCAAGAGATAAGAAGAATCACGTGAGTAAATTGTTCATTCAGAAACACAATCTATATGTGGCTTCATAAAGGCGTATAAACAACTATAAGCAATTGTAATGAGTAATCTCCAGTAAACCCACTCCTGTCTTCTGCACCTAGGGCGAGCATGGCAATGCATTCCAAGTATGATTGTTTATAGCTCCAGCCACTTACTTTAAATGTTCTCATTTTCATTTCTCTGAAGACATGAATAGTATGCCAATGTATAAATATGCTATATTTCCAGTGTATATTCATCAGCTGATGGGCATCTAGTCTGTTTATAATTTCCAGCTATTTTATGAGTAGAGCAGAAATGAACATATATGAGCAGGCAGTTCGGTAGTAATATGTAGAGTTTTAGGTATGTGCTGGATCATGGAGTATATTGATTTTCCTTATTTTTTGAAAGAAGCCTGCACAGTAATTTTTATAGTGTCTATACCATTTAATATTCCTAGGAGCAATGAGTACATGACCCCATTCCCTACATACTTGACAACATGTGTTGTCATTAGTTTTACTAAACTTGATCCCTCCTACTGGCTACTGGGAAATGTCTAAGTAGTTTTGATTTGCATTTCTCTGATGGATAAGGACATTGAGCATTTTATAAAAGTGTTTTCCAGACATTTGTGTTTAGTTTTTTTTTATTTCTACTTTAGAAACCAACATAAATTTATTGGTTTATGAAATATGCATTCATTTTATGCTTTCTGGAGGTCAATTATCTTGATGGTTTAAAATCAGGATGTCATCTTGAGTCTTTACTGAGAAACTATTTTTTTCCTTTTTTTCCCCCCTTTCAATTCTGTGGCTCATTTCCTCTCATTATTTACAAGAAACACACTGAAAAAAATCAGACACTTGCTTACCTTCTGCTTTTTCTCTCTTGTCTTTGTATGTTCTCCTATTATTCCATCTTAATTTGCATCACATACCAGGTTCTTTACAAAGAGTGATGCAAAAAACAAACAAACAAAATCATGCTCTTCCAGAGAAAACAGTCTGGTCAGGTCTTTTATATTTTGACATCTGGGGATGATGGTGAAGGGTGGAATAGTTTTCTTTTTTTTATTTGTTATTTAATTTATTTACATTTTAAATGTTATTCCCCTTCCCAGTTTCTGCTCCACAGCCCCCTATCGCTTTCCCGCTCGCCCCTGCCTCTATAAGGGTGCTTCCCTACCTGCCTACCCACTCCTGCTTCAGTGGTTTAGCATTCCCCCATCCTGGGTCATTAGGCCTCCACAGAATGGAGAGGCTCCCCTCCCAGTGATGTCAGATAAGGTAACCCTCTGGAACACACCCATCTGGAGCCATGGGGACCCCCGTGTACTCTTTGTTTGGTGGTTTTGTCCCTGGGAGCTTTGAGATTTCTGGTTCGTTGATATTGTTGTTCTTCCTATGAGGTTGCAAACCCCTTCAGCTCCTTCAGTCCTTGCCCTAACTTCTCCATTGTGGTCCTCATGCTCAGTCCAATGTTTGGCTATGTACCATCTGCATCTGTATTGGTCCAGCCCTGTCAGAGCCTCTCAGGGAACATCTATACTAGGCTCCTGTCAGGAAGCACTTCTTGGCATCAGCAATAGTGTCTGCTTTTAGTGTCAGCATATGGCATCGATCCCTAGGTCATCCCTAGGCGGTCTCTGGATGGCCTTCCCTTCAGTTTATGCTCCACTCTTTGTCCCTGCATTTCTTTTGAGAGGAGGAATTCTGGATTAATACTTTTTGAGGAGGGTGGGTGGCCCCATCCCTCAACCAGGGGTCATGCCTCTCCATTGGATATGGTCTTTACAGGTTCTATCTCCTCTTTGTTCATTATTTTAACTAAAGTACTCCCTGTTGGGTTTTGGGAACCTCTTGGGTCCCTGAAATCTGGGACTTTCTAGTTACTACTCCTCATTACCCCTCCCCACTGCTACACACCTACTTCAAAGTTCCTGACCCTCTGTCCTTCTCCCCCATCTCCTCCCATATCTGAACTGCCCTTTTTCTTTGCTTCCTTTCCTCTCTCCCTCCAGATCCCTCTCCCTCTACTTCCCACAGATTTTTTTTTCTTCTCCCTCCTGAGTAGGACTGTAGCATTCACACTTTGGGGTGATCTTCTTTCTTCTTAGGTTTAATATGGTCTGTGAGTTGTATCATGGGTAGTCCGGTGGCTTCATTTTCATCTTACAAATTTCATATATGCATGCAGCTTTTGCATTATTTCCCCTGCATCTGTCCAATTGTTCCTATGCCCTTCCCATTTGTCCCATTCTCAAATTCCTTACAGTTTTGTTAATCACAACCAAATGGATTGAGAACTTATAGTTAACTCTCCATATATATGTACACACACACACACACACACACACACACACACACACGGAATGGATATCATTAGGGGAGAAAATATTTATACTCTGCAAGTGTTGATCCTGTTTCTTAGAATAGAATTGTTTAGAAGAATGTAGTAGCATTGTTTAAATTCAGCAAATAGCACTGCTTACAGGTTAGATAATGAAACTATTATATATACATTGGCCAATAAAGCTTTACACATCAAAACACAATAAAAAGTCCCTTACAAATTTAAGTGATAATTCTTATATGATTACAAATACAAGTCAATGCTAATGCTAGTAACCCAAATAAAATGTAATAACTTTGAAAAACACTTTTTACTTGTTATTTGAAAATTTTATATAATGTATCACCTTCTTTAATATTCTTTCTTAGTGTTAATTTTTATTAGAAAAAAATCCCCTCAATTTTTAAATCCAGTAACCACATAAAATGTCATATTTTTTCTAACTTTTTTTTTTTAGCAAATGCCAATTCATTCTTGAATTTCATAATACTGAGGCTAGTGTATTTATAAAAATCTATTTTTTCAGGTCTGTCGTCATATGTGGATACGTATATCTTTTATTTATTCTTTTTGCCATTTAAATTTATCCATTTGTCACTTTGTTAAGTAATTTTGTCAAGTGATGTGGTGATTAACATAGCTCGATGTCATATACTAGGCATTCTAGTGAATATAACGCCATCCACTGAATCATGATGATTTTCAATAGACTCCCAAGTCATGGTGTTAGTTGGTGAAGGTATTTGTGATCACAGGACGTATGCTGTAGGCTGCCTGTGTATCCAGGAAATACCAGATCTCTGGCAAGCTAGTAGGATATTCTTATTCTGATTTTAGTAACCTGCAAGGCTTTATTCATATCTTGTTATGGTTGCCCATAGATAGTTAGTAGTTAGTTGGTTAGGCCACCTAACCAAATATATCATCTTAGTTTAAAAAGGACTTGACAAGTTCCTTCATAGTGGGTCTTCAGTACACAAAGGGGGAATAATTATACTTATTTGCAAACAAAAGGTGCATGATAGTGATTTTGCAGGGGATTACAGTTATCTGAATATATGTCACTTGTTAAATTAACCCTCTTTCTCTGATCCATATGTACAAACACACACACACTCACAAACACAGGTGCATGCAGGCACACAAACATGTACAAAAAAGGTCCTTTATTTTCATTTGTAAAAAGCTCATGTTGAATATGGTCTTATAATTTATCTGAGACAGTTGAAGCCATTTTTTCTTGGTCTGGTTTTTAATCTTCATTTTTCATCCTCATACACAGATCTCAACATAAAAGTTGCTTCATACAAGGAAAACAAATTAAATGCAGATTTTTGTTTTTTTTGTTTTGTTTTGTTTTGATTTGATTTGATTTGAGACAGGGTTGGTTTTTTTTTTTTTTTTTTTTTTTTTTTTTTTTTTTTTTTTTTTTTTTTTTTTGTGTAGCCCTGGCTATTCTGGAACTCACTTATAGACCAGGCTGGCCTCCCTCCTGGCTGCTAGGATTAAAGATAGGCACCACCACTCAGGCAATTAAATGCAACATTGAAGTTCTTAATGTTTACTAGATGTTTTTAAATAACCAAAATTGTCAGGCACTGTCTTTGATGCAATTCATTGCAATATCAAACAGTCTCTCTTCAGGAAAACAAACAAACTCAGATGTATAGATCTTTTTAAATGAGAGTATCACAAAATAGCTATTTCATTCTGAAGAACTGTGTTTTATCTCTCCTCTGGAAGTCCCCTCTACCTGGTTATAGTTCTCTGTACATCAGAGATTATGGTATAATGGAATAAAAACAATAATATTTAAAATATATCCATTTATTATTTAGTAAATAAATTACAAGTTGTGCTTCCTTAAGCTTAATATGGAAAATGGCTATTTGATATGGAAAATGGCTATTTAACGATTTAAATTCACCATGATCATTTTTTTTTGCATGTGTGATGCAGGCTAATCAGTCTCTCTGACTCCTTTTTCCATAAACCTGATTGTATTATCCTGTAATTACCGGGTGAGATTGCATTAGCACTAGCCAATGATATTGTAATGACTAGAAGCCCTATCTGCAAAATAGTTCTAATTTCTTTACTATTCTAGTTTGAAAAGAAAAATATGGATTGACTCTAATAAACCAAACTATGTCTCTTAGTATTTCTTGTCTACACTTTTCATTTTGCCATGGTTCTGAAATATGGATTGTTTCTTAGTATATTTTTAAAAAGAAAAGTGGTATAATTAGAGTGCATTATGAAACTAAGAAAATGTTCAAGTGTCAATTTACTCAAACAATAAAATAGACACAGAGCCAATTGTTGATTTATTTCATAAAGCAAATCAATGATTGTTTGGAAGCCAAGATGAAACTAGTCACTAATTTTCATCATCCGAATTCCATTTTGCATATCATATATTCAGTAATATATCCACATATCTTGGAATACCTCTGTTGTCTTTTTCTTATATGTTTATCAACAGTTGTGTTTTATTGTCTTATGCACATGATATAATTAGTATTTATGCCACCATACATAACTAAGGGATGCTATTGGAAAATGGTCCTCATATTATTATAAATTGAATGATGTTTGTTACAAAGAATTATTTCAGACACTGCTTGTCAGTGTGTACTAAAAAGCTACCAAGCTAGTTATGGATTTCAAAACTCATAAATAAGTTTATAATTTAAATTTTTAAAACTGGGTGTGTATGATTGAATGATTCAGAATCAACTGTTCACATACAATTATTGCATTTTTGACATAATTCTTGGTAATAAGAGATTATAGCTACTTGTTGCATCTACAATTCCTATATATTTCTCACATCTGTAAAAGACTGCAGATAAGCATTTATTTGACAGTTTGTGTATAGAGTTGTAAACCAAAGCATAACATCAATCTATGTAACTATTATAGTAATTCAGAGTTGGTCATTAAATATTTCATTTTTCAGCTGCTATGAATAAGGGAAAGTAGAGGAAATTTAATCCAGCAAGATGCCTGCTCTGGCAAGGGATAACATTCAGAAACATAAGTCTGTGTGATTTGCTGAAATGCAGACATGCTACAAACATTTAATCCCTCTGGCTTGAATACAAAACAGGCCTTTAGTATACACCTTTAATCTCAAACAATGATGTCTAACTGCAGGGCAGTTCAAATCAGTTCACTGCAGTTTGTGCAGTGCAGTTGTGATCAGTCGAGTCTGTTCATGAATTCATACAGTTTGTGCAGTTAGCTCAGTGCAGGCCAGCAGAGGCAGCTGAAGCCAGATAGTAAGAAGCCAGAAGATTAAAACAAATGTGCTCGAGTCAGTGTGAGGCCAAGCAGAGCAATTCAGCGATAGGCTGAGATAAGTCAGTTTGAACCAGTCAGTTTGGAGAGGAATATCGACCCAGAAGAGCTGAGCTGAAACAGTCAGCCAGAGTTCAAAAAGAACTAGAAAAGGGGAACTTGCAGACCATGGCTTTTGGGGTGGATAGAACCGAGAGAAAAAGGCCTAAGCCACATCTTTGCACATCTTTGGTTTCATCACGTTCTTTCATCTGAGGAAATAAGTGACTTTTAAAGGAAGAATGATGTTGCATCGAGAGGACAGATTTATGAGGATAATTCCTTACTATGTAATTAGTTAATATTTGATGTTTACTTGATTCAAATTAGAAAATAAAACTAAAATAAGCCCATGTTTTAAAATGTTCAATAGAAAAACATTTAAAAATTAGTATATCTATAATTCTGTTTTGTAGTATTTTGTTAAACTAATTGTGGTGTTTGTTTCATGAGATAATGACAAATTACTTAGATAAAGTATAATATCTTAGATATAGTATAATGCATTTCAACTTTAATTTATGATTTCATTTAACTTATTGATCATAATTTTCTTGATATTTTTTGTATCTTTTGGTAAACCACCAATTGGCATGACCTATATCCGCATCTCTTTTAATAGCTGAATGTATTGATTTTTATTGAAAATACAGTGAGCAAGAAGCACTCAGCAAACTAAAATTATTTTCAGCTAATAATGCTGTCCTCCAAAAACTGATTGATGTACACAAATGTTGTTTTGACTGAAACCTTTTTGTTTAAAATAAATTCAAAAAAACTTTTTGACATCTTAGAATATTTCATTCTGTAAACATAATATACTTGTACATGGACTATTGCTGACAAAATGCAAATCCAGGTTTCCATGACCCACAGGAGATATATTTGTTTATTGAATCTTATTTTGACTATTGACCAAATAAGAAATGTCTATTTTCTTAGGCTTCTATTAGGCTGCCTCTGCAAAATGCATGTGGATAAAATAGAGCCCACCCAACCTGAAGTCTTCTTACAAATCACGTCTCCCAGCATCACGTGGAGGAGCTCACAGCCATTCCGCACTGTCCAAGTGGGATGAGGACAGAGTGACTCCCCTTCCAGAAGTATCACTAAAAGACAGATTTGTTGGGGAAGAATCTAAGATATAGAAATGTATTAAAAATCTCCATAAAGGAGTTTTATGATGCTTTAAATTACATTTTGATAAAAAGATAGATTAATTATGGATACCTTTCAGAAGGAACCCCAAATCCTGCATGACGATAATGTCATTCCAAGAAGAAATGATGAACTATATTCAAATACATGTGTAATTTAAATTAATATTTGAATAATTGGTTTGATTTTTGAGGTGTGAAAACTTTAAACATTAAAATGAGAACTTTTCCCCAACTCCCCCTTGACATTGATGTTTTCAAATCACTGGAGTAGCCAGAGGGTCACTTATGTGATTTTTCTCTCAAGAGCAGCAATAAATGTTAGAATTGCTTGCTGATGCCTAATCCTCAGTTAACATCATAAATCAGCACTTGTCAGATCAGGGAAGCATATTAACTAGAGTTATTATATTTCAAAACAGGAGTGTTTCTTATTCTGACAGCTTCTAAGAGTGGGGCCTGTGAGATGAGTATCTGCAGATATTTCATATCGTTGAGGATGATACACATTTTCAGTTATGACTGTTAAGGGCAGCCTTTCTGAACACGTCATAATTCTTCCCTCAGCCCTCCATTTTAATTCCTGTCATACCAAAATGTTATTTACTCCTCTTACGGAGGTAAGAGCTGCCAGCCATGTACAATTTAATAGAACTATAGAATTTTAGAGACAGGAAAATAAAAAGTGGAAGATATTATGTCTGTATCCCGAATTCTCTATTGAAGATATCAATGTCTGTCTATTACTGAAGATTCAACTAAACTCTTTCTAGAAATATTTTTACCTCTTTTTTCTCAGGTACAAAATGGTATGACTGTCTACTATCTCCATTCATCTTCTTTCCAAATGTACAGTTACTTAAATTCATAGTCTTACCTATAAGTATTGGAAGGACATTAGAAGTAGCTAAGGTAGACTAGGTAATTGTAAAGCTGTGGAATCAATTAATTTTAATAAAAGGAGAGAGGGTACCCTGAAGATTTGTGAACTTAACCCTGCCTCAAGAAAATCCTGTGAGTTTACTGGTAAAGTATCTTTTATACAAAATTATCTGATATCAGGATCCTTCTGATATATATATATGAGTTTATGGACTAGAAAACAAATAAGACTTGGCAATCAAGAATTAAAAGGACTCTATATATTTTGGATATTAGTTCTCTGTCAGATATAGGATTAGTGAAGATCTTGGCTCAATCTGTAGGCTGTCATTTTTTTTTCTAATGATCATGTCATCTGACTTACATAAACTTTTCAGTTTTATGAGACACCATCTATTGACTTTAGTGCCTGAGCCCTTGGTGTTCTGTTCAGAAAGTTGCCTCCTGTACTTAGTAGTTCAAAGCTATTCCCTACTTTTGTTCTATTAGATATAGTGTATCTGGTTTTACATTGAGCTCTTTGATCAATTTGGACTTGACTTTTGGGCAATGTGATAGACATGGATCATTGTTCTATATTTAGATATCCAGTTAGACCTGTACAATGTGTTGAAGATTTTCTTCTTTTCCTTATATTGTTTTGGCATGTTTGTTAAAAAATCAAGCAGCCATAGGTGTATAGGTTTATTTCTGCATCTTAGATTCAGTTCCTTTGATCCCCCTGTTTGTTTGTATTCCAATACAGTAAAGTTTTTATTACTATTGCTCTGGAGTGCAGCCTGAAGGCAGGGATAGTGATACCTCCAGAAGGTCTCTTATTGTTCAGGATTATTTTAGCTATCCTAGGTTTGCTGTTTTTCCACATGATGTTGTGAATTATGATTTTAAGATATTTGATTAATTATGTTGGAATATTGATGAGAAATTCATTGATTCTGAAGGTTGCCTTTGGTAAGATGGCCATTTTCACTATGTTAATCCTACTTATCCATGAGCAAGGGAAATCTTCCCATCTTCTGAGATTCTTTTTTTCTTTTATTTGTTGAGAAATGTCACTGTTAAATTAGTCTTGTAACAGGACAAAATCCCCGGAAATTATTTTAGGCAATAACACATAAACAAAGGCATGGGAATACTAGTTAATTATAATTATGAATATGGAATTACAATGTAATTAGAGATCACTCAGTCAAATTTTATATCAGTGTTTAACACTCCTCCATTGCTGGTGGGATTGCAAACTTGTAAAACTACTCTGGAGCATGGAAATCCATCTGGAGGGTCCTCAGAAAATTGGAAATAGACCTACCTAAAGACCCAGCTATACCACTCTTGAGCATATACTCAAAAGATGCCCCACCATGCCACAGGAGTACATTTTCTACTATGTTCATAACAGCCTTATTTGTGAGGGGCAGAGGCTGGAATCAACCCAGTTGTCCCACAATATCCTAACCTGACTGATCTCGGAAAGACCCAACAAGCAGCTGAAAGGGTCAAATGCAGATATTTCCACCCAAGCACTGAGCAGAAGCTGGTGACCCCTGTGTTTGAATTTGGGAAAGCTGGAGGAAGCTGAGGAGGAGGGCGACCCTATTGGAATACCAGCAGTCTCAACTAACCTGGACCCCAAGGATCTCTCAGACATTGAACCACCTACCAGGCAGCATACACCAGCTGATATGAGGCCCCTGACACATATACAGCAGAGGACTGCTTGGTCTGGACTTACGTAGTGAAAATGCTTCTATCCCTTGTGAGACATGAGGTCCCAGAGAGTGGGGAGGTCTGGTGAGGTGTGGATGGGGGTGGGGTTATCCTCTTGGAGACAGAATTCGGGAGGAGGTGGATTCGGAGGGGTATAAAGTCTGGACTGTAAAAAAAAAAAAGATTAAAGAATAAAAGAAAAATAACCCTTTTGCTTGCTTGTTCTTTGTCTTACAAAAAAATTAATGATGGATAATACCAACTTAATTAAATCATGATGTAAATTTAAATGTCTGAAGATCTACAGATTCTTCTTAAATTCTTACCATTTCAATTTTGTCAGGAATAAAGTAGAGCAGTTGTCAAGTAGAGGTTTCCAACTCTTAACAAGGTGTGAATTATTATCTTCTTGCCTGGATATCTGAGTCAATACTAGAGCTCTGCATGGTGGAAGGTGAAAATGTACTCCTGTAATCTGTCTTCTGACATTAACATATGCATTTTTGTACATCTCTTTTTCCCTCCCTCTCTCTCAAATAGAAAAAAAGAGACATAAGATTCAATAAATGAATGTAATCAACATTTTAAAAATTATGTTCTTGCTAATTATCGAACAGTGTGAAAGAATAAACTATTGCAGTATCATTGAGGAGGAGCAGAAATGTAAATATTCAATGTTTCTTTTCTCTCCATTGGTTGTAATGTTACTTGTGTTATGGATGATTATACCAATTAAATTATTAAATATTAACAATAATAGTATCTAGTACCTACACCATTATAGGTAGAATTAGTAATGACAGTGCATGAATCAATGATTCTTTGTTTGTTTTTTTGTTTTTGTTTCTTTCTTTCTTTCTTTTTTTTTTTTTTTCGAGACAGGGTTTCTCTGTATAGCCCTGGCTGTCCTGAAACTCACTCTGTAGACGAGGCTGGCCTTGAACTCAGAAATCTGTCTGACTCTGCCTCCAGAGTGCTGGGATTACAGGCGTGTGCCACCACTGTCCAGCAATGATTCTTTACCTAGATATGCTACCTCCACTTGAAGGAACAGAGTCTAATTGCAATCATGCCCTTAAAGCACTAAAAAGCACCCAGAATCTGCCACTTATACTCTCTGCATCACACCATGAATGGCAAGAGTTTCAATACCATCAGGACCCCAGCCCTCCATGCCAGTGAGGGAAATGCTCATTCTTCCACATTTAATCCTTGTCGGTGCCAAATGAATGCCAGAGTTAAAATATTTTGTTTCTACCACTTATTTTTTTAATAAGATTAATGTAATTTCATAAGAAATGGAGATGCCTTAAATTTATGATTCACAGGAAAAGTTCTAAGTTTCTTTAAACTGCCATTTCATTTTTTCATAGATCCACACATTTGATGTACAAAAATCCCATTGTGTAAGTATTTATTTATATATGTATGTTTATGTGTATATGTAAATATACATACGCATAATATATTTAATATATATTTATTTAATCATATATATAATTTTCTAAAAGAACACTATGATTTTGCTTTTAGTTTTCAAGACAGGGACTCAGTAACATGCACTTACTGTTGCGTAACTCACTATGCAGACCAGACTGGATTTAACCTCACAAAAATGACCAATCTTTGCCTCTGAATTCTGAGTTTAAAGTCATACAACCCTACTTCTGGCCTAAAAGAACATTTTGGACGAGCCTTTATTTACCCCTGTGATTGGCACTTGCTGTCCATCTCTGGACTCTGGGTCTAGCTTTTGCTTTCTAATCATTTCAGCTTCACTGCTTGGCTTACGATTTACCCAGCACCAAAATAAAATGTTTTTGTAGCTTATTTCTCATTTACATTTTCATACATACTGCTGTTATAGAAAACCATATTTATAATTTCTTTTCTGTGTATACAGGTATATGTGGTAGAGAGATGCATTGGTGATTAAGAATAAATACTGTTCTTGCAAATAATTAAAACCATGTATGTGTATATATTAACACAGGGTTGGGGTGGGGAAGAAAGAGATTTTGAACAGTGTTTGAAGGGCGTAAGTCTTTCAAAATGTATTAAGTTCTTACTATACTTACACAATGGAGACAGCTGGAGGAAATGAATTATAGCCAAATACTGTTTATTTTGTCAGAATGAGGCGTTTATCTTTAGGTGACATTCTTTACTTCACATTCTTCTACTTCCTGGTGTGCCTCCTCTTCACTGTAGCAAACCCTAACGACCTTTACTCTGTGCTGCTGCAATAAATGGCAGCCTCCTGAGCACATCTCAGTAGACCCACCCGCCGTGAACTCAAAGGAACATTGAGTGTGGGTAGCTATGCAGTATCACTTGAAATTATTTTGTCAGATATGTTTTAAGGGCAAAGAATCTATGTCAGTATATATCAAGAAGTTTCTATTTTTACTGACATAAATATTTAAGACAATGATTGCAATTCTTTAATAATATATTTGGGTTTGGGTTAAGATATATTTTTAAACAGTTATTATTTGCAAAACAGGAAATATGATTGTAAAAATAAATACTAGTTTTGCTAATGGGTAGCCATTTAGATTTTAAGTGTTCCTAAGCAATAGGGGGGGCTGATGAGCAGATGTTTAATGAGCAATAAAAGGTAATAGGATATCTGTTTATATTTTGTTTCTCTCTTTCTCTCTTTTTATTTATTTTACTGAGAGAAGGTAGCAAATATTCTTATTAAACAATGAAGTTTTCAACCTTCATTGTTTGAAGTGGTACTGTGTAGTCAAAACAATTTAGTGGAACTATGAAGTCAATATTCAAGAAAACAATCAATTTTAAATAAATTCAAATTACTATACAAAGAGAAGTAATATTTGAAATTATACAACTCATTCTAGTCAATATATTTGCATTTTTATCAGTATTCTTTCCATGTATTGCTAATACTTTTGCTACTACTCATTCAGAAAAGTAGTATATAATGTGAATATTTAGTTTTCTGTTGGGTTTATTTCCAAATGTATTTATTAACTAATTTGACACACTGGTATGTGTAATACTGATATTAGATCTTACATACCCTATACTTCTCACCAAAAACATTTTAAGGCCGTTCAGGGAGGCACAAGCTTCCAATTTTGAGCAGGTAGAGGCAGGCAGACCACTGAGTATTCGACTAGTACCCAACTACATTATGAGTTCTAGGCCAGCCAGGGATGTTAATACCTGGTCTCTATAAGGAGAGAGAGAGAGAGAGAGAGAGAGAGAGAGAGAGAGAGAGAGAGAGAGAGAGAATACATTGACAAATAATACAACAGATATATTGCATTCTTACTATATTCTTATATATTGTACTATATTGTACTGTATTTCTACATATTTTTACCATATTCTATATGCTATCATAAATTATTTGGAAAGTATTGATATATGAGTTTGCATACTTAGAATCACCTTTTCTGTTTCCTTCTTCCTCCCCATTATTTAAAACAATCATTTAGGTACAGAATACCAGATTTCTGCCTACCACTTTCACTTTCCTCTCCACTGTTTAAAACAAATGTTTAAATATAGAACATAGGATTTTTCCCTTCTCTATCATAATATCCAGTGCAGGAAATCAGTAGACTTTTTCTCTTCGTGATATACATTGCAAGTCCACGTGTGCACACAGCTTTTTGTATCAGTCTCTAGCACCGCCATCTTTAAATGACCTGGCTTACTATTCTGTGTACTACAGTCTCTATCTAAGCAAGATTCTGAGATTTTTGTACAAATTATGCCTCATGTTTGATGATGGATTAAAATTGTTTTCACTCTAGCCATTCCTTGTCCATTCAATATTGGGGCTATTTCGGCATTGTTAGAATTAAATTCAACATTATTTCATAATTCCTTCTCACATTTGGTAAAAGAAATGTATAATATTAGGATTCTCTAATTATTTTAGAGATTAATATGCTGATGAATACTTTTATCCAGAGTAAATAACTCATTATGATCAATTTTGATGTAAATTATTAGGTCCCTAGAATGGCCCTGTAATAATTTTCTGATTGCTTGTTTCTTTCCATCTAAGAAGTTAAAAATTGATGATATAGACTCCCTTGAATTGCCTAACAAAAGGCTATGAAAATTAGATGCAGCTAATGGTTACTTCAATCATTACGTGTTATTCTAAGTCTCTAAAAATGTCTGAAGTTTCCATACATTGTGGTTGTCAGTGTCCCCTATGATCCCATATATCAATGAAGGTTGAAATATCAGTTGAATGTGCACTGAAATGTAATGAGCTGAAGTGCACAAAAACAATCTGATTTATTTCCCTGATCGATGTCTTGCAGATAACATGTTATCCCACTCTGGCTCAGACCAAGAAACTGATCTTCTTCTTCTTCCAGGTGACTAACTGGACTATGCTATTTACATTTGAGCTAGTTCACACCAGTAGTCCAAACAAAATGATATTTTTAAAAGAGTTTAAATTAAATCTGCCTAATTAAATACCTTTATTTTTTAGAGTCCCACTTTTAGTAGCTTCAAATCGTATATTCTCTAAGTTCTATACATGAAGTTGGAACATTGATTTAATGGGTATCTCTTTTTATTGTTCCTCTTTTTTTAACTGGATCTTTTATTTATTTATATTTCAAATGTTATACTCCTTCCTGGTTTCCTCTCCAGAAACCCACTATCCCATCCTCTCTCCCTCTGCTTCTATGAAGGTGTTCCCCTACTCACCCACCCAATCACTCCTACCTCCCTGCTGTAGCATTCCCCTATACTGGAACATTGAACCTTCCCTGGACCAAAGGCTTCTCTTCCTATTGATACCCTTAAAGGCTGTCCTCTGTTACACAGGGACCTGCCATGCGTGCTCTTTAGATGGTGGTTTAGTAACTGGGAACACTGGGGGGTATGATTGGTTGACATTGTTGTTCCCCATATGGGTTGTAAACCCCTAAAACTCCTTCAGTTCTTTCTCTAACTTCTCCATTGGGACCCCATGCTCAGTCCAATGGTTGGCTGCAACCATCTTCCCCTGTATTTGTCAGACTCTGAAAGAGCCTCTCAGAAGACAGTTATATCAGAGTCCAGTGAGCAAGTACTTTTTGGCATCTGCAATAGTATCTGGGTTTATTGACTATGTATGGGATCTGTCTCCACTTAGGACATTCTCTGGATGGCCTTTCCTTCAGTCTCTGCTCCACACTTTGTCTCCATATTTCCTCCTGTATTTTGTTCCCCCTTCTAAGAAGGACCAAAACATCCACCCTTTGGTCTTCCTTCTTAAGCTTCATGTGGTCTGATAATTGTATCTTGGGTATTCTGAGCTTTTAAGCTAATATTCACTTATCAATGAGTGCATACCATGTGTGGTCTTTTGTGACTGAGTTATCTCACAACTAGATATTTTCTAGTTACACCCATTTGCCTAAAAATTTCATGAAGTCACTGTTTTCATAGTACTCCATTGTGTAAATGTACCATATTTTCTGTATCCATTTCTCTGTTGAAGGACATCTGGTTTCTTTCCAGCTTTTGGCTATTATTAATAAGGCTGCTATGAACAAAGACATATAGCATGTGTCCTTGTTATATGTTGGAGCTTCTTTTGGGTATAGCTGGGTCATCAGGTAGTTCTATGTCTAATTTTCTGAGGAACCACCAGACTCATTTGCAGAGTGGTTGCACCATCTTGCAATCACACCAGCAATGGAGGAGTGTTCCTCTTTATGTACATCCTTGTCAGTACTTGCTGTCACCTGAGTTTTGAAATTATCCATTCTGGCTGATGTGACGTGGACTCACAAGGATTTTTTGATTTGCATTTCTTTGATGAGCAAGGATGTTGAAGATTTCTTTAGGTGCTTCTTGGCCATTTGGTATTTCTTGGTTGAGAATTCTTGGTTTAGCTCTGTATCCCATTTTTAATAGAGTTATTTGGTTCTTCTGGAGTCTAACTTCTTGAGTTCTTTGTATATATTAGATATTTGCCCTCTAGTGCCTATATGGTTGGTAAAGATCTTTCCCAAACTATTCCCAAACTATTGGAATGTACACAGAGAGGTATTTACTCTTAAGTAATACCTAATGTCATATGAGGTTTGTTTTTGACAAGTAAATAAGTCACTGTGAAAGCCTTACTGGGGTAATCTGGTGGTCCCTCCAAAGCATATACCCTAGACTCAACAGACCTCATGCCATAGGTTTATCCAGAGGTTTCACCATCCTGTGCCAACCAAAGAACAACTGTAGATGAATACTAACAGCTTGGACATTTATTTTCTTCACTCTTTCAAAAATTCCTTATGGTTTCAGTGATGACTTCCTCACCTTTAAAAGAACTCCAGAAGTTCACACAAAACCTCCCAGTTCAAACAATATCTGATCTTGCAGAAGAGATGTTAGGTGGGTAATGATGCTCATAACGGTGGCTCTTTTATGTGTTTCTTCGTGAGCAGGGTTATGAGAGTTCTCAGCTCTCTGTTGACCCAGATATTTATATTTTGGTAGATATAAGCCAAGGGCACTTATCTGTGTTACCCTCTCCCTGTTTAGTCTCTAATCCACACATTTTCTAACTTTTTGCACATTTTCCAAGACCTGTGCTCCTTCCTTTTACACACATTGAACCTAAAACCTTAAAAGGAAGCCTTGCCCATGGTAGAGGCAGTTTTCAGGAGCTGTGATTTCATATAAAAAGTGCCTCATAAATACTCATCAAATTGTGCTACAATACAAAACACAAATGTCCTTATTTTCTAAACTAGTTACAGTTCAGCTTGCCTTGGCTCCATTAAGTTTAGAGAAGGGTTGGGCATAGCCTCTGTTTGTGCTCCCCAGGATGGTGAGGTAGCTGTTTCCCCTTGAGGGCTCAGAGCAAATCTCAGTGTCAGAGATGTTGGGGACTTTTGCTACGAGACAATTTCTGAGCATTACTTGTGAAAGCTTAGATTCTCCTGAAAGCACAGGTACTGTAAGATGTTTGCTGGAAGACAATTGTAAGAGCTCCCTTCTGGTGCTTTCTGTGTTTAAGATATCTGTTGTGGTACAGTCAGTAGCTCCCAATAGCCATCCGTAGATATTCTTCTTTTTCTTTCTCCTGGTGATCGCTTTCATGGTAAAAGATGTTCATCGTGTCTTTTATCTTTCAATGCTTTTTAGTGATTATTTTCTGTTTGTTTTACATTCTATTTCAGGTGCAATGTGTGCTCTCTGTGTAGAATACACTAGAATCTTTCAAGGGCTTGGACTAGACAGATAACTAAGAGTGTCCAGAATATGGCACATTCAATATCAACAAGTTCTCAGGCCCATTCTCCTAGGAATAAATTCTTTCCCTAGAAACATTATCAACCCTCAGGTTAATAGACCTCTAGTGACCTGCTTCATAACCTTGCCAACCAGACAAGTTCAGACAGATTAAAAACTCTGTAATGAATCCAATTCTATATGGGGTTTCCAGTATAATTAGAAAATACTTCATTGTGTAGTATCCTGTTTACTCATCTCATAGAAACCAAAAAACAAGGTAAGTAGTAGTATATTAAATCAGGAAATCATTGCTTATTATGGAATATGAAATGAAAAAGACTTCATGGTCCATTGATAGTCTACATTAAAGGCTTATTTTATTTTTACTGTGATTTGGGTCAGCCTTGGCCTTACTTCCTTACCATATCTTACCAGTGATTCTTTATTTAATGTTTTCCATACATAATGTCTTTCTCTTAGTCATTTCCTTTAATAATGCCAAAAACAATTTTAAAAATTTGTAAAAGTGCCCTATTGTAGAGGCTTGAGAGACAAACATGAGTGCTAAAAATTACAAATTGTGTCAATATGCTACACGTATTTTTCTGAATAAATATTTACATGGTGATTATGCATTTAAAATTTAAAGAACAATTTTTCATCACTTTGTTTTTTGATTTCTAATAATAATGTATGTTGAAACCAGCTTCTATTTATTAAACTCAGATATTTATGTTATATTTTGCATTTTTAAAATCACAATAAAATTATGATTCACATAATTATTATTTCCTTTGCTTTTTACCACAATCTTGTTTACTCTAGATTGACTTTGTATTGCCATGTGGCTCCAGCTGGCTGTGATACACCATTCCTGTGTGTCCACCTACAATGTACTAGGATTACAAATGTGCTTGAGGACGCCTAACTAGAAATCTAACTTTAGTTCATGTTCTAATGAACTTTACCTCTGAAGCTTGAACCTTTTGAACAGTTTAGTTACTTTGCAATTTTTCCCTCTGTTATCTGTCTATCTATCTATCTATCTATCTATCTATCTATCTATCTATCTATCTATCTATTTTTCTTGGGTCTGGGGAATGGACACAGGCCTTACACATGCTAAGTACATGCTGATCTATAGAAATATAATCTCAATTTATTTAAAGTATCTATCCAATATGTGTCTATCTTAATATGGTTTTGAACTCAAAGTCAAACTTTCCATATTCTGCCATGCTTAAATTATTCAATTGTTTATTTTCCCATGCAAGAATTATAAACTTTAGTTTAAATGTTGTGCGATCATTACTTTTCAAGATGCATGACTGTGCCCGCTTTACATTTCTCTCCTATAATATTTTCTCAATTAGTTTTATGATTTGAATAGTTAAATCAATATTACTACATTTAGGTTTTTACTCATTTCTCTGCTCTCATTATGCGCCCTCAGTCTCCCAAATGTCTGGCCTCTGCCTCCTGAGTAATGGAATAATAGGTGTGCCTAATTACTTTATGCTTTGATGATTTTTGTTCTAACCCACACATGCACACAGGCACAAACACACAAGCACACATGTATACACACTCAAACAAGGACATGCATGCACACATGCATATTTGAAACACCAATTATCTCACATCAAAACAGAAAGAAGCAGTTGGCTGCACAGGTCGGTTTTAAGAATTGGAAGCTTTCATTCTGAAGAAACAAGCAGTATAACCTGCAGGTCATTCTTGCTTCGTGACAAGACTTTACTGGGTCTGTCACTCTCTGTCTTTGGAGTCATCAGCATTGCAAGGTTTTCCAATAGTCTAGCATATTAAGCACCTAGACAGAAATAGAAATGAAATCTTTTTCACCTTACTATACAAATTATCAAATATTCAAACATGGTTTATCTATACAAATGCATTTTTGACTTTTAGCTGAATGGATACATTTATTACAGCTATACCTCCATACATCCCTAAAAGATGATAACACTGCAATTATTTAATATATGCAAATATGATACATATGTATGTATGGCAGTATATCCTGTTAAAAATAAAACTAAAAGTCATAGCTCATGATCATAGATCAAAAATATTTATAGAGACATTCTATTTTTTTTGTCTTTTTTTTATTCGATATATTTTTTATTTACATTTCAAATGATTTCCCCTATTCTAGCCTCCCACTCCCCGAAAGTCCCATAAGCCCCCTTTTCTCCCCCTGTCCTCCCACCCACCCCTTCCCACTTCCCCGTTCTGGTTTTGCCCTATACTTCTTCACTGAGTCTTTCTATAGCAAGGGGCCACTCCTCCTTTCTTCTTGTACCTCATTTGATGTATGGATTATGTTTGGGGTATTCCAGTTTTCTAGGTTAATATCCACTTATTAGTGAGTGCATACCATGAGTCACCTTTTGAGTCTGGGTTACCTCACTTAGTATGATGTTTACTAGCTCCATCCATTTGCCTAAGAATTTCATGAATTCATTGTTTCTAATGGCTGAATAGTAGTACTCCATTGTGTAGATACACCATATTTTTTGCATCCACTCTTCTGTTGAGGGATACCTGGGTTCTTTCCAGCATCTGGCAAATATAAATAGGGCTGCTATGAACATAGTAGAGCATGTATCCTTATTACATGGTGGGGAATCCTCTGGGTATATGCCCAGGAGTGGTATAGCAGGATCTTCTGGAAGTAAGGTGCCCAGTTTTCGGAGGAACCGCCAGACTGCTTTCCAGAGTGGTTGTACCAATTTGCAACCCCACCAGCAGTGGAGGAGTGTTCCTCTTTCTCCACATCCTCTCCAACACCTGCTGTCTCCTGAATTTTTAATCTTAGCCATTCTGACTGGTGTAAGGTGAAAGAGACATTCTATTATAACAAAGAATTAGTTCATATATACCATATACAATCAACTCTTGTCATTATAACTTGTTTCTAAGATAATTAACTTAGTTATACTTAATTATTAGATATACATAAATGTTCCTCTTCTAAGCATATACATAAGTAGGAACAAAAGATGTAAAATGTTTCACAATATGAGAGGAAAATCTGTTGCATTTTAAAAGCTACCTAACACCCTGTGGTTCAAGAGGCAAGAATGTGTTCAAAAACCATAAGCACAAGATTTATCTTAAAATCTTATAATAGAAACAGATTAAAATTTTACTTAAAGGTTATATTTTGATGAAATTAATCAACTGAGCATATTTAATTAACATCCTTACCATTTGTCTTCAGAGAAATATGCTTGTGGAACAAACTGGAGACAGAAACAAAGAAACAAACAAGAATTAACTGGATGCTAAGGGCAAAGGCAAGAACAAACTGATACACATTTTTAATATTGTTATTCTTCCTTCTTATCCCTGAAGAAATAGCTTAATGCTACTTCTACTTTATAAATCTTTACAATCAAACCTATTCTGAGAATAATTCAATTGTACAGTTGATCAATAACTTCCTGCTTAAGACTCTAAATGGAAGGATTTTCTTAATTTCAGTATGTAGAGAAAGTGAAATATGTTTCGCAAATACCACCCTCAAATTGAAAATAAAACAAAAAGCCTAAGTGTATAAGTAGGGGTCTCTGAATCTGTCTGTGGTCTCTGTCTTACTATTCTTTGTATTCTCTCCCTGACCCATCAATCATTTTCTACCTGATATAAGATATGAAACTAAAGATTTTATGTGTGCTTGTCAAGTCTTCTGCACAGAGCTCCACTTCTTAGCAGGAATATTATCCCCTAGCATTCCCTAATTTTTACAAACACATTTGTTGAAGTATTAGTGTTACTTCTTCAGTTCTGTCTGTGTGAGTCTGGATAAGTTGAGAAATGGGACAGGAGGTCAAACAGAAAATATTACACTCAGCTAAATCATTTAAACAATATATTCATATGCTGAAAATATGACCATCATCAATAACTGTTTTAATAATTAGGGAAAGACAGAGACAGAAAAAGATACAGAGACACAGGGCAAAACAGAGGAACCAGGGAAGAGACTAAAACTTCATCTACAGGGCTCTCAGAAGAAAGAAGCTTAAAATAGTTTTTATTATGTGTTATGGTTCAGCAAATTCTTATATAGAAGATAACACACAAGGCCTACATTGAATTTTTTCTTACTAAAATAAAGATAAGATACTCAGATGTAGTGTGTAATGATGGGGAAGATAAAGGTTGTAGGAAATTCTGCTTGAGAGCTATCTTCTAGGTTCACATATTAATTTGTTTGATGTGTGGTGAGGTCTACAAAGGCAGACAGTTCCTTATTTATAGCATAAGAACAAGAGCATTTCTCACCACAATAGAGAGAGCTGGAGGAAGGGTCGGCATTAGGAGAGAGCTCAGCGATGCCATACGTGGTTTCTGAATAGATTACCTCATCACTGAGTAGCTGTTATCTGCACTTCCGAAACTTTAATATCCTCATGTGTAAAATCACTATGACAAGGCGCCTAACTCATGGATACAATATGAGAACTGTATGAAAATCAAGTATATGTAAATACAATGCTGTCAGAGCCCTTGCTCCATAATTAGTGTCCCGTAGCACCATTAATGCTGCATTTATATATCCTTAAATGTATATTACACATTCTATGGCAATGGAAATCAATTAGGATGAATAAAAAAAAATAAATTAGTACACCTATTCTGAAAGAACCTCATTTTAGTAATATCTTTATTGCTACTAAACTCTCTTCTCTCTGGGGAGAAAAATACTGTCCTAAACATTTTTATTTGTACTGAATTAATTGTTACCATTATAGTTAGGAACAGCATAATTAGAAAACAAAAGTTTGTGTGCATATACTATTTATATGTTAAAATTGTTGCAGAATAATTGACATGCTTCATTTCAAGAACTAAACAGGAAATCACAAAGTCATATCTATTCATTGAACCTTGACAAGCACAAGTTTGATCATCAGTGTGTCAATAGTAATTGTGAGGAAAGAAAGAAGAAGTATTTTTAGGTCCAATTGGAATTAATGAGTAAGTATATTTTGTTTTATTTTGTTCCTCTGTATGGAAGGTATAATTTCACTTTATATTTTAGGGCTATGTTTCTTTATTCATTTGGCATATTTGTGAAGTTGCTAAAATTCCTGCAGAGATGTGATAAAATAAATGGATAATTGCCAGTATTGAACAAGTGACAAGAATCATTTGTTGTCTTGCTTACAAAGCAGCCCTTGTGGCTAAAAAGGGGAAATATGAGGGTGTCTGTCCCTGGCTCTCAAGTCAGAAAAATAATGTGACAAATACTGTGGTCCAAACACTGCTTGCCCAAAAAATTGAACCATAGAATTTTGGCCATTTATGGAAAGTCATGGTAAAGATTATATGTGACCATTTAAATCTTTTCATAAACAGATGCAGATACAGAAACTGATCAGAGCAGCAAGGACGAGGGAGATATTAGATGCTGCCTTTTCGTGACTAGAGCTGGAGTCATGAAACAGTGGAGGACCTTAACTTTGAACCCTGCATTTTCTTTTTGTTTTACTCTGAGTTATATGCCTCCTTTAACAATAATTTTATTTTAAATATTTGATTTTGATTATGTGTGACTATCCATTTGCATACTTTTCCAGTTTGTGTATATTGTCCTTCTATAAACTGTCAATTTCTCAAATCACTTTGATGCTTAAATTAAAACCTATGGTTATCTAGTATCAGCTTTAAATACCTTGTTCTGAAAGAGGTTAAAACATTGTGTTTGTAAACGCTTAAAACCTCATATTGTTAACATTGCTGACAATAATATTGAAATTGGTTAATAGCATCTATGGACACATTCAAATGTTTACTGGGGCATATGATATTTATGCAGTGCAAAGCATCTACTGACAGAGAATTAATATATTTAACTATGTGACAGTAGAGAAACAGACAATATATTTAGCTTTCAAACCTTGAGAAAGTTTTACAATTTCAATGGTCTGTATAATGACAACACACACATATTATGTATATATATATATATATACGGTATATGTATATTTGCATACACATATTATGTATGTATTATGTTTACATGTTATGTATATATACATATATATATACATATATACATATATGTATATATATATGTATATATACTGCCTTTGTAGATATGAGAAAAAATGTATGTGAATGCAAGAAAAATCCATATCCAAACCTGGAACTATCCTTGAACTATGTCACAGGATTCAGGAAAGACCTTTATACTTGTCTTTGTTATCTACGTAATGCAGAGATGTTTCGATTAAAATGAGATATAATATTTTAAAAACATACCTCAGAGATTAGTGCTTCAGAACTTCAGATGGTGTCACTTAGCACAATTTAATTTAAGTTTGTTTTGCTTTCTAGACTTTGATGATGTTTTGCATGCCTTAATTGACTTATAATTATGAACAATGGAGTAAAACAATCATTCTATTATGGAAGCTGAAAGGTTCTCATACAGTAGCGGCTATCTTCGGCAATGTGTGTGCTCAGATATGGAAATACTGTTTATCATTACAACTAATTATGCTGAACAGTGTATTCATAGGTCAGAAGAAAAGTAATAAGAAAGCAAATTCTATCTCTACATATTCTACATAGAATATGTAATGATATGCTCCTGTACCTACACTAATAGTTTATTCAACACAGCCTATAAAATTGGAATTATTACATATATTTCCATTTTCAAAACTGTATTATAACATATATCAACACTAAGTATTGTTAAAATAAGAGGATGCTCATAGCATCTGTGAATACTTCTTAATTCCAATTTAAAACTTCAAAGATGTGTAAATGCCCTGTTAGATATCTATAGGTACTATTGTGAGTTCATATCTCTGTATTTTTTATTCTGAATGCAGATTTTGACAGATTTTTGTTAGTATTTGGAACATAAATGATAATTTATTTTTAACTTTACTTTTCATTCCAGTAATTCTAAATTTGGTGACTGGAAGACATCTCTACTCATCAAAATATTTTCAGAAACACATAGTTTAATTCATATAGTAACAAAATGGTACTGAATCTGAGCAAAAATGATACATTTTGATAACGTATGGGTCATTTACTTACTAGTTAAGTGGGTACACAAACTAACATAATTTGTTCATTACACTAGATTTTGTGTGAAACTGTAATAGTATCCAGAGTCGTAGAGATTAATGTTGCTTTGCTTCAGTACCCTGTCTGTCTGTCTGTCTGTCTCTCTGTGTGCATATGTGTGTGTGCATGTGCATGTGCACATACATGTCTGTGTAGTTTGTGTGTGTGTGTGTGTGTGTGTGTGTGTGTGTGTGTGTGTGTGTGTAATAAATAGGGAAGGAGGTTCAGAATGCAAATCAGGACCAGTAATTGATGGAGAAGGCTCATGATTCATGTGCCAAGCATATAATGTGAATTTTGGACAAGAATCAGGACACCGAGTATCTGACAATATGCAAACATTCCAAAGGAATGTGGGAACTCTTGGAAACATTCCAAAGGAATGTGGGACTCTGCTAACCCTATGTATGTAGGACATTCATAGAAAATGTATTTTCATTCTGAATTATGAAGATTTTACTTGAGAGATAGCCAAGTACAGCAAGAGGATTTGGGGTAACTTACAACACAGAAATCAGCAAACGACTTTGAAGCAGAGATAAGAGACTTCCTCAGAATATTACTCATCCTCATGATAGACAGCTAGCATAGAAGTACAGTTCTTAGGAGAGTTAGGCAGCATATTAGTAGAAAATTGAAATTATAAAATATATTGTTTTGTTGAAATTTCCAGGTAGTTTTAGGGTCAATTCCCAGTTTGCTAAACAGAATAACTATAACTATAACTACAACTATAACTATATATATATATATATATATATATATGAAATATGTGTTTGCTTAGCAATTGTTTTTTCTTCCCTTAAAATCAAAGACTGAAACCATGTACATGTATTTTATATTGGCACCATCAACCTTTATGATCATATTTTATATTAGTTTCAATCTAAAGAGACAAATCAAAAAAAATCTCATGATCAATATTCAAAATGGAAATAATTAATCTGTTAAATGACGAGATAAACAGAAGTAGTGATTCTATTTTGATATTCTAAAATGTGTCTTTATAACAGTATGAATTATTGCTGTCATTTTTATAATGTTGAAAATATTTTTGCCATATAGATGTGACTTCATTGTTGCACTATTTATAGGCTTATATTTTGTTTTAGCGTTTTTTTACTTCACTCTTTCTGAGGGTTAGCATTCACTACATATTGTATAATATTTATAGTGTCCTTATTTTCAATCACCAAAGTATCAAGGTTACTGCTATTATTTCAATGTAACACTGTGTATCACTGTGATTATAATTAAATTATTGTATGTATGTTTCTATATGAACTGTGTGTGTTTGTGTGCAAGTGTGTGTCTGCATGTGCATACATATTAATGCATGAGTTTGAGTGTCCTTGGTGTTGGTACATGTCCCTGTGTTTGGGCAGGGTTGCTTTTATGAGTTTGACTACATGTGAAGGTGAGAGTTTAACCTTTGGAGTACTCAGTCTGTCCCTTGTTTTTGGAGATAAGGTCTTTCAGTGGCTTGATCTTGCCTTGTAGCCGAGGCAAGCTGGCCAGTCAATTCCAAAGACCTGTGTCTGTGTCTTCTCTGGCCTCTTCAGTGACTACAGGCATATGATGCTTGCTTGGGTTTTTAATGTTATATTCATGGATTCAACTGAGCATATATATATATGTATATGTATGTGTATATGTATATGTATGTGTGTGTGCTTATGTGTCAAGTATTTTACCTAATATTCCAATCCACTGTCTGCACATTACCTTTTCCTGCTATTGGAAAGGCACTGGAAGGCAGGCATATAAGTAATATAGAATATGAAATACACATTCCCCTGTGTCTTTCATATAGATAAAACTAATGTAAAGATGAAGCAAACTGTTGTTCACGATTCCCTTTAGTAATTTAGGATAATTTTAAACCTTTGACTTTCAGAGAAGATGACTTTGCTTTATGTGAGGAAAAAGGTCTTAAAATAAAGGCACAGATATATCTCATGCCATAATACATACTTGAGTTTCTTCAGAAGGTTCATTATAAGCTTGTTAGTCACAAATCTATGCCCTTTTAGTAAAATAATAAAAGTGATAATGTCTGGGCTACAGATGCATTTTTGGATCTGATGTGTGAATGAAATGTGTACAAACAGGTATATTTTTGTGTATGTAGGTAGAAGGATAAGCCAAAGTTATAATGAGAGTCAATACTGAAGTAATTTGATTTTAACATCTAATAAACTGCATAAATGTATTGAAAAAATATACTTATTTTTAAAACACCCTTAAATATTGTGCATGCATTTCCATGCATGATTTTTTGTGTTTATATGATGTCTCCCAATAAAGCAAGCAAAATCCTACTCTGTCCCAGAGCATAGTTTATTTTTATTTACCATAATCATGTGATACCCAGGAAAAATAATTGTGATTTGATCTTGAGCTAGATTCTTCAAATTAAACTGAAATTGGAACATCTAGGTTGACCTTAAATGCTATAACCAGGGTCCTTGTTATAAATAAAGATTTATAACCAGGAAGTCACTAAGGATAGTACTAAACTCAAATTAGTGTAGATGATGCTTTCATGGTAGTCAGGGACATCACACATGCTGCAGTGGATCTTCCTGACATGTCCTCCAAAGGATCTACAGGTGAGCTTATATAAGGAACTCAGGTTTTTCTTTAATTCTTTCTTTTATTGGATATTTTATTTATTTGCATTTCACATGTTGTCCCCTTTCCTGGTTACCCTCCCCCAAAAGTCCCATAACCCATCTCCCCTCCCTCTCTTCCCCAATCAAACCTTTCCCGCTTCCCTGTCCTGTTATTCCCCTGTACTGCAGCATTGAGCCTTCCCAGGACAAAGGGCCTCTCCTCCCTTTGAAGTCCAACAAGGCCATCCTCTGTTGCATATGCATCTGGAGCCATGGGTAACACCATGCGCACTCTCTGGTTGATGGTTTAGTCCCTGGGAGCTCTGGGAGTACTGGGTGACTCATATTATTGTTCCTCCTATGGCACTGCAAACCCCTTCAGCTCCTTGGATCCTTTCTCTAGCTCCTCCATTGGGGACCCTGTGCTCAGTTCAATGACTGGCTGAGAGTGTCCCCCTCTGTATTTGTCATGCACTAGCAGAGCCTCCCAGGTGACAGCTATATTAGTCTCTGATCAGCAAGCACTTGTGGACATCCACAATAGTATCTGGGTCTTGTAACTGTATATGGGATGAATCCTTAGGTGGGGCAGTCTCTGGATGGTCTTTACCTCAGTCTCTGTTCCACACTTTGTCTCTGTATCTCCTTCTGTGGAGATATTTTGTTCCCCCTTCTAAGAAGGACTAGAGTATCCATACTTTGTCCTTCCTTCTTCTTAAGCTTCATTTGATCTGTGAATTGTATCGGGGTATTCCAAATTTCTGGGCTAATATCCACTTATCAGTGAGTGCATATCATGTGTGTTGTTTTGTGATTAAGTTGCCTCACTCAGGATATTTTCTAGATCCACCCACTGGCCTAAGAATTTCATGAATTCATTGTTTGTAATAGCTGAGGAGTATTCCATTGTGTAAATATACCACATTTTCTGTATCCATTCCTCTGTTGAGCGACATCTGGGTTCTTTCCAGCTTCTGGCTATTATAAATAGGGCTGCTATGAATATAGTGGAGCACGTCTCCTTATTACATGCTGGAGAATCCTCTGGCTATATGGCCAGGAGTGGTATAGCAGGGTCCTCTTGTCGTATTATGCCCACTCTTCTGAGTAACCACCAAACTGATTTCCAGAGTGGTTGTACAAGCTTGCAATCCACCAGCAGTGGAGGAGTGTTTCTCTTTCTCTACATACTCTCCAGCATTTGCTGTCCCCTGAGTTTTTGATCTTGATCATTCTGACTGGTGTGAGGTAGAACCTCAGGGTTGTTTTGATGTGCATTTCCCTGATTACTAATGATGTTGACCAGTTTTTAGGTGCTTCTCAGCCATTTGATATTCATTTGAAAATTCTTTTTTCAGCTGTGTACCCAGAATGACATTTTCTTAAGTCTACTTGGATTATTTGTTTTCTTCTACCTACTTCTGGTATAACCTGTAATACAGTAGTACAATACTGTCTGAATAGTACTTTCCCCTATAAACTTGCTGCCAAGTGAAGTCATGATGTAGTATCTTAAGACACTTGAAGAGACAGAAAGTCAGATTGTATAAACACCCATTCTGGTGTGTGTGTGTGTGTGTGTGTGTGTGTGTGTGTGTGTGTGTGTGTGTGTGTTTATGCCATATTTTAATTATTTTACTACACAAATACCAAATTATTGCTAGTGGCTTTACACTGTTGTCGGTTTCTATCTCTCAAAATAATATAATTCCATTCATTTATAATTTTATTCATAGCTTATTTGTTGTTCACATTGCTAGGATGTTATGATAAAATGCTAAGAATAAAATCTTTATATCCATGAATTTTCTGATTTGGTTAGGAACAGAAAATTTTTTCAAACATAAATACATTTTTGCAGTGACCAGGATAAATGTGGAAATTAAATTTATAGTGGGGTCCTTTGCCTTACAGAAACTTTGTAATTTTATGAGGTCCCATTTGTCAATTCTTGCTCTTAGAGCATACGCTATTGGTGTTCTGTTCATAAACTTTCTCCCTGTACTGATGTCCTCAAGGGTCTTCCCCAGTTTCTTTTCTATTAACTTCAGAGTGTCTGGCTTTATGTGGAGGTCCTTGATCCATTTGGATTTGAGCTTACTACAAGGAGACAAGGATGGATCAATTCGCATTCTTCTGCATGCTGACCTCCAGTTGAACCAACACCATTTGTTGAAAAAGCTATCTTTTTTCCATTGGATGTTTTCAGCCTCTTTGTCGAGGATCAAGTGGCCATAGGTAGTATATCTACACAATGGAGTACTATTCAGCCATTAGAAACAATGAATTCATGAAATTCTTAGGCAAATGGATGGACCTAGAGAACATCATACTAAGTGAGGTAACCCAGACTCAAAAGATGAATCATGGTATGCACTCACTAATGAGGGGATATTAACCTAGAAACCTGGATTACCCAAAACATAATCTACACATCAAATGAGGTACAAGAAGAAAGGAAGAGTGGCCCCTTGTTCTGGAAAGACTCAATGAAGCAGTATTCAGCAAAACCAGAACGGGGAAGTGGGAAGGGGTGGGTGGGAGGACAGGGGGAGAGAAGGGGGCTTACGGGACTTTTTGGGAGTGGGGGGGCTAGGAAAGGGGAAATCATTTGAAATGTAAATAAAAAATATACCGAATAAAAAAAATTATAGTTGGATCCACTATAAGGGAAATTGTGTTTGTACATCTGAAAAAAGGTCATGCCTGATATCAGAAATACGATATCAGATTCGTGACAGGAATTGACAGACTTAAAAATCAGTATGCTTTTCCATGTGTGACCAGCAGGTGTTGTCATATTTTACTGTGTGTTGGAACCAATGTTAAGTTCCAGTGAGTAAAGATATTGAGGATAGTTTTTGATACAGGAAAAACCAAGAGGAAAATGATTGCACTGGTTTAAGGACACTTTAAGTTCTTCAACTTTGTATTAATGTTCTGATTATTGCAAAACAGTAATGTAACAAAATGAAGACCCAGTCTTATGGTCCTGATGAACAATTTCGGTATTTATTCAGGGTATTCTGAAAATGGCTAATATGTTTATCAAATGTACTTTGCAGAAACCTTCCTAGGTATTTTTTTCCCAATTTTGTCTCACATCAACCATCATTTTGCACTATTTGCTGGCTTTGTGGCCTTGGTAAAATCCTCTTAAAGGATATATATATTTTTAAATTTTTATTAGATATTTTGTTTATTTACATTTCAAATGTTATCTTCTTTCCTCATTTCCCCTCTGAAAACCCCCTATCCCATCCCCAACCCCCTGCTCACTAACCCAACCACTCCTGGCAGTCCCCTATCCTGGGGCATGGAGCCTTCACTGGACTAAGGACCTCTCTGCTCACTGATGTCCAGCAAGGCCATCCTCTGAATTTTTTGCTACTTATTTCTTTTATCTTCACTAAAATCACCTCAGTAGCATGCCATGTATTAGAACTTTGTGCACATGGCAGTCCTTCTGAATGGGGTTGGAGGAACAATCGCCTACATGACCCTTTCGAATCATCACTCTCTGATAAATGCAGACTTTCTCCTGTCTTGCTTCTGTTATTAGAAATTTACATGCACGTTATTGGTAATTAAATCCCATGAAATGCTACATAAAATGAGAATCATTAATATCAAAACTCACGTAATAATTATTAGTAGTAATTTAGTTCATGGCCATTTGATATCAATTCAATAAATGTACAGTGTAGGGAGTTTAATTATATTGTAATGACTTCTTTATAAAGGTCAACCTAACAATTGAAATTTTTTGTTATGGACAAATGATACTTTTGAAAACCTAAATTTATATGGCCATAGTTGTTTCATGTTTACTCTTTATGAAATAAATGTCAGTCTTTAAGAGCATATGCTTCTATTTGTTTCTTATTCGTGGATCATAATGTTATTATAAAACAAAAATTCAACTTTAAGATATGAGACACTCCTTGAACATATTTTATTCTCACTTTTACGTACATGAATATACTGTTCTAAGTGTTTCTATTCATCTAAATATAGCTAGTTGTTATAAATTACTGTCTCAAAGGTCATTTCTATAATAAATATTTAGTAAAGTTTCTAACAATCCAACTCACTGAGAATGTATAAGATAATTCCATATTCATTATTAAAACCTGTTAAGTTCTAGTTACTTTTCAAGGTTACAAAAGTACTTAATTATTTTGATATTATTCTATACTACAATTAAGTCATTACTTTTAGCCATGTGAAATGGTTTATATGTAATAGTTGATGTCAATAAATTTGAGCAAATTAGACAAAGGAGTGTTCTATTTCAATTCAAAGATCATTTTAATCCACTGACTCTTTGCAAGATTAATGGTCCTACTAAAAATTAAACACTCCCCAGTGCATGGCATGTGCATCAAATGACCTCATTAAGTAAGAATATGGTGAACAGATGCCTCTGTGACCTGTCTCCAGATTTACTGAGTGGGAAGTGTCCTTGTTTTTTGTCCTGTTGATAAGCAAATGAATTTCAAGTTAGGACATAAGGACAGTATTTCTTCATAAATATTGTCTATGTAATCTGAATATTTCCAGTGCACTTTTACATGTAGCTTGACAATAAATAAACTAGTTAAACTAAATTATAACTTACTGATGAAAATATTATTTAATAATAAAATATATCTTTAGTTATATTCATCAAAAATGTGAAATATATTTTTAAGTCTGTAAGTTCTTGATTTGATGATTGTTTTTTAGACTTTATATAAAATGTACTATTACCCTATCTTTTCTAGGAAAGGGGAATTGGTATTTATGTTAAATTTTGTAAGTACAGACACATTCAAATTCCTACCTTGTTTGAATTGTGACATGTAGTGAATATGATTACAAATGAACTGTTTTATGTGAATACAGGCATTTGTAATAATATTTGAGGCATCTAAGGAAGTTATAATTTATGTCTCTTATTATAATTAGTCTTTTTTACACTATTATTGACATCCTAGTATGCAGTAGGCTATAACCTGTAGCTCTTAAACTAGTGTTCAGGTTTTTCTTTGCTATTATTTAATGCCCTTCTGATTGATAAAAATCAGAGTCATGCACAGAATACATTTATAAAATTCATGTTTAATGCAATACAGTTGCTTATTGCTTTGACTATTCTGTATTTCTCTTTGAAATCCATTGTATCTTAAGCAAAAGGATAGTTCTATAGAGTGAATATGGAAATAGTATTTATGTTTAATGTTATAACACATTCATAAAACTGTTCCAAATTATGGTAAGAAGTGTTTCATGAGCTCACAGCTTTATAAAGGGTTTCTCTGGAAAATTTACTTAATGCATCTGTGGAAATTAGTAATCTTTTTGTTATTGATTTGAGTCCTTATTTGATGTTAGCATGTTGGGAGAACCACAATATTAACAATAAAATACATTAGTGGTACTTAAAGGCTGAGGAAATTTCCTGAAAATTTTCCTAATGGAAACTTGCTATTGAAAAATCTTTAAAATCATCCATCCATATAAATAATTTCATATAATATAGGTATAAATAATGAAAAATAATGCATGTACACCCACAATTTATGAATTTTTAAATAGAATATGTTGTAAGAAAAATATTTAAATGTTATACAATTTTTCCAATCTGTACATTTAAAGTATTATTAGATTAGTTATAACATAATTATCTCTCATTCTGGAATGGGAGGAGTAATATATGAATTATAGCATGCAGCTGAAAGTAGACTTTTACAAGAGAAGACAAGCTCTTAACAATTGTGTCATATAGAGAAGTATGAAAAATACTTGCACATAAACATTGGAAAGTATGGTAGTTAAATACTACAAATAAAAATTCTATTAAATATTCTTTGCATATTTATAAAGAAGAAGTGAGGGGCTGGAGAGGTGGCTCAGCGGTTAAGAGCACTGACTGCTCTTCCAAAGGTCCTGAGTTCAAATCCCAGCAACCACATGGTGGCTCACAACCATCCATAATGAGATCTGATGCCCTCTTCTGGTGTGTCTGAAGACAGCTACAGTGTACTTACATATAATAAATAAATAAAACCTTTAAAAAAAAAAAAAAAAAAAAAGAAGAAGTGAATCTTAAACTGGAAGTTTCTGGGACTAGAATATAACAGTAAAATCTTTGCCTCACAAACATGACACGAATCCAATATCTTTGACCATTGTAAACTGAAGAAAAGATGATTCTTTGCTGTAATCTTCGTGTTTGGGATGTGGACATGGGTGGATTCCCAGGCTTGGCTAACTGCACTCCATCTAATTCAGTGAGCTCCAAATTTGGTGAGAGAGTGTATCTAAAAACAAGGCAAAGGGTGACTGAGGAAGATACTTTGGACCTAGTCTCAGAGGACACATACAGCTCTAATGGCCTTATGCAAAATCAGATTGTTCAAGTTTTAATATTTAAATTTAATTGATCAGTTTTGTTAATTACTTCTTAGTTTCATTTATTTGATTATTTATTCCCCTTTGTGTGTGTGTGTGTGTGTGTGTGTGTGTGTGTATGTACTAGTCTATGAATATGCCTATAGAAGTCAGATGTTTACATCAGCCCCTATTTCTGCTCTTGTTTTTTGACATGGTCTGTCAGTGAACCAATGGCTTTCCTTTTTAACTGTCCTCGCTGATCAGGAATATGTGTGACCCATCTTTTCACCCAAGGATATTCACATTACAGGTATACACCAGCAGACTCAGCTTCTGTGTGGGTGATAGATATCTGAACTCAGGGCCACAGGCTCACCCAGGATGTGAGTGCTTTATTTTTTATTTTCTATGAATTAATTTAAACCCCAATGGTAGCACCAATTGTATGATTTAGTAACAGTGAAAAACAAACAAGAAAAAAACAGTGCAGAAAAGTGAAAGACCTGGTAGATAAAATGAAGTGGAAATGATCATAGTAGGCTTTGTAAAATAGCAAAGTCCTAGAAACTTCATGCTTTTGCTTTATACATACACGAGAGAGACAAGAGAGAAGGGGACAGACAGATGAAGACAGACAGTCTATATATTGCTTATTCTATCAGTTTGCTATTTCACAATTTATGTTGTGTCATGTATTAAGTGGCAAGGATGGATGTTCATCACCATAAACTATAGTGTACTTTACATAGCTAGAATCCATGATAGGACTGATTCTGTAATTTTCTCAATTATTTATTTTTATCAAATTATTTTTATGTGAGTAAAAATCCTTATGATTTCTCCATACACACACACACACACACACACACACACACACACACACACGTTGACTTTGTGAAGATATTTTATAAATTGTCTTAAATTGTATACTGTAGTCTCATCATGCTGCAAAATATGATGCAATACAGAAGTATAGTAATATTTGCCTGATCAAATGCCACCATGAAATGACAGCTATATTTCTACTTTTTCACTTCAAGACCGACTGAATTACATTGTGCTAAAAATACTGATTAAATAACCCATTCTTAATAAACAATATTTGATGTGAATAAAAAATAGTTACATTCAATGGAGAAAATACTCAGGAACTCCACCAAATTAACCAAAATTTGTGTGTTATGTACTTAAATAAGTATTCCTGTTTAAAGCAAGTGGAAACTACTAAATAAAAGTAAATTTCTGTGATTTATTAAGAATTAATTGATATTGATGTGCCCTTATTATGTGCAATGTTGATCTTTCTGTAGAAGCAGAAAATATAAATTATGTATGAATGAAATATTCATCCAACCTTGAAAATACTAAGACATTTGGGGTTGAAATACCTTAGTTATCAATGTCATCTCCTTCTCAGTTTAAATATTAACTCTGAATAATAATGACAAGCCAGAGTTGTCCTACAAGAAGAGAACACTTATTCCTTAGAGGAGATGTGTATAATGTCATTTTCTACTTTGCTACAATTCAAATCAATCACCTGGTGGAAATGCTCCAACTTTTTTGCCCTAGCCCTTGGATATGCCTCTCCTTTTTAGAAGTATTATGAAGAGTCCTTCTTAAAGGGAATGTAGGGACAAACTAAGGAACTGGCAAATACCTGAATATCTCTGTTAAAGGCAGGAAGTATACATTAACTAAACTGTATAGAGCAAACAGATTTTGCATTACTTGTTTTTATGTCTACTTGTAAGTTTTCTGTTGTTTAAAATTTAGCTACTCTGATAACATCTTATATAGAGAGAGCTGAATGCACACAGAACCACTCCCTAACCTTTATATGGTATGATGTGCATTCCTCAGTTATTACTTTTCCAACACCATTCTTTAATTGCCCCATGAATGAGAGAGAGGGGAGGATGGAGAGCGGAGGGAGACAGAAGTGAATGAGAGAGGGGTAAATATACAGAGAGAAGAAATCATCTGGGAGAGGAAAGCAGAAACAGGGGGAGGGGAAGAGAGAAACCAGATTAATTTGTGTGGTAAAATAAAGTAATGTGGTGACATTAAATATCACAGGCCTTGAAGAATTTATAAATCTAATACATATAAATACAGGCCTATGAAAGCCCAATATTAAAAATATAAAGCAGAAAATGAAAAAGTGTTTATGAAGATTTAATATTTCAAAGGAAAAACCTAGTATTTAAGGGATAATTACTTCTTGGAATTATGGATAGCAACAAATGCTTAAACTGGAGGATTATTTTATTTTGATTCTAAGTGAAATTTTTACTTTGTTGAATTTAGAAAACTTTAACAATTTTAGTGTTTTGTTTTTTTATTCTATTTTCTATTTGAATAAAATAATAATAATTATTATCACAATATATTATGTAATAAAATATGAAGTTTATTTAAATTCAGTATTTAAATTTAGTGTTTGTATATTTTTACCTCCAATTTACCTAATAAGTAATAACAGAGATTCAATATATGGTAGTTATTTTATAAGGATAATTTAAAATAATTATTTACTAAATGTTAAATGACTAAGAAAACCTAAGATGCTTCTGATATTTAATCATTTGCAAAAAAAAAAAAACCTAAGGAAAATGGTATCAGTAAAAATAATGTGAGAGAAGCCATCAACTAGTAACAAACTAATTATTATTATTATTATTATTATTATTATTATTATTTATTGTTTCCACTCTAGATTTTATTTACTCCCCACACCCTCCATCCACTGTTCCACTGTTCCACATACCATACTTCCCCCCACCCCTGTCTCCTCGTGGATGTCCCCACTACCCACCTCACCAGATCTCTAAAAACTCTCTGGAGCCTCCAGTTGAGAGTTAGGTGCATCATCTCCGAATGAACTCAGACCCTGCAGTCCTCTACTGTATGTGTGTTGGTGTCCTCATATCAGCTGGTGTAAGCTGACTGTTTGGTGGTCCAGTGTTTGATTGATCTCAGGGGCTGGGGTGCCGATTAAATGAGCCCTCTTGTCCTCTTACAGGATTGTCTCTCTCCTCAGCTTCTTTCAGCTTTCCCTAATCCAACATTAGGAGTCAGCTGTTTCTGTCCTTTGGTTGGATGCAAATATCCACATCTGACTCAGCTGCTTTTAGGGTCTTTCAGCAGGCGGTCATGCTAGGTCTCCTTTTTGTGAGCACTCCATAGCCTCAAGAACACATTTTAAAATTCATTAATATTTAATTTTATTAGATTTTAATTATTTTTCATATATAGGTATTTTTCAAATATATATGCATCACATATGCCTAGTGCCACTGAGGTCAGAACACTAGAACTGGAGCCATAGAAGGTTGTGAGACATCATGAGGGTGCTTTGGACAGAAATGGGTTCCTCCGCAAGGGCAGTAAGGGCTATCAACTACTCTGAAAGTTCCTCAGCTTCTTAACTGTAAAATTCTAACCCGTTGTGTGGATTTCTGAAAGACAAGTTGTTGTTTACAAATGCAGTATCAAAGTTCCCAGTACCTTACCAAAGCAATGTCCAATTGCATTAAAGCAGTCAACATCTTCACAAGCTTGACAAAATGGTAAACGAATCCTTATGAATAAGTGACATCTTCAGGAAGGAGAATGTGAAGAGTGAATACATTAAGGCATCCTACTCTGCTTTAGGCACTGCATATTTATGAGGAAAAGAGCAACTTGTGGGACATGAATACTCATGCTGGCTGTCAACACAGCTGATGATGTGCACTGCTCAACTGTGGGGAAGTGTTTGGGGTATTAAATAATTACTTTGTAACTAGGAATTTTTCCAAATATAATTGATTGATATGGAAACAAGTGCTGAAAAAAAATTAATGCCAGAGTGTAGATTTGAAAATGTCTAGGAAAACGACATGATTTATTTGGAAAGAAAAGACACTTAGTATTTAAGATTTTCATGTACTTCAAGTAAAAAGTCCACAGAAACTGGTGTAATCCAGTTCTTGGTTATGAAACAGTCAAATAAACTTAGAAGTATACCAATGGCTAATACTTAATTTGAATAAATTAATAATTAGATGGATATAATTAAATTACTTTAATCTATATGCTAGGTTGTAAACCTAAAGAAAACTGAATGAATAATACTTAGGTAATGACAAACATTAGGTACAATGAAGTATAACATTCAAAATCAAAGGCGGAGATCAACCTTGTCCAGCATAGTTTGCTTATGTGTGACTGCAGAACACAAGGAGTAATTGGCTCAAAGGAATGCGAAAGCAGAACTGACTGAGGGGTGGGTGCTTCTGGGAGGTGGAGAACAGAGAAGCTCACATCACTAGTGCTATTTGAGAACCCTAAACAGTCATTCAGGTTCAGTGAACTCAGATGAGCAATTTGTACTCCCAGTCTCCTTCCTTTATCCATTCCCATGCTTTCTCTCCTTTTCTCTACCCTCTTTCTGCTTCCCCCTCCTTCTTTCCTTTTGTTTGTTTTCTTTCTTTCTGTCTGTCTCCATATATTTCCCATCCTGTCTTTCTCTAGTAAAGTAGTGCTTGCATGATCACATGCCTGAGGATAAGCTGTGTCTGTCTCTGTATATAGAGATTCAGGTTGATGTCAAGTATCTGAGTATCTTCCTTTATTGCTTTGCACCTTTTTTTTAATTCGATATATTTTTTGTTTACATTTCAAACAAATAGTTATATATTGGTTTGTTTATTTGTTTGTTAATTTTTAGTTTTTTGAGAATTTCATGTGTCTTCATAATGCAAACTTTTTCTTCTACCTCACCCTAGATATCCAGCTACCTTTTACTTACACACACACACACACACACACACACACACACACTGTGCGCGCGCACCTGTGTATGTGGGTAAAGATATAACTTAGAGGAGACAGATATTGCCTAATACCATTTTGGCTTGGTGGAAAGTAATTATATCTACTAAGTTATCTAGTCACCCCTCTCACCTTATTTTTGACATAAAATATCTCTGTGTACCTCAGACTCAGATATACAGTTATACTGTCTGGCCAGGGAGCCAAGTTCTCTTATCTGTGTGGTAAGTACGTTACCCACTGAATCATAACTCTGGCCACTTTCCCTGTTCTTCCTTTACATTTTGATACTAACAAGGAAAATAAAGACTAGAACACATTTTAAAATAAAATCAATACAGACAATGCCGATTGATGCTTTGTTTATGTATTGATATTTTATATAATATCATCAGTCCTCTTCTCAATAGCTACTAGCTGAGCCTTATTTTCTTACATGATTTATATCAGCAACTGTCTTTCAAACCAGGGTGGACTTAGGTATACATTTAACAGCTCAGTTCTACCAATGCTTGTTATGAAGGGAAAAAAAAAACTGAAATAAATACCTATGGGCACAGTAGTTCATAGTATGCAGTTTGCAGAAGTAGGCTAAAAGCCAAGATAATGTCAAAACAAGCTCTAATGTAGATGCATCCGTGATACCTACAATCAGCTTTGGATTAGAAGCTTTGGATCTAGTTGTTTGAAATTTTTTAAAAAATTTTGTATTGAAAAATCTAATTTTCTCTCATACAATAGAACCAAACCACAGTCTGCCCTTCCTTCACCTCTCTTTATGCCTCTTTCTCCTCAAGATCCACTCCCAGTCTGTTTCCATTTCAGAAATAAGCAAACATCTGAAAGATGACTATCAAACAACACAAGACAAGACACAATAACACAAAATGAAAACCCTCATCTCAAGGCAAGACAAAGAAAGCAAATAGAAGGAAAAGAATACCAAGAGCAGGCAAACGAGTCAGAGATGCAGCAGCTCTTGCTATCAGGTGGCCCATAGCAACACCAAGCTAACAGCCATAACACATATGCAGAGGACCAGTATGGAACCATTCAGGCCTTGTGCTTGATGCATCAGTCTCGGTGAGCCCATGGGAGAGCTAAATTTTCCAGCAAGCTACAGAAATTTGGGTGGTTACATATGACACTATAAAATGTCCTGCATGAAACCACCAGCTTGGTCCAAAAATGTACTACCTGAGATGGCTGTAATTTGTTATTATTTTATAAATTAATTTATTTTATTTATGTATTTGATTATTAAATTCCACCTGAATTTTGCTTTAATGCATCTTGTTTGTCATTAAAAGCATGCCTTAGACTCTGGGGCTTAGAAATCTGAGATTTATTTTTCACAGTTCTACAGGTTAGACTTCTGAGAGATCAGAAGCAAGGATGGAAAGGGTCTGTCTGTTGATGGTACTTTAGTGGCTTGAAAGTGATCATTTCCAAATTTACTTGGCAAGTTTAGGATGAAAAGGAGAACATTCTCATTAGTTCTGAAAAGGAAAACATTCTCATTAGCTCTGATAAGGCACCATTCTCAATGGTGAAGGCTACATGAGTCTGGACTGGACCTAATGCGTATACCTCATATCAAACACAAATACAGAAACAGAGAAGTTTTATAAAATAAAACTCATCAATGTTTTAAATGAAAGCACACATAAAGAAGAAACTTTGAAACATCTGAAACAATTATGAACTTTATTGATTGTGACGATGAAGTTTAAAGCTATGATCATGACAATATCAGCACTTTCAAAAGTAGTTAGATGAAATTATAATTAGTATTTCAAGGAAAATGAACTCAAAACATTCCTTTCTAGTACTTTTATGGGATTCTTTAAGCTGACAGTGCAGTTGGTGCAAAACATAATGAGACTTGGACCCTTATAATTTACTAAAAAAACAAACTTACACAAAGAGAATGTTCTTAGTTTCTTTTCTCATGCTTTTGAATGCTTTGCAAAGTAATTATTTAAAGCTTTAACTTGCAAAAATTGTTAGAAAATTGGGCCATTTTATTTACTTATTTTTTTCACTCTTTTCTTTTTGTGCATATTTTGCTTTGTCTTGCTTTCTTGTTGCAGGTCACTGTTGCTCTGTCAGTCAAATTTGCAACGTGCCGTTTCCTTCTCTATTATTTCAGTAAATATTGTATGTTTGAAATCTGGGTCGGCTTAAATTGATATCATTTTCCCTTCTTTATAAAGAATAGCAATTCCAAAATAAAGAAACTTCTGACATTAAATATTATATATTATTAAAAAACATAGTTTTTAAATACCTGCAAAAAATGTGTGAATATTGAAAACTGTCAGCACTCCTAATACAGAATGATTTCATGTCCAGCAGAAATGATTGTTCTGCCTAAATTAGACTTTTTATAATTTTAATGAAGCAGAATCCGGGCAGAATCCCATAAGGCCTCTAGGCTTGCAATCTCTCCCCATATCCCCACAGTTAAGAAGTGTTAAGAGGGAACGTATGATTCTTATTTGCAGATTGAGGACATTGATGTTCAATGTAAGGTGGATACAATTTGAGATAAATTGTTGGATGTAATTTTTCCCATTATGGGAAACTGTTCTTTAAAAAAAAAATAAAGAAGAGATAACAGTGTAGTGAAGTCAAAAAAGAGAAATGCTGAATCATTTCTACCATAAGAAGTTCTATGATCATTACTAAATTGTTCTCCTTGACTTGAGTTTTCAGCTACCACATTTTTTGTTGTCTCTGTAGTAATATACTTTAAGTGAAGTGCATTGGAGATTTTGAAGACATGGAACAAATATAGTAATTATGTATTAAACCACATTAACCATTAGTTTTCTTTGTCCACATAGGAGTCCCAGGGATTAAACTCAGATTGCCAGGATTGGCAACAGCTGTCATGTCCCACTGAACATGACATTGTCCCTCTTTACATTTTGATAATTGTCACTTCCTCAAGTAAATCTTTCAAAGTTGAAAATGTGACGCTTCAGCTATGACCTTGTGGGCCTTCATGCAGCCTGTTCATATGTGACTTGCTATCATTTCTCACTCCAGCCATAGTTTCTTATGCTTACGTTTCTTTGATTAACATGAGTCACAGAACTTGAATGTCAATAATTTCATTAATATATTCTCGCTTGAGTTAAAAACCTATTAGAGTCAATCTTAGGAGGATTATTGTTGTTAGCATTACTATTAGTGTTATTGTAATTAAATACTATATAGTACTTCAGCATATTTCATTTGCAAGTAATAGAATATTTTTGTAGTCTGATTCCATGCAGTGTTTTTTGAAGGGATGAAGTTCCTCAGGAACATAGGAAAAAGAAATGACAGTAGAATCTACCCACTCTCCACATGAAGGATTACACCCCCTGCACCTCTTCTGTCACTGAGCTTCTCCATCTATATATGTTCTTAGGTTGACTTATCACTTGTTTGGGTCCTTCAGCCTATGTGTGCTCCTTAGTTGACTATTCTAGACTTCACTGGTTTATAACCAAGTTTCTTGTCTCATTTTCTACCAAATGTATGCTAGCCAGATCTGCTCGTCAAGTTTAACTAGCATTCTGGGCATCATTTCAGGATAGATTGTTTGGTGTGATGTAGGGTGCCAGCATATCCCTTCTGTAAGACTGTGAATGAGGATGACGATGTGGAGATACAGTCCTAGTCATCTCCATAGTTCCCAGGTAATGAATAAGAATTCATTCTAAGGCACTAATATAGTTTTCTTGAAAGTTATATCACTCCAACTATAGAACAAATCTATTAAATTTCAATTTGGGAACAAATCTATTATTCAGAACATTTTATTATAGAAAATTACAGGAGGAAATTAATTTATTATGCTTTTATGGAAATTGTATAAGACCTTCAAATTTAATTGAATGTGCTTAGATTTCTTTAACTCCAAATCTTAAGGGAAGTTTAATAGTTCATTTGGAGAATAACCTTTTTTTGTGGATACACAGTACTTTCTCAGATGAGTTAAGTTTAACAAGCAAGGGCATAGTCTTTAAATTAGAGACAAACCATCTAGTCAGTCACCACATTTACTGTAAATATGATTGAAAGTGAGAAACCTTTTTTAGAATACAAAGTAGTTTTTCTGGAGGAGAAAGTTGTTTACCAGAAACTGTGAAAGGGGCAAAATGGTTTTCAATATGTACAGGGTAACACTTATATAAGGTAATGAACTCCAGTTTCCTAACATGCCACAATGTAAACAGATGACAATTTTATACTTTGTAACTCAACAAAATTGAAATGTCAGAAATACTTATCATGAATCATTTATTAGTTTCTCAAGACACATACATGTGTACTGAGAAACACTACACGATTTATATGTGCAGGGAAGCATCATTTAGCCCATTCATTTGTATGATTTACATATCAGTGACATTTCATTTAAATAAATATGTTTTTAAGTGAGTAAAATCAGGGAAGCTGGTATGACTCATAGCAATACCAATTCTGAGCAATTGGAGTGCCTTCTGTGACCATGAAGTAAAAATAACAGTCTCAAAACAGGAGTAGAAAAGGGACGTGTGACCCAAAATTAAAATAATGACAGCTTGGGCAAAGGCTCTTTCAACCTAAGAATCAATAGCTCGTTTTTCAGACATGGGTTCTATTTAAAACCCATTCCTATTGTAAGGGAGTACATAATTTCTAGAATTGCAGGCACATGATATGCAGCCCTTAAAATATATAGTGTATCTTATGTGGTCAGGCAGGTTCCTCCCCGTTTGCTACCCTGTCCAGAAGTGTTAACAGAATGTTCTTAATACACTTTCTGGTGTTTTTGAAATGTGAAGAAATATTAAATTTGCTTCAGTGTGGTGAAGTATATCATCAGAAACTAGAATTAGTTGTGTGAAAATAGGAAGATGTTATTAGACATTTTGATACAAATAATAGCTGTGGAAATAATGAAATATGACTCATAAAATAAATTAAATGTTAACTTAATCAAAATATATGAGCAAGGAATACAGATTTGTATTGAAAGCTATACAATTTTTAATTCAAGAATTCTACAGTTTAAATTTTATAAATATAAATAAAAATAATTTCCTACATCATGTTTATTTTCATAGCTTTACTGAATGCCCTCATATCATGACAGTTATTTGATAATATTGTTATAAAATTTGTTAACCTTTAAGTCCAATGATCATTCTGTCATTTGCTGAACATGTCTAACACTATCACATATTTTCAAAGACAATAAATAAGAACTACTAGAGTATTGATACTCTTGACTAATATTTGTGGGTGAGATTTTTCTTAAAAATTTTCTGCATAGTCACTGGGTTTAGAAAGGACATATAAGAGTGTGAAAATAAAACTCTAACTTCTATATTGTACTGAGAATTTACTCATAGAATATACTCTTCTGTCTTTGGCTCCTGCCTTTATATGTGGACCCTATGGTTTTAGCAATTTGGTTTGTTCTGGGAGGAGGTATACAATAATGACACTGACATCAAGAAAGAAGTCAAAGGCCATGTGTTCATTTTTTGTTCTGTCTTTTGTTTGTTTTGTTCCACTGACCATGCTTTGTAGGAGAGTTCAGTTGAATTTATTCTCTTTCCTTATTACTTTCAATATTGTCTCCATATAATGGTTCTTTAGAACAAAAGGAGGCACAGCCCTGGTGACTGTCCCCCTTTATGCCCCATTCCCAGTACCTTGTACAAACATTTGTAATTAATCCCTTTGTAAATAAGGTGTCGTCTTAATTTGAATCTGCCATCTGTTTCCTTTTGGGAACACACAGAGTTAGAACATTCTTGGTCACAGGCAGGACCAGACATGCAATGGGATAAGAAATTTTAGGATCATTACATAATATACTAAGGATATATTCCATCTGGAGCACAGACTTTAAATTTAAATTTAAAGTAGAATCCTTTGATAGGGTTGACCTTGTTGTTTGGAAGGTTGAAATGTTTACAGTCCATTTAATATCTCCCCTAGAAAATATGGTCTTATGTATGATCAATAAAGTACATGACACGTAGGAAAATAATTTAACTGAGCAGCATGTAAAGCCTAAGTTGTGCTCTTTGATTTATTCATGATTTCTGAACAGAAGTATTTGAGTCCATGCAAGCACCCTAAATTTGCCTTGAAATATGCATCTTATAATGATCTTTATATATAAAATCTAAACAAAGATTTAAACTGTAACTATATATGGCCCTATATGATGTCATATTACATAGAAAAATTATTCTAATTGTGAATGAAATGGATAGATCTCAAACAGAAATAAGCCAGTTTAAGAATCAGTCCATTATGAACAAAATTGACAATTATCCTGTTGATGAAATAAGCCAATATAATTGTCATGGAAATATAAATGAGTCAAGGCTATGTCAACATACTAATATATTTTATAATTATTATTTATAATGGTATTGATTGTATTAATATATACCTTATGAAATTACATTTAAATTATATATACATATATGCATGTACATGTATATTTTGACTTTATGGGTTATACGTCTATCATCGTAACAGAATAGATAAAAGTCTCAATGTTTTTATATCAAAATTGTATATTAGGAAAAATTCCAAAGTATGGATTCTATGTTAGGAGGCACGATTACATTATATAGAGGAAGGGAATTTATCTATACATATAGAAATGTCTAAGTAAGTTTTCACAGAAATATTTACAATCCTTAATATTCATTCCAGGATTGACGTTTTTCCTCCTATTCTCTCTCTCTCTCTCTCTCTCTCTCTCTCTCTCTCTCTCTCTCATTCTCTCTCTGAAGGAACATTCTATACCTTCCATACTCAATATTGCCTTGGGAGACATTTTATATATCATGGAAATTGATATTTATTTGAGGACTTGATTGTGATATGATTGTGATAGAAATATTTTAAAAGGCAATGCCAATAATTTACCTTCTAACGGAATAGTTCCTTAAACATGTCTTGCTAGCAAATTTTCTTACTCCCAAAATTATGATATAATAAAAATATAATCACTCTTTAGCCTGGATGTTTTATTTTCTTCATTCTAATATGTTTATTCCGTGTCTTTATCACTTGAACATTGAATACATAATGATAAATCAAATAAATATAATGTTTTAAAGGTTTTTTGTTAGCAGATCTATCAATGTTGCTCATTAACTACTGAAGAATCAATACTAATTCTTTGTCTGAAAATCTGTTTCAATGTAAAAATCTTATCCCCCAAGGGCTCTGTCTGTCCCTGAGACTTGAGACACAATATATCTGAAATCTACAAAAAGTTCTCTCCTATTAGTTTATCCATCTTTATTTTTTCTGCTCTACATTTTCTTCTTCTTTACAGATTTATCTCTATTTATTTTTGTAATGTGCATTTTACATTTCTGGCCATGTTTCTGAATGTTACCTAACTCGATTTGAATGGCAAGATATGATAATTTTATCTGAGTTTATAAGCTTGTACTACTATGCCTTGAATAATTTAGAAATCATTGCTTCCATTTCAAAAGTCAAGAAAAATTAGTACAGCAATGTACCACAAACATAAATCTCACGTGGTTATTCATGGGAGTACTGGGGGGGGGGGGTTACACTCCTCTGCCTTGTAGACCTTTCTATGCAAGCGCGGTCAGAGCCCCTGCTAACTCAGCAGCAACTGGAGCCTTATTGGAAATTCAGAATATCAGGTCTCACCTCAAATTCAATAATTGGCACATGTATTTAAATAGTTTGCAGATTTTTCTGTCTCCTGACCCACTTGTTAAAATAGGCAATTCAATAGAGCACCTTGGAAATATGGATTTGGTGAGTAAAGTGATAGCCACCATTAAGAAAATTTGCCTTTCACAATTGCAACAGAACATGTGTGTGCATATTCGAAAGTTACTGAAGTAAGTCTTGTTTTAATTTTTCTTTTGACTCCCTATCTTCTGTTTTCAGGTTAGCTGTTTCTTTTAATTAATAAATATGTGTGGCAGCTGGGGTTGTTGCTCAGTGCTAGAGCCTGTGCTCAACATGCATGAACTCTGATTTCAGTCCCCCATACCCCAAATACTAGTTAAAGAAATATCCCCACGAGACTCTGCCATAAACTTATTTTAATATTTTTTTAAATGCTGTTTAAATGGGAGTCATAGATTTGGAAGTTTTGCTTTCTATTAGATAAGAATTAGGTTCTAGTGTCCTCTGACTTTATTGTAGAGTGTGTTACATGACCTGAATGTCTGATAATACAGTAGTAAACAAAAGCTGTCTGTGACATTGTATGTAATTTTCAATAGCAGTTGAGAAAATGTGATGAGAATGACCCGATGCTCTTAATATAGAATGAAAATCGAGTGGTTTATGCAAACTGTTGTCAATGGGCCATTGAAATACTTTCTCTGAAACATTGATAAATAAATTTGGAGGGAGAAAAAGGGAGAAAGTTCTAAGTTATCCGAATTACATTAATGGGAAGTTAAATGTTAAAGGATTTGTTAAAACAATGTATGTTGTCTTTATTTTTAAATATATTTTTTTGTTTAATACCTTTCAGAAATATACATATGTCTGCAATTAATTCCGGTCATCTTAACTCCCATTCTGCTGCAAAGTGCTCTCTCTCTTCTAAATTCCTTCTCCTCTGCTTCATTCATACCAGCTTTCTTGTTTCTAGTTGACCCAAAAGGTCCGATTAGTGATTTCTGTACGTGTAGGCTTGTTATCCATGGAACATATTTGACCTACCAAGAGAAAACAGCTGTTGCTTGCTCTCCCAATCTCTAACCCCTGTGAATAACTCCTCCGCTAATCCGGGGGTCGGGGGTGCTCTAGAGCTCCTCCACTGGAATGGTAACTGGCCCCTTTTCTTCGGGTCTGATATAGGCACTCACTGCTGTGAATCCATGAGTTCAAAGGTACTGCCAGGTCCACACTCTTTCGCAGCAGTTTCCCCAGAGCTTCCAACCATCATTCTTTCCTTTCTTTTGTGACGTCCCGCGAGAGGAGACGCCAGTAGAAAGTAAATATAAATCGATGGAGATAATAAATTGAATGAAGGCTTAAGAGAGACTGATCTTTATCAATGACAGGAAGAAAAGCTGTGATCCTGCCAGCTGCTTCCTTGCTGGAAGTTTCTTATTTTATCATTGACTTTGTTATGACTCTTAGGAGGACAAAAGCTATTCCTTTATTAGGGGATAGGCCATGGCTCTTTCTCCAGTTCATCTAGCTAGTGTTAACAGTAACAATTATATGCTACACTGTGATTAGTCTAAATAATGATGCTCCTTAGAAACTCAGCAAACCATTTAGATTTATTTATTTATTATATGTAAGTACACTGTAGCTGTCTTCAGACACATCAGAAGAGGGCATCAGATCTCATTACAAATGGTTGTGAGTCACCATGTGGTTGCTGGGATTTGAACTCAGGACCTTCGGAAGAGCAGTCAGTACTCTTGACCACTGACTGACTTCTCCAGCCTCTCAGCTAATCATTCTTAAAGAAATTTGAGAATAACTGGTAGGGTAGGGTCTGGATTGTAGGTAACACTTTTTTGTTGTTTGTTTATTTTTCATTGTTTTCTTGTAGTCCTTTGTAAGTGACCTAGTCACTAGACCCATGGAGGGATCTTTTTAAAAAAGGAAATTAAATATTTCTTGTGAATCTATATCATCTTATTACATAGGAGTTGCACATTACCCAGCCTGATGGAAGATCTTGCCCTGTTAATACTCAACTTCATTCTCCCTTGTAATAATGTGGTTATATAGGATAGTAATTCTTATCTACAACTTGGTACATTTATTACTTCTCAGCTGTATCTCTGACTAGAATGACCTTCATGGAAGCTGCAACTTCAGCAAGTGTTTTTTCTGAAGCCCACTATCATTAGGATGCACTATGCACACCCTCAGGTTTAGGTACTAAAAGCAGAAAGAAACTAATGCAAGGGAGAATTTAAAGACAACTTACAAAGTGCTATGTATCACCAAATGGATGGGACACAGAATGGAAAAAAGTGCAATTTGTTTTATTTTCAGGATTTCCAAACATTCAAATTGCCTCTTTACATCTGAAATGTCAGTAGCCTATGCACTTGTCGAGAGGGAAATAATTTTGTTTTGTTTTGTTTTTTTCTCTTTTTTGTTGTTATTTCATTTTTTCCTGTCATCTTCTTTGTACTGTCCAGTCTTCCTCACCCTCCAGGTCTGCCCCCTGACTATTCCATATCCTATACCTTCCAGCCAGTTTCCAAGAGAAAGTCCTCACCGCTCCACCAGAACCCCACCAGACCTCCCCACTCCCTCAAGTCTGTTAAGGATTAAGCACAGCTGTACATGTGCCCTCTGCTATATATGTGTCAGGTCTTCATATCAGCTGGCATATTCTGACTGGCTGGCAGCTCAGTGTCTGAGAAATCTTGGAGATCCAAGTTAGTTGAGAGCGCTGGTCTTCCTATGGGGCCGAACTCCTCCTCAACCTCTTCCAGCTTTTCTTCAATTCAACCCCAGGTGTCCATGGCTTCTGCTTATTGGTCCTCTCAGAGGGCAGCCATGTTAGGTTCCTATCTGCAAGCACACCACAGCATCAGCAACAGTATCGTGTCCCAGGGCCTCCTCTTGAGCTTTATCTTGTAACATTATTTCTGGAAGTAGTCTGTTGACAAGTTAAAAGGACCTCTGTATGACCAAATTTCTCCTCTAGCAATTTTCAGACCATTAAGATATGTTGAGCCAGTATCTTTTAAATGTCTTACTTAAACATTAAGCCATAGTTCATCAAGCAACTGATTCAAAATTTGAACATTAAGGTGTGACACTTTCTTACAGTGTAATAAAGCAAAGAAAGTTGTAAGAGTGATGCTTCTGTGTCATAGTGCACGGAGGCCACTCACATAGCATTCTAAGTATCTATCACTCTGACACATAGGCTGGTAATTTTTCATTTTCCCTAGAATACACCAAGGAAAATAAAATCCTTTTGTTGGGGGACAAGATCCAGAATGATACTCTTTCCTAAGTGCACTGGGCCTGCCTTAACTTGACTTTCTCTCTCTCTCTTCTCTCTCTCTCTCTCTCTCTCTCTCTCTCTCTCTCTCTCTCTCTCTCTCTCTCTCTCTCTCTTACCAAATAAGATTTTTTTTCTTAATCTGACACTCTAACTTTGGGTTTAGAACTTCTAAATGTCTCATATTCAATATTCAATATTTAATATACTACTTTGTTAATATTACAGCTACCGATTCACCCATTTCCCAAACCAATGTCTTTACTTTTCCTTCGGACTACCTGTTTAAATGTTACATTAACTATAAAGATTTCAGAATATCCATGTCTTAAGGCCATGTCTCATAAGTTAAGAACACTCATTGCTCTTGTAGAAATTCAGAACCAACATGTTGGTCCACAATATTCTATAACTCTTTGCCAGTGCATTTGATGACCTCTTCTGAAATCCGTGAGCAGAGGACATGCATGTGGTACAAATACATGAATACATGGGGACAAAATGGCCTTATGCACAATTTTAGAATAACTAATTACAAAATATAAAATTGAAGAAATTGCAAATTAATTCATTTTAATATTCCACGTGACAATATTGAGAACATTCCACAGTGACAATAATTACAATCACTATACAATAAAGAATATTATTGCATGCTACTAGTATGAGTGATAACTATTAAGAGAGCTTTAGGATCTTGGATTTTCAGTTGTTCATTTCTTCATAAGTATATGTTTAATTAGTAGGTGATTGGTTATCTATAACTTCTTTGAGTTTTCTTGAAATAACATTTGAAGCATAAACTCAATTCATGCCTTTCTTATGTTTTACATAGTGAAGTGCATATAGGCTATAAATTAGTCTACTATTTAATTGTAAAACAATCTAAACAAATGAATAAATTCACCTATTATGACTTATGCCTGAGCTTCATCATCATATTTGAGGTGAAATTATTATTACAAATCACTAAAGTTATATTAATTTCATCAAAATTATATATTTTATAAAGAATATATTTGATAGATCAACTGAGACACTTGTATGCTGACTAGCTCAAAAATGTGTCACATTTAAAATCTATCGAACTAACATCTTGATCAGTCATCCATATATATTCACAGCTATCTATTATTTGTTTATTTGAAGACAGAAACCAACCTAACAGGAAAAACAGAAGTTTGGTATGTTTGAAAATGTTCAAACAATGAAGATATTGAATATCTCTAAAAATAACAGAATATATTATCATTTGGCTATTATTAATGGAATAGTACATCATAAAATAAAATTTTAGTGTCATCAAGACTACATAAAAATTAGAGGCCCATGAATGGCAATTCAATTTGTAGTATTATTTTAAATGTCTTAAAGTGATTTTTATATTAAAATTTATATATCTAATCTATAACAAAACCTCATAATCAAGGGATATGAAGAAAATTTAAATATTATATTTTTCTATTAGAACTCGACAGATGTAGCATTTAAAATAAATTAGAAGTGAGAAATTAGAAAGAACAGAGACTAATGAGGCAGATATATGTCAAAGGGAGTAAGCTCAGAACATCTGTTTATGTGAATGAGTAAAGTCCTTAATTATATAAGATGGATTACCCAATGAGAGATTGTTTTTCACCTTGAACAGAAAAGATCGCTATTACTGTTCCTTTTAGCACATCTGTGAATGGCACACAGTCTTTTATTCTCTGTCTGTCCACAGAGCTAATAAAATGCTGGATGTATTTAAATGTTTGGATTCCCCCTCTTGTAATATCTATGGTCTTAAAATTAATTTCTCCTTCCCTCTTTTAAAAACTCCATCTTTTTTTCTGGATCCACTATGCAAGCATGATCTGCTATGGTAAATAAGGAGAGCCTTCAGTTGCCAAAGGGGAGGCTTGGGAGAATGACAATACAAGTTGAGAGTTTTCACACATTTTCAAGAGTCTATCAAAATTTAAAATTTTCTTTGTTCACACACACACACACACACACAGAAAACCTAGTGAAGTATCATTTCTTTGTTATACAATAATTTACAGAATTCAATATACAGAGCACGATCATGTTTCTTTGAAATCATGTTATGAAGAATTCTTTGAGCACTACTTCACATCTCCTTGCTGACTTTATTACTACTATACTGGGAACAAGTTTCTTTCCTATGCTATGCGATTTTAAGTTCCTCCTAAATTAGTATCACCTTCCAACATTCTATTCTCTATGATAGTGTAAACATTTCTAAGGGTCCCCATAAATGGTGTTATATTTTTTATATTAGCTTATTCTGTGTCCTACAAAGAACATACTATTTTTCTTTGAGCTTTTTTTCCAAATATGATGATGGTGAACTTCAGATAGCTTTCTGGTTCTTATCAAAGCCTGCTAATTGACTGTGGTGACAATATCTCTTTGTAATGTTTCTCTCTCACATCTCCACATACATTTTTATGTTCTTTTTTCCCTTTACTATTATGTCTCCAGGAGACATAATAACATAAACAATTTTAACAATTTAGAATATAATTAAATCCCGAATATACTAATGACCTAATGTAACAAAGTAAGATTACCTTATGCACACTGTAAAAATATTGTATTTATTTAAGTGCAAGACTCATGAAAACCAACTCCTCACCTCTTTGACTTTTACAAAACCTGTCGCTGAAATGGTACAAGAGTTAGAGTAAGTTTTATACCCCAGCAAGAGGGCATAGATATTAGTAACCCAAGGCAGTGAACGCTTTAAACAAAGAGCAGAAGAGAATGTTTGTAGAGAGCTATACACCTGTAAATGTTGACTGTGCCATTGCAGGTAGATATAGAAGATGTTTCATTCTGCTTGTTTATCTAGCAGTGAACACATTGGAGGCCACAGGGACTCTACGGGATGGATCAACACTCCCTGTATGACTGGGAGTGTCTTATCATTTTCCCAAATGTCTCTTCAGTTTTATAATAAATTCTCCTCCAAACACAAATGGCATGTCTCAGATCCTATAGACCCAGCCAGGAATGTTCTGCATAGTACAGAGAATCATATAAGACAGCCATGCTTTAGTTTAGAATGAATGGCTTTATTAAGTTGAGCACAAAGTAAATAAAAGAATAAATAACAAGTAGCTGGTAGAAAGGAGCAGCAGACAGAACATCATCAATCAAGCACTCAGAACATTCCCCACAGACCGCTGGAATAACCCAACTGAGAGAGTGAACCAATGTCATGTCACCAAATTGGTAGCTCAAAAATATCCAGCAGAAATCAACTCTGGCCAGGAGGTGTTTATTGAGGCAGGTTGCTGGCATTGAGAGATCTATGTAGCATTATACCGATCCTGACAGAACATTTTGTCCTCAGATGATCTCTGCCCTCTCTTTCCTTCTCTGCAGGTTTTTTTTAATATTATGAGATAAATTGTAGGTTATTTTTAACATACCTCTTTTGAAAATTGTTTACTTTTCAGCAGTTCCCAAGGAGACAATGTTCATACTACGGGGCTGTGTTACTGTTTTACTCTCTGTTACAGAAGAGGATGGGAGTGAGGTTGGGGTGGGGAGTCTGATATCAGACAAGAGGCTTTGGAGACTACTTGAAATAAATATGATGGAGTCTGGAACTGAAATTCTGCTTACATAAAATACTCTCAATATGCTCATAATCAAATTGTCAAATTATCAGTTTTTCAGTAAAATAGATAGGACAATTTGAAATGTGACTTGTCCAGATTAAAGTGAAGAGTGAAATATGTTGGGTTTACCTAACACAGCAAGCCATACATTTTTTAATTATCACATACTATAATTAAATTATTGACACATAATAGTTGAAATAAAATAATTATTAAAACATGGTTACAAAAACTTTTAAATGGTGTCTGTGGTCTTTTAAGTTAGTTAGTTCTGCTCTTTTTTATATGTTTTTTGAGATAATAATACAGTTTTCTAATTTTTTCCTTGCCTATTAGTGTTATTCCAATTCCTCTAAAGTATCTCCCCTTGCTATTTTGCAAATCCATGGTCACCTTTTCTTTAATTGTGTATTACCAATTACATAAATGTCAGCTGATTAGTCCATATAATGCTGCTCATGTTTTCATGACTGAGCATTTGGTATTGGATAATCAACTGATTTGTTCTTCCATTGGGAAAACTACTTCTGTGTTCAGCTTTCCTTAGCCTCTTTGTCTCAATGTTTGTCTCTGTTTGAGATCTTCTGGGATTTTCTTGTTGTTCTTGTACAGTTTGGGCAGCCACGGTGATGAGCCTTGCTGAGTACAACTGCTGCCATTTCTAGGAGACAATCAAATGTCAAGACTCAAATATCAACCTCTCTACTCAGGGAATGAATGACATTAGACTTGACATTTTTACCACTGTATCCCTCAGTTTCCTTATCTGCCAAATGGGAAAGTAGTGGTTTAAATTAACTCGTACATAAATGTTCAGCATTTAGATGATTTCCTGATGGTTAATTGAACATTTTGTTTAGTATAAAATGTCCAAGTAGGTAAATGTCCTAAGCATGTTCTTTGTCTCAAACAACTCTTTCATCTTTGTTGATAAATATATCTGATTTTATTTGTTCTTTCCAGATATATTACCACATAGTTGAGTCGGGTTACATTTATTTTGCATCAGCCTAACATGTTTCCCAAGTATACACACAGGGCAAATATAAAAGTGTTAAAATACAGCTTGGTTTCATCATCAAATAGTTTGTAGTTAATCACAGTTTCAAGTAGTGACTATTTCTTGTTCGATTTCCTTTTACCAGAGGATTGTTTTATCACTATATGTTCCTCTGTGGTTGTGTGTGCACATGCACATAACTACATTTTCATGATTATTCTATGAGGTTTTAAAGGTGACTGTTTTGATTGTGGTTGAATCAAATGAACACATTCTTCAGGCAAATATAGCACTAACTACTTTATGATTTCTTATCAAATGTAACATGGAATGTATTCTCATGTGGGTAAATTGTATGTATCTCTTAAGTGGAAATTTTATATCTGATTTAAGTTTAATTGAAATACTTACTAAAAATTTATAATTCCTTTCTTGAATGACTGATGGATAATTTACACACAATTATATACAAAAGACAAATGTTTTAAACATAATTTTGAAATATATATTGCTATATAATAGTTTAAAATTATAATGGTGTTACTTAGACTTCCGTTGATAAAATTCAACAGAATTTTGTCATTCGTAATTTCTCCTTTCTTTTAGTAATTCTCTATTATCTAAGTATTTTAAGAAAACACCTCCTAAGCATATGCGATATAATTTTTCATTTCTTTAGCATAACGAATGGGCTGTCTATCAATAAATGTGTTTCTTTCTTATATTCTACAGTGTATGTTCTTTCTATAACTTGTAAAAAACAATTATAGCATCACTTTCTTAATGCATTGACTTTCAATATATGACTACATTATTTTAAATCTTAATATTTTGTCAGTCTTATGTCTTGTAATGAAAACAATCTGATATACCTTGTCAGTCTTTCACTATGGTTAATGAGAGCACAAAGTTCAGATTTAAATACTCGGTATAGATATTAGTCTTAATCTATTAAATCCACCCTTATTTACTTTATCTCCCATTTCATAGTCATTTGTCTAGTTACATAATAGGATATTACTCATCTAGACCTTTCCTGCTGTGTTATTGCGCATTATAAATTTACTTTGAATGCGTTATGAAAGTCAGAACTTGAGGATGTTGTAGTAGGTTTTCAAAGCATGCCCTTTCTGCCTAAATTCAAGCTGGTGATGATTAACCAAATTGTCTTTTACAAGTTGTGCATTTACATTGCTACCTAATTATGATTCCAGAAAATAAATCTGCAGGGGATGTTAATCTTAGTCATTCTTTTTGTTCCTCTTCCATTGTTCACTTTGTATTATGTTCTACGGTTTAAAAGTTATTCAAATACCTAATATTGTTTTTTATCAAGACCTCATTGTTCTTGTTGATTTTCACTATTAATATACTGAAAAATTTCAAACAGATTTGATCTTAATATAGCTTGAATCACTAAATTAAAATAATCAAGAGACAGAAAGTAGTATTATAAAATATATTAGTTTCTACATGAAACCAAGACCTTTTGATAGTAATAATTTACTATTTTTTTTTTAAATGTTAGCTCTTTACAACATAGAAATTGAGTCTTGTTAAGGATTTACCTGTAAGAAGTGACTTCACTGTTTCTCTCAGGACAATGTTTTGGTGATCTATGCCATGGGCTCTTCAAGAAGAAAGTGTAGTAACTTCAACAAATCTTAAAATCTGACTTCACTATAATTAAGAATTATGAAAGGCATATGCATCCACTAGGGATGTGGTTCTATGACAAGAGCAGTTATATCTCTTTTTTTTTAAATATGTGTGTTGTTTAGCTTAGACACCTTGAAACAATTAAGGGCAAAGAAAATATCATCTTATCTTTAGCTTAAAGTAGAATTTATAGTACCTCATGTGAGACAGTTTTATTAATTTGTGCTAAGTATATGATTAAAAAAAACAAAAAAATGGGAAGGCAGATATTTTACTTATCTTTTTAAGAGAGATTTGTTTTTCACATTTAGGTATCCAGTTGTTTTGGGCCTGGCGAGGCAGAGTGCTTTAAGTAAATAAACCTCTACAGTTTTCCTTCACATTATAATGAAACACAGTAGAATCATGGGATTCTGTCCATGTCGTATAGCTTTCAGAGTGCATTATTATGTAAATACAAATATAGGCTAGATATAAAATAGTTACAACTTTATAACCACATCACCTTGTTTCTCTACTGAAGAACAAACTTCTCACCTCTTTTTATTGATCAAAATTGTCTTACCATGCAACATCATAATGAAATTTTGTTTCCACATAGTTGAAAAATCAGGTATACTATTTTTACTCACCCTTACTATTATATATAAAACAACATAAAAGATTTATATATAGCAGAATGGTCTCATTAATTTTTAATGAATTTCTATATGCCAGTATCAGCCTGGACAGTTTAAACATGTCAAGCACAATCATTATTTAAGTTCATTAGGGATCAATTTTTATACTTATTTTTAACAAGAAGGTTCAGGGAAATAATTGCATTTAATGTCAGAGGTGGTATTTTTATGTACATTAAGTCTGAAGGATATTTTTCATATATTTCTTTATCTTCAACTGAATCACACAAGTCTGTTCTCACCTGTATTTCCCAGAGATGTAAATATGAACAATAACAAGAGATAAGCACTAGTATACTTTTGTGTCAGTATGAAAGCGACTACGAAATGATCTGAACCCCACACCATCATGGTAGGAAATACATTTAAGTAGGCATCCACTGCTGGTTAAAGTGATATTTTTGTCATAAAAGAGATAAACCAACATTGTGAGAAGCACTTATGAATACATAGATTCAAGCTGGGGAAACTAAGTCCACAGGATGTGAACATTTGAGTGTTGTCTTACTCATATGCTGTAAATAACGTATTGATGACCTACTAACCTTCCTACAGTGTGTCAGCCATTTTGTTCAGCACATAATTGACACTAAAAAGGAAATGAAAGGGAATGAAATAAGTATCAAATAATGCTGAGGATAAATGCAGGCTCAGTCCTGAACAATGTGTGTGTGTGTTTGTGTGTGTGTGCGTGTGTGAGATAAAGAGAGAGCAAGTTCATATATTTATATATGTCCATGTAAATACATATATATGTTTGTATATATATGTACATATGAGCATATATCATATATCACATATCATATATTATATTATATATTATATTATATATCATATATCGTATATCATATATCGTATATCATATATCATATTATATTATTTATTATAATTAGATATCACATCACATATCACATATCACTCATCACATATCACATATTATATATTATAATTAAATATTACACATTACATATTACATATTATATATTATATACTATTAACAGCCAACTGTTTGAGCTCCTCAGGTTTACTGCACTAAAGTGTAAAGATGCTTTGTAAGATAAATTGTATGACACAGGAGAAAATGATTACCATCCATGGAAAGTTTAGCTTTCCATGTTTGCTAGAAGGATCATTGGCATGGCCATCATCCTTGATATCTCTTCTGCTCCTAAACTAGAGCTTCCTTGTTGCTCTACCAGCTCACCTCAGCCACTCTGCTACCCTGTCTTCCCTACATGGCTGAACATAAGTCAGTAACACAGGTAACCGTGCTGTTTTTTAGCTGTTTTCTTCTTCCTCAAAAGAGCCAAGATTACTCCTTGAACTATTTGATTCTTCATAGATTTAATTTCTTTCCTTCTGAAACATAATTGTTCTATTCTTTCTTTTCTTCAGGCTTTATTATCATGGCTTCTTGACATTTTTTACCCTGCGTATTGTATAACTGAGAAACTTCCAAAATGATTGAATTCTAATAGAGCTTTTATAGCCAAGAATTGCATACAGACAGGCAGACAGACAGATAGTTAAAATGCAATTGAATAGTTCATTTGTAAAGCTGTTAGATTTTAATTTTCAATGAAAAATTTTGAGTATTTGAATCAAATGTGTGGTTTTTATTATAAAGCAACGCATTTAAATGGTGTGTTTGATATTTTGTTTACAACGGAGACAATCTGTAGATATATTTACCTATGTTTAGGTAATAGGAGCTAAAGATTGTAGGGTGAAATAGCTCTATGATCTAGGTATCTCAGTTGACAAATGACATACACCAATGACTTACAAATCCGACTTCATGACTAGTCACCTTGGAAGGCCCAGATGCTCACTGATACACCAAAGAACAGGATGCCATATAATCTCAGAGCATGGCAAATTCTACTATTGTATATTGTATAAATATAAGAACTTAGAATGTCTTGGCTTAACTATCTTTGTTGTTGTTGTTTTTGTTGTTGTTTTTACCAAGTACATAGAAATATCTTAATATTTTTCTCATTTAAGGGCAGTTCCCTTGAGAATGAACTACACGGTATTTGTGCTTTGGATTTGCTTGTACTGGCCTTGTTTTTATTTGCAGTCGGGTTCTCTGGCCTGATCTTCCACTACTCGCTGTAGTCTCCTCTCTGTCCTATGGGCATGCATAATGTCTGCATCCTTGAGATTTCAGTTCAGTCAACTCACTTATATGTCTTATATGTCTTAAAGTAACACTCACATAACTTCCCTATATTTTATAATGTTCTAGATTAAAAGTATTTTGACCTTTTAGATAGTATGTATGGAAGCATATCTATAACACACAAACACACACACACACACACATTCATGGACACATAAATACATTTCAATATCACAAGTCCTCTCTTCATGACAGAACATATACTATAGCCTACATAGTATATTTTCTTAATAAATATGTTATATTTTCTCATTTTTGACTCAGCATGAATAGAAAATGAAAGGAAAAATAATGCAATTAATTCTCTTGTGTGTACAGAAAACTAAACTTAAAAAAAAAATGAAATCACATGTAATCATAGTTGTCCTGGTGCTGTTCTTACTTTAGTTTACAACTTCTAGATCCATGTTAAGCCACAGCCGTTCCCTAACATTTCATGCATCCACTGTTTGAGAGTATGTGCTTAGAATGTATTTACTTTGTTCAAAATTAGCCATGACATATAATGAGCATCAAAAAAAATCAATAAGAACAACATTGGGTTCTGTGAATGGCTCTAGCATCATCCACTTCTTTAAATGGCTATAGATACTTGAAGTACCAGGTTCCCCATCCCCTACTCTGAGTCACTGTGGAGACAGCGCCCCCTGCTGAGAAGTCTTGTGTAAGAACAGAAGGACAAATCAAATAGTTTTTATATCCAAATATGATACTTTAAGAATGCAAAACAACTTCAATTATCCTGTCACAAATTTGGGCTTTGAAATGGTTTGTGTGTGTGTGTGTGTGTGTGTGTGTGTATGAAAAAGTATGCATAACCTGTCATTATAAACGAAAGCTTAAATACTCAATATAAAAGTTTCATAGAACCTTTTTTAACTGTATCAAAATATAGTGTTTTTTACGAAATTAGTCACGGGAGTTTAGCTTCCAATTAAGCTTCAAAGTTCATTCTTAAAGCTTTCAGGATAAATATGTGGAGAGATGAATTGGCAAGTTACTTAGAACTTTAGTGCTTAACTGGTTAATAAAATCTAGATATTTACAAATCAAAATATTTACTGCGATAAGAAAGGAATTTTCATTTTTCAGATAAAAGTAGTAATGAAATTTTTGGATGAAAATAAAAGTGGTTGATAGATATTCATGTAAGATGATATTCCAACCTGATGCTCAGTTATACAAGTCCCAGTGGGCAATGTTGTCGATGTATTGTTAAATGGTTGGCAGAGAAGAGGGCTTTCTGTGAATCACACTGTGTTTGGGTTTGGAATGAATGAATTAATCCATTAATAATAAAGGAAAGCCAGCAAGAAAGAAAATAAAGAAATAAAGAAAACCAGAGAATTACTGTGCATACCATCATTTTTTTTTTCACATGGCTTAAAGAGGAGTTGAAATCTTTACTCTTAAGATCATATTATTACATTTCTACATACAGTTTGCCATAAAAAGTTTTAAGTTCCATCACTGAGCACACACATTCCTGTCTAGTCTTTTTTTTTTTTATCAAAGGAGTCATTCTTGTGGAGCAACAAGGCTTAGGCACAGACTGAGGAGTGCTTTCATCGTTTTTAAGAAAGTGACGCAGCTTACTGTCTCCTAGGAAACTCAGAAACTCAGCAGCTGTAGAAAGTCCAAGTTTTACAAAACAGCTATTATTGGGGGTAAATCTTCCAAGGAACTAGTCTCTGAAATATTTACTTATTTCTGGAATTTAGTCTAAGGCTATGTTCATGGTATTCTTGGTACTTATTTGTTAAGGGCCAAAAATAAATAAATCAATCTGTGAACTAAAGCTAGAATTGGATGCATTCCATTTCTAGATCTGTGTGAAACTGGAATTAAACTCAGGAGACTTGACAAAAGGCTGATTATTTGAGGAAATGACTATCAAACAAACCCTGACAAGACACAATTCTCAGAAGTACCAACAGAATAATTAATGTGCCAGAATCCTACAAGTAAATTACAAGAAATGCCCATGTATTTTGGAATAAAATAGGTCATAAAATGTAAAGTTAACAATACATGCAATAATTGATTTCTATCTATGAAATTAAAGCTCCTACTAAATAAAAATTGGTATTATTTCCAAGAGATAAAAATGTATATTCTCATGCTTTTATAAATACTATATAAAAGATGATATCTTTAAAAGTCTTCTATGGATTAGTGTATACCTATGCAAGAAACAAATATGCTAGCCAAGCCTAGTGTTACACACCCTGCCATCTCAGGACTAGAAGTAGGATGCAGGAACATGCATGGATTATAAACTAAGTTTGAGAGCTTTTAGAGCAAAAAATATGAGAATCTGTTTCAAAAAATTAAGTTGATAATAATGATGGTGATGATGACAATGGCAAATATAGCAGTTATGAGAAGAATAATAAGCATATCACATAATAATACATAATACAGTAAAAGTCATATTTAGAAAATGTTGTAGAAGGTGGCATTTAAGAACAGAGCTATTCATTAGGATTTATTAGCAAGTGCAAAATAACCACAAAAATGAACTTCAGATTCAAGCTGTGAGAAACATAACATTCTCTTGGTTACTGTTTTTTTTTTAAAAAATTCATTTATTTATCTATCTACTATCTATTTATGTATTGGTTGGTTGATTGATTGATCGATTGATTGACTTAAATTCCATGCTGAGGGAGGAACTGTTGAGCAGAATAGTAAGGAGTTCTATTCGAGAAGTAAAGGGAAACATCAGAAGCAAGTTTTGTGAGGCTAGTTGATCCTCTGCACATTACTCCACATGGTTCACACCCCTTCACTCAGTTGTGTATGACTTCATTACAACCAGGATGTAAGGCTGCTTAATAGAGCTCTTTGTGATATTTCAATCCTTGGATTGGATATAATGTTTTGAAGTAGCAAAATTAATTGTATTTGAGTGGTAGATGTTGAAATTTTATATTTTATTTAATTATTTTTCCAGCTATAAACTGGGATTTTTGACAATGTTTAAAGATAAAACCAGAAACTAGGAAACTGAAAATAGAAAGTAGAAAAATTGTAGCTATTTATTCTTATATTTATCATTAATTGTTCTTTTTCTGTTGATTGTAAATAAGTATAAAGAAAGAAAGGAGGTAAGACACTAAGTAAAATAATATTTGATATATCTACAGATTTCCTAGATATATCAAATCTTATGTTTGCCAAGTCAAGAGGCTATACACAGGTGGTTTCCTAATTGAAGTCTATTTACTCTCTGTCAAATTGAGGAAAACAATTTTCTTATATAAAAATAATTCTTTACATTTTTTTCTTTAATTGAATTTTAGACACCCAGATTTTAATATTGTAAAAATAAGATATTCTAATTTTCAGTACACTCTAACTAAAGGGGTACTTTGAGAAAGATAGGGTGCATTGCTAGAAAAATATTTCTGCCTTGCACATTTATATTTAACACTAGTATATCGTGTGGACAGGACTTTAAAAACTGATAGTAGCAGTCATTATAGTAGTATGTTATGTCTATAACCTTATCTGAATTTCACGAGCATTGTTTTAATATTTCCTTATCATAGCATGAAGCAAATTTTATTTGTAGAAGAAAAAAGAAAACTGAAGGTGCAAGTGTTAGGTGACCTCTTCTGTTTTAGAACTAGAAATACTATCTCTGAGACTCTCAACACATTCAAGCAACACAGACTTTTCCTATACAAGTGTGTAGATTCATTCACATAGATCCTGAAATGTCTTAGTTGGTCTCATAAATGATTGAATGAGAAAAAAGAAATCAAAAGGAAATTGTTATACTATTCATGTTTCTCAGGCACCATATCTCACATTACACATTGCCAATGGGCCCATATTTTCTACTCAGTTTTGATTTGAGTATAATCAGGTTATCAGTATAATTTATAAAAAACTATTGACAATTTATGTTATTTTTATTGTCCATTCAGGTTTAAACCAACACATTATTCCTTATGCACCTCCTTATGGCAACTCAGAAGATGAAGAATTTCATAAAAAATCATTGAACAAAGGATGAATAACTTGCAATCATTTGTATTTACTTTCACAATCTCTGATGACTCTTTGGTTCCTTCAAAGAATAGCACGTGAATTAATGTCACCTTTCAAATCACTGCTAAAATTTAAAATATATTTGGTGAATAATAGTAATATATTTTTAAATCCCTGCTTCATCAAATTATTCATATTTTGATGAATTCACCTGGATACATTTCCTATTATGTTGTAATTTTGCATTGAAATTTATAAACTATACATAACTTAATAAATACTTGAATGTTCATAGTGTGCAAGGTGGGAGGATTTGATCACCTAAGTCACAGTCCATAATGCAGAATGCTTTTGTATAAAACACCAATAATAACTATAGTATATATGCAACATACCATTATGAATAATGAAATAATTTTTAAAGCCTATAACCTTAATTCATTCATTTTTATGTGTAATAAGAATGACTTATGATAATATAACAAAATCACATTTTGTCAATAATTATAGTATTTAGATATATAATTGGTTCACTGTGTCTTGATATTTATAAATTTAAAACTCAACCACACATACTAAGAGCCAAGCCTTGTCTGCTCTAAAATGATGGTTGCATAATATTGTCATTTCATGGAACTTAATTTGAAACTGGATTTTATATAAAAGGAGATTTCTGTTGCAAAATTAGGAAAATAGCAATCTGTAATAAAGTTGGCCACCCACCATACAAATGTTGATAACAGCATTGAGGCTGGGATATTCCCACCCAACCAGCTGTCATGAAAAGGTGTACTCGATGAAGCATCTGGTAATGAAATCAAGTGTTGCATCATGCACATAAAGATGTCTTTAACACACGGATGTGAAGGTGAACTGAGTTATCGAATTAAAAAAATTAATATGAAATTTTAAATGTTATCACTGCAGATGCGTCTTTGAATTACTAATTTGTTATAAACAACAATGCCCAGAAGAAAAGTCTGCTTCCTCTTTATTTCCCACTTTTGGGCATTTGAAACAAAGGTAGTTTCCCTTAGAAAGCTGGTAAAATATCTAAGGTTGTGCCTTCAATTCCCCAGGATAGACAGCATTTAAATTCATTCAATGTTTATATATATATGAATAGCGTGTAGATTACTACACACTATTATTACATATACATACATACATTATTGTATTTTATTACAATTAAATAAAAATAAAAAACATATTAAAAAACATAACATTATTTAAGGATATCAGGGAAAGTGACTATGTTGAGAACACTATTTAGAGGAAGTAAACATAATTCTTTACAGAAGCTTACATCAAACAAAAATTCTGTTCATTTCTTTTGCTTTTAATTGTAGTGGCATGGGTCATTCAGCTTAGAGTGGGCTTTCATAAGGACAATGTAGTAATACATAAGTTTTTTTTTTTACTTAGAAAAGGAATTTATTTCATCCTTTAAAAAAATTTAGTTATTGGATATTTCTTTATTTACACTTCTTTTGTGAATGATATTATTTATATTTTATTAACAAGTATTATTGCAATACAATAAAATATTAGTGAAAAAAGGGTTTCAACTTTTTCATTTTTTATTGGATATTTTCTTATTTACATTTTAATATTATCCACTTTCTCTTTTTTTTCCCCAGAAACACCCTATCCATCCCCCCTGCTTCCATGATGTTGGTCCCCTACCCAGCAACCCTTTTCCACCTCCTTGCCCTGGCTTTCCACTACACTAGCGCATCAAGCCTTCATAGTACCAAGGGCCTCTCCAACTGATGCCCAACAAGGCCATACTCTCCTATATATACTGCTGGAGCCATGGGTCTCTCTATGTGTACTCTTTGGTTGGTGGGTTAATTCCTGGGAGCTCTGGGATGTCTGGGTGGTTGATGCTGTTGTTCTTCCTGTGAGGTTGCAAACCTCTTCAGCTCCTTCAGTCCTTTCTATAAATTCTCAATTGGGAATCAAACATTGTGCTCATTTCACTGGTTGTCTGAGAGCCTTTGCCTCAGTATTTGTCAGGTTCTGGTAGAGACTCTCAGGAAAGCTACACTGGGCTCTTACCAGAATGCACTTCTTGGCATCCACAATAGTGTCTGGGTTTGGTATCTGTATATGGGATGGATCCCCAAGTGGGGCAGTCTCTGGATGGCCTTTCTTTCAGTCTCTGCTCCACACTTTGTCTCCTTATTTCCTACCCTGAGTATTTTGTTCTCCCTTCTAAGAAGGACTGAAGCATCCACAGTTTTGTCTTTCTTCTTGACTTTCATGTGGTCTGTGAATTGTATTTTGGGTATTCTGATCTCCTGGTCTAATAACACTTACCAGTGAATGCATACCATGTGTGTTCTTATGTGATAGGGTCACATTACTTAGGATAGTATTTTCTAGCACTATCCATTTGCCTAGGAATTTCATGAAGTCATTGTTTTTAATAGCTGAGTAGTACTCTATTATGTAAACATACCTCATTTCCTGTATCTATTCCTCTGTTCAAGGACATCTGGGTTCTTTTCAGCTTTTGGCTATTATAAATAAGGCTGCTATGAACATAGTAGACCATGTGTCCTTGTTACATGTTGGAGAATCTTTTGGGTATATATCCAGGCATGGTATAGCTGGGTTCTCTATGTCCAATATTCTGAAGAACTGTCCGACTGATTTCCAGAGTGGTTTTACCAGCTTACAGTACCACCAGCTATTGAGGAGTATTCCTGTTTCTCCACATTCTTACCAGCATCTACTGTCACCTGAGTTTTTGATCTTAGCCTTTCTGACTAGTGTGTCCTGGATCCAATTGGACTTGAGTTTTGTACAAGAAGATAAGAATAAATCGATTTGCATTTCTCTACATGCTGACCACCAGTTGAAACAGCACCATTTGTCTTTTTCCACTGGATGGTTTTTAGCTGTATTTATGAGTTTTTTGTTTATGTGTGTGTGTGTGTTTGCATACCTCTATCATTTTTCGGTCTATGTACCTAGGTATGCATGTATCTATCTGTATACTGTCTGTCTATATGCCTATCATCTATCTCTCTATTACCTATCTATTATCTATAACCCATTTTTATATCTTCTACTTATCTAAGGAGACTTTGAGTTCTTTTATTTTTTATTTTGTTAGATACTTTCTTTATTCACATTTCAAATGTCATCACCTTTCCCTGTTTCCCTTCCACAACCCCCATCCCATCCTCCCTCCCCCTGCTCACTAACCCACCCACTCTCACTTTCCTGTCCCAGCATTTCATTACACCGGGGCAACAAGCCTTCACAGTTCCAAGGGCTTCTCCTCTCTTTGATGTCTTACAAGCCCACCCTCTGCTACACATGTGGCTGGAGCCATGGTTCCCTCCATGTAGACTCTTTGGTTGATGATTAATCCCTGGGAGCTCTGGAGGTACTGATTGGTTCATATTGCTGTTCCTCCTATGGGACTGTAAACCCCTTCAGCTCCTTGGGTCCTTTTTCTAACTCCTCCATTGGGGACCCTGCACTGAGTTCAATGGTTGCCTGAGAGCATGCCCCACTGCCCTTGTCAGGCACTGGCAGAGCCTCTCAGAAGACAGCGATATCAGGCTCCAGCCGCAAGCATTTGTTGGCATCCACAATAGTGTCTGTGCTTGGCAACTATCTATGGAATGGATCCATAGTTGGTTTGATGTTTTTTGAGGATCCTCTTCATCTATGACACAAGATTTTAGAACTATCCAAATAGTTATTAATTTAAAATTCTCTTATTCATCAGAGAAATAATTTGTTCAATCAATTTGTAAACTGTATCTTCAGTAAATTATTTCTTTTATTGTATAGAAGCTTTGGGTTCTGTTTAATCCCATGTACAGTTATTCAACATATTCTGAGCCACCGAAGAGTTTGTGTTTCTTGCTTTTGCCTCTGTGTTTAAATGCTACAAATATCTTTGCATGGAGAATTTGAAAGTTCCAAGTCTTTGATCTCTTTGCAGCTTATTTTTGTGCAGGATGAAAGGTAGTTATATACTTTCATTGTTCTTCATTTAGAAATGCTGTTTGTCCAGCTTTTGTGCAAAAGGCTGTGGTTTTCAAATGTATGTTTGGCAATCTTTGTTGAAAAAAATAAAGATAACCATGACTCTTTGGGTGTATTTCTGGGATCCCCGGTCTATCCTGGTTCATTATTCTGCAGGTCTTTTATATACCAATGCCACAGTGTTTTTGTGATTTAACCACTAGACAATAACCTGAGATCTAGCTTTATGGTACTCTCAATATATTGTTTTTTGCTGAGGATTGTTTTATTTATTCAGGGTATCCTGTGCTCCACAATAATTAGAGGATTTCCCCCCAGAAACATTAGAACACTGAATAAATTACATTAGAAATAGTTTTGTAATATAGCTCTTATCAAAGCATTAATGCTTGAGTATGGGCCAAACTCTCATTTTGCAGGTTTTTCACTCTCTCCAATATGTTTACATCTTTATTTCAAGAGAATTTTACTCCCTTTGTTATGTCTAATGCTATGCATATTATTCTTAAGGTATTCTGAATGATTTATCCATTCTCAGCAGGTACACCATTGGAATAAAGCTAAGTTGCAGAATATTTTATCTTGGATTGTATCCTGCTACTTTGCTAGTGTCTTGCATTTCTAAGATTTTGTTTTTTCTGGGATAACTTCTCAGGTCTTCCTGCCTCTGTGGTTACTTTGACATTTTTCTTCCTTGCTTTCCTTTTATTTCTAACTCTTGTGTTAATTCTCTTGTGAAACATTCAAGAACTGTATGTCTTACATTTTGTCTACTTAGTATAATGTTGAATATAGTGTTATCATATCTGATCTATATTATAATGAGCTATGTTCATTTTATGTATAATTTATTCATGAATTTTATCATGAAAAGTTGTGAGACTTAACCAAGGTGATTTTTGCCTCTGTTGAGATGAGCATTAATATCTAGGAGTGAAGCAATTGATCTAGTGGAGTAAATATATTGACTTGCATTTCATGAAACATACCTGCATCTTTGAGTGAGCAGTAATTGATAATAGTCAATGATCTTTTTAATCTGTCATTCGTTTTGCTTGCAATTAATAATAGACAATTATTCATCCATCCATGTTCATCAGGTCCATTGTACAATAACTATTATTTTCCTGTGCTCTTATATATGGATATATTTTGTATCTTAGTGGTATTTGTTAAAATAAATGTTGAATCTTATCACATGTGGTTTTATATTGTCTCTGGCATATGTAATTTATAATTATGGTATGGATTGATGAGTCATTTATTTAATGAATCTCTTTTATTTGTAATAAAATCAGTGTTAATAATAGCTTCTACTATAGCACTGTTTTATTAAGTATTAATTTTTTATTTTTATATCAAACATAAATTGATTTGTCCTCTTTTTGGATTTCTCCTTTTAAATATATATGTGTATATATATATATATATAGTTATTCATTTTTTATTTTACTGTGAAACTCCATTTATTTCCTCTTCTCTGAGTTTTTTCAGTTACCCTTAAATATATATTTTTTCAGTTACTGTCAATTTTTCATTTTGAAAAATGATTTGTAGTGAACAGAATAATACTTAGAAATAAGTGCCTATTTTTCTAAAAATGTGGCCTCATTTTAACACCTACTTGCTTGTTTCTATTACAGCTTTTATCAACAGGGTTGATTTCTTATTTCAAATAAAGTTGAATCATATCTGTTGGGCTGTGCCATCTTATAAGTGTATCTCAGAATGAACTGAAAGATCCCTGTTCCTTCTATTTCTTCAAAGGCTGCAGTCAGTGCTTTCTGGGAGTTATTTTATGACACAGTGATTGCCAGATGGTATCTTCTCTGATAACTGCACTTTAGAAATGTATGAAGAGAAAGCTTTTATCAGTCTGTCACCATCGGACCTTATCACCCACAAGCAAGTGGTCGGGTTAAAAGAGCAGTACCATCCATAGAGCAGGTTCTTATAGGAGATTGACCAGTAAGATAGGACAAGGTGGAGTGGATTCAGCTCCTTTTACTCCTCAGTCAATAGTGTATATTCATACAGATAGGTTTTTGAGGCCACGTTGAGCCTCTCTTACTAAGAATTGGCTTCATGGGATTAGAAATAGCGGTGTGCCTGTATCTTGTTCTTTTCATGCTCCTGGTCCATACAAAGGATTTCATGCTGCCTTTCTTCCAATGAATGTCATTCATAAAAACTGAACCCTTCCCATATAATGTTACCATTTTATTAGAATTAGAGGTATACTCCTGGGTTTCAGAAAGTAAATATTAAACCTCTCCAGACTCATGAAATAATTTTTTTAAATAAAAAAACCACCAGTAGATCTTGAAAGTTAAAATTAAGCCAAAAATTCCAAATGGTTTTTCATAATATGTAAACTGTAATTGGAGGTTTTCAGTATCTTGACTTTTGAATTGGGGGTAAGAATGTGATTTCATTAGAAATTGCCCTTTAAGAAACACCAAACTTAGTTATGTGTTTCAAAACTTGAAAATACAAATTTTCTTTATTTACTTGGACAAAATTCAGGATACATATACAGCTTGGCAGCTGCAAACAAAGATAAAATAATGACGTTGGGGAGGTGGCAAATATATACAGTTATGGCTAAGAGCCACACTAAAATTTTATTCTTTGAAAACATTGATCCTTATTCTTACCATGTAAATGACTGACAGAATATGAAAAGACTTGGCAACCTTATTTTCATGATTCATGAAATGGGTTTGCAACTGCAAAAAAATAAACCAGTGACATCATTTGTTGTAACCTATAATAAAATCAATGCATTATATAACATTGCTTGCTGTACATGTTGGTAATGTATTTTATACTCTAACTCTCCAATATTTCAGGGCATAAATGATCAGTTTCTCCTTCATTTGCATAATGATAGTTTAAGTATCAGTGAAACTTCTTAGTCTAGATGGTAGTTGTTAGCTAGTCTTCATTTGAATTTTGATATCATCAACTTCATAATAAATCATCTATTTTAGCCAGTGCTAGATTTTAGAGATTGTGCCACATTTTCTGACTACCAGAGATTTAGAATAAATAATGTGAGTCAATTTCATTGTAGGCTCTTAGTTTTCATCTCTCTGCCTCTTCTAGTTTTCTCTCTATCATGGATTTTTAATAGAATCCCTTTTTTTGTATTTTACTCATTTTAAATGACACGAAAAATGAGTATACCACCCTAGATACTCATGCTCTGTAGTGTTTTGGGAGAAACTTCTCAAGAGAGTGACCATATAAAAGCAAGCTTGAATCTATCATAAATTCTCTAAGAACTTATGTCTTATTGTCTTCATGATAGTTACCTTAAAACCAATGGTTCTAAGACAACACTGATTTAAATGGGGAATGTGGGTTGTCACAGCTAATATTTCATTTTTCTATGGTCTATTAGAATACTTTTTTAAAGCTTCAAGTGTTTTTTTCACAGTTGTATTTATAACAATGATTAGGACAGGGATAATTATGTAATTATGCACTAATGGATCTCTCAGGAATAATCCCAGTGTTACAAGGTTCAACACTAATTCTTTGTTATAGGAACAAATTTGTAACAAGAGCAGGGTCATCACCTGTGCCAAAAGTTTTATTTTGTTTGAGTAGTGTGAAAAAGGGTGCACCTTCAGCTGTTTAGATGAAGCCAAGAGTGCATGAACATAATTATTTAGAGTTTTGACAATGACACCCGAGCAGGGTCCTCTTGGACGGAGATGAGGTCTGTTGAGAGCAGACTCACAGAGTGTTCACTTTGCCAGGGCTTCTTCTCTCTACTTTGAATGGCTCTGCTCCTAGCTGCTCCCCAGCTTTTTCTGTTTGCTTGCTTTTGTTTTTGTTTATTTTGTATTTTTGTTGTTTAGTTGATTGGCTGACTGGTTGGATAGTTTGTTTCCTTGTTTGTTGGTTGATTGATAGATTTTCTGTTTTGAATTTTTAAATTCCTCCCAACACAGACAATTTGGTTGTGAATTTCCATTGATATGAGGAAGATATTAGGAAATCTAGAAAATAGAACCACTGTTATGACCAATGTAGTATTACTATAGTATTCTGATATCGAACACAGTTACACACTCTAAATTTTATTTTCTACATTTTCATATTATTTGAATGTGTGTGTGTGTGTGTATGTGTGTGTGTGTGGTTTGTAGTGTGTGTGTGTGTGTATGTGTGTGTGTGTGTGTGTGTGTGTGTCTATATATGTGTCTGTGTATGTGTGTTAATGTCTGAGCATAAAGGACAGAGGGCATTTTGAGTGAGACAGGCCTCTTCTTCCAGCATGTGGTTTCTATGGATCTAGCCCAGTTGATCAAGCATGGTTGCCTATAACTTTACCTGATAAGCCAACTTATCAGACCTCTTTAACAGTTTTATATTTAATTCAACCACATCCATTGCTAGTTTTCTCAAAGACCTTTGAAAAAGAGACTATATCAAGAATCTAAACTATTCCAGCTTCTTCTAAGCATTTGGAATCACTTAAAAGATTGATTAGAGAATAACTTACTGGGAGTAGTTCTGGTTACTGCACTGTCAGTTCAGTTTAAGAAAATTCTGTCACCTCTGCTACTAATCCTCAGTACAATGCTTCTCATTTTAATTCAGTATGTGTTGAAGAACTCATTTTTCACAGATCAATCTGTAATTTACAGAAAAAAATCAGTACATCTTAAAAATAAAATCATATTTGTGTAGTCTTTTAATAAGAAACATAAAAATGACAGTGTTGTACTGTTATTTTTAAATAACCCAGGTTTCAAATACTGTGTATATTCAGTTAATAAATGATGTTATGATATGTGTGTTTCATGACAAATATAACTTTCATAAGAACACATGTGTCTCTAACCAAGATATGCTATATTTCTAAAAATTTATCCCCATAAATGCATCATTTTAAAAATACCATTTTAAACATTTCAAAGTGTATACAGTGTCTTGTAATAAGGATCCAAAATGAATTGTTCTCTGTAATAGTTTATGCTTCTGTAGGTTTATTTCAACACATGTCTGAGAAATAATTTACATAAAGGAATAGTTAAGTTATAATATACAGTAATAATATCTTACAATTTTCCACTTTCTATAATGTGGGTAGATGTACTATGCTATGGAAATAAGCCATCGTTCGTCTAGAATTACAAATCTAGACCTTTATTATTTTTATTTATTGTATAGCTTTTTTGATTAAAGGACATATTTTATTAGAACATAACCTACAGTGAGTGATTTAATGAATTGATGGGTCGGTTTTTGTGTTAGTGTTACTCTTATTTATTTGATTTTAAGTCACATGTGATCAGTGATTGTGGTTCATTTGATCACTAAGTTAGACAAGTACCTATCTCATTACTAAGAGATACTAAAACAGTTCTAGTTCAGTTAATTATTGCATCAATGGATGTGTATTTTTTTTTTTTAAAAAAAGGTGCCTTCTGTTTTGTCAGTATTATTTTGTTGTGATTCTAACAATGCTGGAGAATGCATTCGGGGTTTCTTTTATACTAGGCACATGCTTGCTTGGTCAAATCTACATATTATGGTATTTAATCATCAAAATTGAATACACATGTCTGGTTTGGAATGGCCTTGCTGGTCACATATCAGAAGTTCAAGAGAGATGCAAGGAGACAAGTTAGCCATTACTAAGGATTTTCTTCCAGAAAACCATCTATTACTTGCAGTCAATTCGCAAGTCATAGAACACAAAATTATGATTAGATTTCAAAATAAGCCAATTGAAATAGTCTCAAGGATTGATAAGATCACCTTGACATTCTGGAAGATGAGCTATACACCCGTGACCATTTCCCATTTTAGAAAATGACTGTGGATGGCATTTTAACTGAAACAAAGTAAGGAATGGTGGATACCCCATATTCAATTTCTATGGGTATCAGCTGCCAAGAATAGTAGACTTACACTGAAATGAAGGCTGTTACTTATTTTTTGTCCTCTAGGTTTTACCTCTTTACCTCTCCTTTGTTTTTATTTCTTTCTTGATTATGATTCTTAATCTCCCCTGAATTCCTGACGAACATTATCTTCTGCACAAATGTTTTATGGTGCTCAGTCTGGGCACTTCCATTTCCCTCCGTAGTCTTAACTGAATTCTTAGATGTTACTCCAACCAGCCATGTTTTTTTCTGCTGAGCTGTCAAAAATAACAAAATATGTTTAATATCAAGTCCCTCAATTATATATCTATGGCTACATTTTCAGTGGAGAATACCTATAGAAAGGTAACTATAATCTGTGTGATCACCCTCCCTTTGTTCATAGCTTCTATTCTCATTTATGTGACATTTTATTTTGGGCATATTGTGCATTAAAAAAGCTAAGCTCTGTGTTTTCACTGAGTGATCATGATATTATACTTGAACTTCAGAGTCTAGATAATTGGGCATTTTCTTTCAGAACTAATTCTCTTTTATATGTTCTCCTTAGCATAATGATTACTTCAAAGTAATACTATATTCCTTTTCTCACTTTAATTAATGTCACATCTCAATTTTAAGTGCTTGTTTTCAGCCCCAGGGTACTAATTTCATATCTTGTTTCTTAAATTAGCAAACTATAAGCTCAGATTTCTGGTGGTTATGATAGTCATACAGCGACTTTGTGTCTCCATCAATAAGAAGAAATTAGGGTTTTAATGAAGGACATTTTTGCTATTCCATTAAGTATTTGACTTTAAAAGAACTGTAGTATTGTTCATGGGCCTAAGTTGCTTATTAAGGAAACAAGTGCTTGGCAGCTAATATATTTGTGGAATGGTTAGAATTGTTGCTAGTTTATAAAATGGCAAAAAACTGTATGAAACTACTTGCATATGTCTCAAAATATTTATTTTATTATTATCTACTTTAATAAACCAATATAGAAAATATTGCAATTTTCTAAGGATTAAAATATGAACTCATTATTTTTCATAGATGATATTATCTAGGAACAAAAGAAAATAAATTCTCTAGAGATCTCTTGTTAACATTGTATCTGATCTTTAGTCATAAATGAATATTTCCAAATATGAGCAGGACATAAAGAATTAAGTACTTATACACTGGTTTTTAATACTGACTGTCAGCATAAATAATTGACAACTTCTACTATAGTGTTTTTTTTTCAAGTATAAGGACTCTTAAATGCAATATTGGCTTTGTTTTTGTATTTATTTTCAAAATCCCATTAGGATTTGAAGCTGTCTTTGTCCCTGAGCAACTCAGTTTTTGACTTATTGCCCAGTTATTGTGAGTGCTGTAAGAGATCCCTCATTGTTTGGTAATTGCTTTAGTTTGTGGTTTTGATTTGAAAGCAAGTGATCTCAGTTTTATTTATTTATTATACGCCTTTGTGGATAAAAAAAGAACACTCTCTTGGGTTTCACTCCCTTTCACAACACCATGTTGATACATGTTGTAAGTTTATTAAGATGTGTTGATCCTGCTACTATTACCAGTCAGTTGAAAGAATATCATTTGGTAGTTCAAGTATAACCATAATTTTACTCAAAGCATAACATTAAAAATGTAGCCAGCATCAAAATAAATGGAGAAAAACTTGCAACAATCTCACTAAAATCAAGGCAAAGATACCCATTCTCTCCCTACCTATTCAATATAATACTAGAAGTCCTAGACAGAGTAATTAGACAACAAAAGGAGGTCAAAGGGATACAACTTGGCAAAGAAGAAATTAAAATATCACTATTTGCAGATGATAGGATAGTATACTTAAGTGACCCCAAGAATTCCACCAGAGAACTCCTAAACCTGATTAACAGCTTCAGCAAAGTGGTTGGATATAAAATTAATTCAAGCAAATCAGTAGCCTTCCTCTACAGGCTGAGAAAGTAATTAAGGAAACAACACCCTTCACAATAGTCACAAATAATATAAAATTTCTTTGAGTGACTCTAACTAGGCAAGGGAAAGATCTGTATGACAAGATCTTCAAGTCTCTGAAGACAGAAATTGAAGATCTCAGATGATGGAAAGAGCTCCCCTGCTTGTGGATTGGCAGGATTAATATAGTATAAATGGCCATCTTACCAAAAGCAATCGACACATTCATTGCATTCCCCATCAAAATTCCAACTCAATTCTTTTTTTTAATTTTCTTTTTTTATTTGATATATTCTTTATTTGCATTTCAAATGATTTTCCCTTTCCTGCATTCCCCTGTCCCCAAAAGTCCCAGCAACATGAAAATTCATTTGGTAGAGCCAAAAACCCAGGATAGTGAAAGCTATTCTAAACAATAAAAGAACTTCTGGGGGAATCAGTATCCCAGACTTCAAGCAGTTCTATAGCGCAACAGTGTTAAAAACTGCATGGTATTGGTACAGTGACAGGAAAGTAGGTTAATGAAGACCCAGAAATGAACCCACATTTGATCTTTGACAGACCATCCAGTGGAAAAAAGACAGCATTTTCAACAAATGGTGCCAGTTCAGCATGCAGTCAGCATGTAGAGAATGGAAATTGATTCAATCTTATCTCCATGTACAAAGAGAGGAGTCCCAGTGGATCAAGGACTTCCACATAAAACCGGATACACTGAAACTAATAGAAAAGAAAGTAGCGAAGATCCCTGAACACATGGGCACAGAGGAATATTTCCTGAAGAGAACACCAATAGCTTATGCTCTAAGATAAACAATCAACAAATTGGACCTCATAAAATTGCAAAGCTTCTGTAAGGTGAAGTACACTGTTAAAATGACAAAATGGCAGCTAACAGATTGGGAAAAGATCTTTACCACTTCTACATCAGATGAGGGCTAATATCCAGTATATACCAAGAATCAAAAAAGCTAAACTCCAAACAAATAATGCTGTTAAAAATGGGGTACAAAGCTAAACAAAGAATTCTCAGCTGAGGAATACTGAATGGCCAAGAAGCACCTAGAGAAATGTTCAACATCCTTAGTAATCAGAGAAATGCAAATCAAAACATCCCTGAGATTCTACCTCACACAATGAATGGCTAAGATCAAAAACTCAGGTGACAGCAGATGCTGGCAAGGATGTGGAGAAAGAGGAACACTGCTCCATTGTTGATGGTTTTGCAAGCAAGTTGGAAATCAGTCTGACTCTTCCTCAGAAAATTTGACATGGTATTACCTAGGGACCCATATATAACACTCCTGGGTGTATACCCAGAATATGCTCTAACATATAACAAGGAAACATGTTCTACTATGTTCATAGCAATTTTATTTATTATATCCCAAAGTTGGAAAGAACCCAGATGTCCTTCATCAGAGGAATGGATACAGTAAATGTACATTTACACAATGGAGTACTGCTCAGCTATTAAAAACAATGATTTCATGAGATTCTTAGGCATATGGGTGGAACTGGAAAATATCCTGAGTGAGATAACCCAGTCACAAAAGAACACACATGGCATGCACTCACTGATAAGTGGATATTATTCCAGAAGCTTGGAATACTCAAGATACAATTCACAGACCACATGAAGCTCAAGAAGAAGGAAGAACAAAGTGTTGATGCTTCATTCTTAGAAGGGGGAACAAAATATACACGGTAGCAAACACAAATACAAAGTGTGGAGCAGAGACTGAAGGATAGAGCATCCAAAGACTGCCTCATCTGGGGAGCCATCCCATATACAGACACCAAACCCAGACACTATTTTGGATGCCAAGAAGTGCTTGTAGACTGGAGCCTGATATAGCTGTCTCCTGAGAGGTTCTGCCAGAGCTTGACAAATACAGAGGCAGAGGCTAGCAGCCAACCATTGGACTGATCATGAGGTTCCACAATGGTGGAGATAAAGGAGTGAAGGAGCTGAAAGCGTCTTCCTCTAGAGGAAGAAGAGTATCAACCAACCAGAGCTCCCAGGGACTAAACCACCAACAGAAGAGTACACATACAGTGACTCATTGGTGCATCCACATATGTAGCACAGGATGGCCTTGTTGGGCATCAAAGTGGGGAGAGACCCTTGGTCCTGTGAAGGCTTGATTACCCAATGTAGGGGAATGTCAGGGCAGGGAAGAGGTATGGTGGATGGGTGGAGGAGCACCCTCATAGAAGTAGGGGGAGGTGGATGGGATATGTAGATTCAGGAGGGGAAACTGGAAAAGTAGATAACATTTGAAATGTAAATAAAAAATACATAATAAAAAAGAACAGAAAAAAAGAAAATGTGAAATAGTTGACTACACACAGTTATTATACTATGACTAAAATATGAGTTATTTTTTTTATGAAAAATGAACCAATGTTGAATGGTGTTTGCAAACATTCTACTAAAGCAGTTTTCAGGGGAACAGTGTTCTAGTGAATTTTGTCCTTATGTTCTGAATGTAAGCGTCTGACAGATGCTGGGTATAAACTTATTTCTGGGAGAGAGTTTATTAGTTTTAGATGCTGCTTATGAGGAGCTCTTGCCATAAAATAAATATTATTCAATTCAACATAGATACAAATTGTGATTTCTTTGAAAGAAAATGATAATTTAAAAAAATATTTATCACTATTTGGAAACTTTTACTAGCTTCCTTTTTTCTTTCTTTTTTTGGGTCCTGTGTAGCTCAATATTTCATATGGACACTTTATTAAATTTTAATATTGTGATTTTGAAGTCTTAGTTCTTTCCCTATATAAAGAATGATTTAAACACTCACTTGTCAATGATCATTCTTAATTAGTACAAAAAATCACTAATCTGGGTTTTTTTTATTTCCTTCCTTTCTTTTTTGTATAAAGCATTACTCTAGGAATGATAATTGAAATTTTATTCACAATATTGATGTAATTTGACTGGTGTTTGGAAAAGGCAGGTTAAAGTAGTTCTACTCTACAGTTTGTTATAAACTCTAAATATTATTAAGGATTCTTTTGTCATATTGTTCTTTTTATATATTATAATGATTGCTTGAAAAAATTTAATTATTTATGGAAAGCTATAAAATTTGATTCATTTCCCATTCCTATTAGAGAATTAATATGTGTCAAGACATGATTAAGAATACAAAGTATAACTCCTTATTTCTTATGCTCAGGGTTAATCAAGGACAAGAAAAGCCCCCTTTTAGTCAGTTTCAGTAGGAAGGGATCGATCATGGACTATATCTAGCTTACTGACATATTTAAAGGGCTGATAGCAAAGGCTATTTATAGGCTGAGCCTGCAGGAATTCCTGCCAGGATCATGCTGTTCAAGTAGCCTACGAACAGCCCTGCTGCCAGCCTCATGATCACCCAATGTGATGAAGAGAAGCTAATGCCACAGTGTCAGACCTCTTTCAGAAGTGCTGAGGCAGGTTGAAGTGAAAGGAATCATTCATTGAGTTCAGTCCAGAAGGAATTTCTGCAAGGTTTCAAGAACAGCTCAAAGTGTGAGGGGATGAGCTCAGGAGAGGAAATCAACGGTCATGAAGAGAATTTGGTTCACTGGTTTTGAGAGTAAATGAAAATTAGTCAATGTTATTAATTGAGGAGGTTGGATAATGCATAGAAACAATATGCATAACCTGGGCTAAACACTAAGCCAGAAGAATTTTCTTCTGGGATTGTCCATGTATAATTTAATAATTTAATAGCTCAATACATAGTGCTATATTATGTTAGTCATTGATTTAGCTTCTTAATATTATCTAATAAGGTGACTATATTAAATTACTCATGGAAACTATGAGGAAAAGCCCCCAGAACTCCACATAGCATATTCAGCCTAAGTCTGAGTGACTCAATTTAGTACCATAATTTTAGTAATAGGGCTGAGTAAAAATAGATGTGTGTAACTTTCTCCACAATTATTTATCTTTGTATTAGAAATGTATCACCACAATAATTCTGAGTAATAAATTATTCCAATAATTACTGACAGAAAAGAATAGCTACTTATTTTTTTTTATTCTGTGTCTGTAATACATCTGTGTGATTTTTGGCCCAGGTTACCTTTTCTCAGCAGTGCCTGCCCAGATATCAACAGTTTACTGTCAGCTTGACTGAAAGCTGGCTGCTGATAGCTCAATGTATTCATTTCATTCATTAAAACATTATTTCATAATTTTTCTTTTTATTAAATTTTATCTCACACTTTTAATACATTTGTCTATTCTCTTTCTTCCCCCTATCAGGGAGAGCATACTTGATGCTCTTCTTAACATGACATCAAAAACTGGCAATGTAGTGACGTTCAAGAGGTTTTGAGGCATTCTGCGCAAAAGTCCTGATATCAGAACTGACAAAAAAGCCACCTTAAACAACAACTAAAAGATATACACTAGAATTGAGAGATAATGAAATAAGCTACACCTAGAGAGTATCCTGCAAATCTGAATTGTTCCCCACCCACTAGAATCTTGTGTATACAGTTAATTGTTCTTAATGCTACAATAGTAGTACAATAGAGAGAATATGCTATTATTCTCAACAATAAAACTATGCCATTGTGGTTAAATGTAAGATTTACAAAGCATCTTCTATTTGAAAGTTCTGCAGTCTGCATTAAATACTGAGAAAAGTAAATGACATCTTCAAATGTTAACATAGATTTTGTTATCTTTTATGGTTTAAGGTCCATATCATGGTCAAAAATGATAATATATTGCTTAAAATATCAAGGTTCATGTTGTTAAAATGTATCACTAATGTATGTTAAATTTTTTCTTTATTGGTGCTGGTGTTATAGTTCAGTTCTGGAGTACACGCACAGTGTGCATGAGGCTTTGGAGCAATCCATAGGTTTAGTATTTGGGGGGGAAATTTTCTAATGTATTTTGTTGTGAATAGGGAAATAAGTTTTAATTTACATCAGGTGTTGATGTTAATAAAAATTACTCTGCAATAGAACTATAGCATAAATAACCCAAACTTTACACAGATGGAGTGGAGAAAAATTATTACAGATTTCTATCATACCCCATAGACAGTAACTAGGTGAATGGTAAATGCATTCTTAGACTGCAATGACAATTTTGCCCTCCAAGGTAATTCCTGTAATTGCAGCATATGGATTTATACGGTTGTGTGTTGTTATGACTGATTTTTTTTCAAAACCTCTATATTGATAGTTCTGCATGGGAATAATATTGCATTTAAATAAATACAAAAGATTGAAGATTGAAAATATTTCAGTAAATGCAAAGATATTTCATTATGAAAAAAAATGAATTCCCTAAGAATTGTTTTGAAGAAAATGATGAACTGGAATAAAATCTATATGCCACAATGATTTCTAAATTGAAGTTTAGTGATCTATTCATCATTCATTTTGAGATGCTATGGAAAAAATTAAGAAAGTCCCTCATTCATTTCTTCACCACTGTATAAAATTTACACAACAAAATCATCAGCAACAGCTTCAGTTAGTGTTTAGACTGTGTAGGCCAGATTATTCACAGTATGTTTGATATATCTAATATCCTTTTCAAACTAATACATACATTTTAATTTATACCACATTATTATCTTTTATGAAGCCTACTTTCCATTATAAAATAATTATTGTCGATCATGATTCAGTACGGCAATGTTTTACTGGATATAAGATATGTGAAGGTGGAGAGGGCTTTGTTCAATTTCTGGTAGTCTGGGGTTACATTTGCATAATATATAAAATTATTGTGATTTCTAAATTATGAATTGAGGCAAATCATAGAGAAGAAAAAATTCAAAGTTTAAAAGTTTAGACCAACACAAATGAAAATGTAGGGTTCTTTTAGAACCAGAAGCGTGGTGAGAACAGATATGCTTACATTGGTATTTTTCTCAATCAGTGATTGTTTTTATATTGAGTGCAATGTATGCCCTAATATATAATACATGCTCAAAGTACAAAAGGCAGAATAATTGATCAGACATGATTATATATATTTATGTTGAATGTAATGAAATGAGGTATGTTATATAAAAATACTTGTTATTTTTTAAGTGATCAGCATTATCAAATTATTGAGCACATCAGATAATCCTTTAACTGAAATAGGACAAATTCAATGTGAAATGTCAAATTTGTAATTCCATATATTCACAGGCATAGAAACTTTACTGGTTATATATTTGTGTTATTCCATGTGTATTTTTAGGAAAAAATCCTCTTAGTGAATACTTCATACAGATCAGATATGTATGCTTTTCTGGAAATGGAGAAGCCATGATACAATTGACAACACGTTCAGAATCTTAAAATGGCTAGAACTTTGACTTATAGATGGTATATTACAGTTCTGTTCTGGGGTTAAATAGATAAGTAGAATCTCTGAAAAGACAAGGTATATTTTCTTCCATATTTAAAAAATGTGAACATGATCAAGTGTCTAGTTGTGTAACAGTATATTAATGAGTTTCAGAGCATTTAAATCAGAATATAAAAACTTGATAAGAACAAACCTGCTGTGCTAACAGTGGAATTGCCTTTTCTTATATTTTCATATGATGTATACAATTCTATAAAGTTTGAACACAGAAGATGAAGAAAGAATAATATTATGATAAATAAAACTTGGATAATGTCTATGTGTATTTAATTAATATAAGTTATAAATGTTATTTTACAGTTCTTTAAGGTGGTGAAGTTTCACAGTAGTGCTGATAAAACTTTACATTATGAAACTGTTAAAGTTTTGTACAACTGAAAATTAATAAATGTGTTACTCATCTCAGTGAAGAGAGCACACATAATTTTATGCATATACTGAATAATAAAATACTCATCTAAACACTTTTCAGATGATATTGCTATCTGTATTAGCATCCTTTAATGATATAAAATATATAGTATATGTGTCAGTTGTAGAACACTTGCCTGACATAGATTTGTGGATTAGTATAACCATTCTTATCAACGATTGACTTCCATAAAGTCAGAAAATTGTATTAGTCTTCTCTATTCTATAGTTCCTCACAAATTTTCTAAATAAAACTAGAGATAGCTTAGACAGCGTAATCAGTCACGAAGCCTAACCATCCAGAGAGCCTGAGTCCAATTTCAAACAACCATATTAAAAACTAGATAGGAATTTTCTCATAGATTAATGTATCTATTCAATTTACATCTTAGTACTATCTCCTTCTTCTCCCAGTCCCCTCTCTAAGTTGCTTCCCCCATTCACTTCACTCCTACTCCTCTGAGAATAGGATCACCCCCATACACACACAAATTCAGAAACATGGTTTGCCAACCACTGCTTGCACATGAAGTCATTGAAAGACTAGTGCATTCTGAGGCAAGACAAGGCAGCCCAGTTAGAGGAATAGGACCCACAGGCAAATAACCGATACAGAGACAGCTTCCCTTCAAGTTGATGGACCCGCAACAAGACCAAACTGTCCAACTGCTACATATGTGCGGGGCCTAAGTCCACCCCATGCTCATTCTTTTTTTGGTTCGTTATATGGGAGCTGATAAGGGTTCAGATTGGTGATTCTGTTGATCTTCCTGCAGAGTCTCTATTATATTCAGGTATTTTAATTCTTCCCTCAACTTTTCCACGAGACTCCCTCTGCTCTAATGTTTGACTGTGGGTGTATGCATCTGTTTCAGTCAGCTATTGAGTGGAGCCTTTCAGAGAAGAGCGAATCTAGGGTCAGTTCCGCATTCATAACAGAGTGTCATTGAAAGTATTGGGTTGGTTTTTGTCCATGGAATGGGTCTCTGTCACAGAGGGAGAAAAGGTGAGAAAGAATATTTCTTGAGTTCTATGGTCAGTAAAACTAGCCTTCTTTGTAAGCCTCAGGTTCAAGTGAGAGTTATTGATTCATATAAGAAGTTGGTGGTTTTTAAGGAATGACACTGAGATTAACTCCAGAGCTCTGCACATGTTCACAAATATGCACATAACCTCATATATGTACATGTAGTAACACATATATACAACCCATACACCCATACATTTATGCTCACACATTTTTTAATAAAATGATTATATATTTCAGTTGAATAATATTAACAGTATAATGCCCCCAAGTGTAGATTGGCCAAGGAAATCTCCAAAGTGACTCTGATCCTACCATATGCTGCTAGGCAACTTCTGTTTTCTAAGACCCAATATGTGATGAATCTCTTGTCCTCAAAGCCAGCCTGATGTGGAAGTATCATGTGGAAGACTCATACATATCACCAATCAGCATACAACATAGTCTTGACCTCTCTTGACCATATAAATATGCATATGTACATATTCATATATGCATAACTACATATACACACAAATATATTTTTCATAGAATACATTTCATTATCATATATGCATATATATAAATATATTTAATATACTTTCATAATCATGAACATATATATATATATATAGATAGATAGATAGATAGATAGATAGATCTTCTCCCATTTCTTCTCCTGCTACCTCCCCTCTTCTAGCCCACCTATCCATTCCTCCATTTCTCTTCAGAATAAAATATCTCCCATGGATGTCAACTAAATATGACAGATCAAGTTATAATAAGGCAAGCTGCCTCCTCTTCTCTTAAGGCTACATGAGGCAACCCAGTGAAAGGAAAGGGCCCATGATTCAGGTAACAGAGAAAGAAAGAGTCCCTTTTCACACTGTATAGAATTTCACCAGAAAATCTTGAATTGATTGTCTTTTATAACCAAGCAAGTCTTTCATTAGTGGGACTGGAACATCAAACAGGCCACAAAACTTGATCAACAATTTGTCATGTATACAAGATGTCATGTATACATAATTTGGTGAGATGGCCAACCAATGACTGGTTCAGCTTGAAATCCATGCCATAAAAGGGAACCCAAACTTTACACTGCCTGGAGGGCCAAGGAGCAGAGGCTGAATAGTACAGAGACCTGGGATAGAAAAAAAATTATTCCTAATGATATTCTGCTATACTAATACATTGGTGCCTATCCCAGCTTTCATCAGAGAGGCTTCACCTAGCAATTGATGAAAACAGATGCAGACTCTCAATGTAACATAAGTCAGAGACTGAGGAATCCTATGGAAGGGTAAGAAAGATTGTTGGGGCCATAGGAGTCAAGGACACCAGAACAAAACCTAGGGTCTTACAGAGACTGAACCATGAAGCTTGCATGGGACTGACTAGGCCCTCTGAAGGTATGCTACAGTTCTGTAGCTTGGTCTAGTCTTTTCTTAATCACAAAGATCTTTCTCAGCCTCAGAAAAATGATATCCATTGTCCCTGTAAATCACAGAAGGATCTACTTTCACAAATTCTCAATTAAAAATAGCACAAAACATCCACAATTGTGTCTTTCCCTTCCTCTTAAATTTCACAAACAACGTGTCCACCACTTTGTATTTCTTTCATAATTCTCATCATCCAGCCTCCCACAAAATAGCCTAACAATAATTTAGTACTCAATAGCTTTTCCAGCCCAAAATTCACAATGCTTCTACAACCCTCTCCGAATCAATAAGAGGAGAATCATCACAGGTAAGCCCCCAACCTCAGTACTGATTTCTCTTTGGTTTGTTTCTTGTTGACACTTACAGAGGAAAATTTGTACAATCTTGCAGGTTACAGTCCATTACTGAGAGGATGTAAAGCAAGAACTTAAGACAGGAACTTTTGGTTAGAAGCTAAAGCAGATACTGTGCTGCAACATTGCTTCATTGCTTACTAATTTTTTTTGTATTATTTCATTACTTGATCAGTCATTAATTTTTTTATTGATATATTTTTATTTACATTTCAAATGATTTCCCCTTTTCTGGGTCCCCTCTCCCCACAAGTCCCATAAGCCCTCTTCCGTCCCCCTGTTCTTCCATCCACCCCTTCCCACTTCCCTGTTCTGGAATTCCCCTATACTCTTCATTGCTTACTAATTTTATCTTGTGCAAATATATATAAAACATAGACCCACTTGCCTAGGGATGGCAAAACCCATAGTGGGTTGGACCCTTCCTTGGGACAGGCCAATCTGGTCTAGGCATTTTTCCAATTGACATTCCCTCTTCCCAGGTAAATCTAGGTTGGTGTCAAATTGGCAGCTGGCATTAACTATGACATTTCTTATTTCAGCTGAAAATCTCTTAATTTAGTAGCACCTTTAAGAGAGAAATCACACATTTTACCTGTTACTGCTCTCCTTATCTAAGTTACTCTTTCTGAAGTCTTATTAAAGTGTGTTTAATTATTTATATCCACATATTCAATAGAAGAAAATGATGCTTTAATTTTATATTTTAGCATAATTCCCAAACATTTAAAACTAGTTGCTACTAAATCCAATAAACCTTGGTAAAGACTTTATGTTTCTTTTGCACAAATTTTGTTTTATATTATTACTACAGATAAATCTCAATAAACCTTTATGAATACGGTTTTATTATGGCATTCAAAATAAACAGGTCAAGTACCTAAGCATGCATTTGTAGACCAACCAATCTTGAAATATTCAAATGGACTATGAAGATAACCACATAAGCAAGAATAGTGCCCTTCCAGTATTTCATATTTCTTAAATGTCCTTCCCAAAGTAAGAGCCATTATCCACAACCACTTCTCTAATTTGTGGTAATAGCTTTCTCAACAATTTAACCACTTATGTTAAACCACTATATTAGCCTTAAAAATGCTAAACAAGAAGGAAGGCCCACCCAGGTGAGGATTCTTCAACCAAGGTCAGAGGGAGGAAGGGAAAAAGGGTGCAGGATTGGATATAGAGGTAGACAAGAGATAAGCACAGAGAGCCAAGGGAATGAATGGAAATGTGCAGATGCTGGAGGTGGGGTGTTGGGAGACTCTCTAGAATGTCCCAGAGACATGGGATTGGGGCAGCTCCCAGGATACAATGTAGGTGGCATTAACCAAAATGCCCAAAAAGAGAGAATATGGAACCTGAAGTGACCATCTCCAGTAGTTAGAGACTGCAATGGAGAGAAGGCAATACCAACCCACTTTCAAAACTTTTGACCCAAATTTATTCCTCTCTAAAAGAAACACAGGGACAAAATGGAGAAGTTGGCTGAATGAATGGCTAACCAGTGACTTGCCCAGCTTAGAATTCATCTCTTGCACAGGCACCAAACCCTGATACTGTTACTAATGGCATGTGCTTGCAGACAAGAAACTAGCCTGGCTATCCTCTGAAAGCCTCTTCCAGCATCTGACTGAGACAGATGGAGATACTGTCAGGCATTGGACTGAGGTCAAGGACCCCTATGGAAAAGTTAGGGGAAGGATTGAAGGAACTGAAGGAAATGGCAACCCTATAGGAAAACCAACAGTATTAGTAACCTGGACCTTCAGAGCTCCTAGAGACTAAGCCACAAACGAAAATCGAATATCTTTGTTGGTGGAATGCTGCAGGCACATATGTAGCATAGGACTGTCTTGTCTGGCCTCAGTGAGAGATGATGTACCTCATCCTGTAGAGATTTGATTCCCCAGGAAGGAGGGACCCTCCATGGAAGGTAGACTCTCAGAGGAGAAGGGGATTGGAGTAGGGGAAGAACTCTGCAAGGGGGCACTGGGAGGTAGGAAAGACTTGGAATGTAAATCAAAAATAATTAATTAATAATAATTAAAAATTATGTGTTCTCAAAGAAAAGTTAGATCTGCCTTCACAAGAAAGATCACATCAAGCCCCATAGATTATAATTCTTCTTATTTTACTTGCTCGTAAAAGAACAATTCATTTTTCAGCATGTAACTGTTGTTTTGGAATTTTATTATTTTGGTACATTTTGTCAATTTATATTACAGTAATTTTACTGAGTAATGTTAAAACGTGAAAACTGAAATTACAATGACATTAAAATAACCATTCATAGTTCCTTATGCTATCCTGCAGTAAACATCTCCAAATAATTATGGCTGGCTTTTCTGTATCATGAAATATTCATTTTCTTTTCTTTAAACGTGGACCTTCCCCTGTCTGAAGCAGGAAGCCACAAATGGAATATTAACATTTGCCTGGCAACGACAGTGAGAAAAGAATTTTATTATGATCTGTCTCTCAATGCCTGGACCCAGAACGGGGATGGATTATTTCTACTCTTAATTCATTACCTGTGGTAATTTATATGCCAGCCTGTGACTAATCAGGAGGTAGGAAACTATAATGCCAATTTGTACCTGGAAAGGAAAGATACACAGTTAAGTCCTAATGAGTACCATGACTACAGTGTTAATCAGCAAATATTAAATTTCTTATGCCTTCTACCCCCAAAATACAATCACTTCTTTTAATGGAGTAAGTAGAAAAGAAGCTTTTCATGGTGCTATTTCAGTGGTTCAGCAGGTAAAGAATGGTAGCTGCTGCCAAGCCTGATGAGCTGAGTATATCACCTGAAATCCACATGGCAGAAGAAAACTGACCCTCATAGGTTGAACTCTCCCCTTCACACATGCACTAGTGGTAAGACATGCACACACATACCACACCAGATAGAAACTTATTTACTTAAAATGTAGAACCATAATAGGAAAATGTTGCATTAAGATGCTATGAGGATATAAAAATGTTATCACTAGTGTACAGGGAGGACTGCTACCTCAACCTGGAACTTCTCCTCTGTAAACTTATGAAACTAAAAACACATCATTTTATTACAGTTAGTGGTATGGAAGGAATGGGAAAAAATCAACTCTACAGCTTAACTGAAAATTAGACACAGGAGACACTGGAACATTCAAATATTTGTGGTGGAGAATTTTATTCCAGGCTTGAATTTGTAAGACTGTCTTTGTCTTTCACTCTCATATTCTGGGACTAAGAGCCTTAGACTTTTTTCATTATTAATTAGGATATTTATGTATATTGCAGATGTTGCCCCACTCCTGGTCCCCTTTCCTACATTTTTTCATCCCATCGTCTTTGCTTCTGAGTGGGGATGCCTCTCTCCCTCTACCTGGGCATCCCCATTCCCTGGAGCATTAATTCTCTATAGGATTAGGCATATTCTCTCCAGCTGAGGCCAGACTGCTACATATGCTGTATGGTGGTGTCTTCATATAGGACTCCTATGGAGGAGTTAGGGGAAGAATTGAAGGCGCTAAAGTGGATGGCAAACCCATAGGAAGACTAACAGTGTCAACCCACCTGGAGCCCTGGGAGCTCCCAGAGACTAAGCCACTAACCGAAGAGTCTTGGATTTTTTACAATATTCGATTGTCTTCCTTTTCTGCGGGTTCTTCCATTGCATCTGAGGAAGGCTTTGTATACTTGACTGTTAGACATAATGGGGCCCTTTTCAGAATGAGGTTTGTGCACGTTAGAGACCCTAACAGTCAACAAAGCCTTGAATATTACCATGCTCTTTTGTCTTAAGGAAAAAGTTTTGTTTGCTAGTATAGTCATTACAAGCTAAACAGTGTCTGCTGATTTTATTTATTTAAAAACACCTTATATTTATGTCACTATTATCCTTTAACATAATCATTCCTGTAGTATTTAGCATACTATTTTCTTAGAGTTTAGCTGTACTGAAACATTTATATCTGTGGCTGATTGTAATTCGTTATGTTGTGACAATTATTTTGGACTAATGGTTACTATCTGTTTTTCTTGTCAGCATAATCATCTGTTTCGTTGACAAGTTGAAAACAGTTATTTTTAAAAGTAAGGTATTCCTTAGATTACATTCAATGATATTACCTTTACCAGATTTTTTTTTTAAATTTAAGACTGTAAAGGTATTCTAACTTATATGTTATTAATTTTATAAGTAATATCAGAAGATAAAATTTTTTTCTCTCATTGAACTTTAAAAACATATTAGTAGTTATTAGGAAAATACAGTTTTTCATACAAATTTTTGGAATATTCTGAGTATCAATTTAGGATGCTATATATTCTATGTAAGCTTTCTATCAACTCTCTCACGCTATAGTGATGTCTTGTCATGCATGGAATATTCCAAAAGGTTCTGCATTTTGGCCCCATGGTTGTTCATATTGTTCTTCTAGTCCTTAGGTTTAAGTGTTCATAGGACACTTGAAGAGTCGTGAAGATATAAAAGTAACGTTTTAGTGTCTATCTACCTTCTTCCTTGTATTTGTTAGTGTTTGACATTTCCCCATATGCCTTCATATAGTGCCTTCATTTCTCTACATGATACTGTTATAAAATACCCTGAATATAGCAACTTAATAGAGAATGGGATTATTTGGCAAATAGTCCCTGTGTTACAGTCCTCTTAGAGCTGAGAACTGGATATACTAGCCTGCTGGGAAGACTAGAGAACAATAAATTCACAGTACTGCTACTGCAGATTCTCCACTCATTCAGCCCACGCCACACTATAAGCCAACACGATCATTCCACTGTCAGTCAATATAATCAAAACAGGTTTTCAAAGACATGAAGAAAAAAATCCATCTCCCAAATGATTATAACTTATGTCAAGTTGACAGTAAAAATTAACCCTCGTGAATGGAGAACTTAGATTTCGCTTTGAAATTTAACTGTGATTGCTATTATTTTCCAATTATGTCTAGTTAGACATCCAAGGTATTAAAAGATATTATTGAATATATAACAAAAATATCAGAAAATTTTATTTAGTAAATCTATCCCTATAAATGAAATTTATATTCTATCTTATATAGCACCTATATGCTGAATTTTATAACAAAAATGTAGTATGAATATTATATGAAAATGTGGTTGCTTATTGCAAAATATCATATAAAACTAGTCATAATTCAAATCTTTTATTTGTGAAGTATGAAATGTGTTTATATATTGTGGCATTGTATGATACAGAGCACTTTTAAAATGTGTGTAAATTAAAATATTTACAAAGTATTTTAACTGAGGCGAGAAACTTTGTGGGACCCCAGGTGAATTTATTTGAGTGTTCTTAAGTGCAGAGTGTAATCTTTGAGACAGTCATCAGTTATTTTCTTCAGCACAATAGTCTTAGCATATCCCAGATTAATTAATTTATTATTAAATACATTAGGGTGAATTATAAGTATGTAAATGGAAAGTTGACTTATACCCTTGTGTATTTGTCAAGGATATCTGCAAAATCATTTCACTACATATTTTCTGGAGCACCACAATACTATCTTCTCCTTTTGCGAATCTCTAGAACTCAGGAACTTGGGATTTTTGGCCCATTTCCAAGCTCTGATTCCACACTGACTTTCAAATCCCCATATCTACCTTACATTGTAGACTGTCTTAGTCACTTTGTCTTGCTGTAAAGGGATTGATTCCTTGACCATAGAAACTCTGATGAAAAAGAAACATCTAATCAGTAGGCTTCCTTACAGTTTTGGAAGTTTAGCCCATTATCATTATGGCTGCAGGCAGGTACACACTGGAGCTGGAGCTGAAAGCTACCCCTTGATTCTTCGGCAGAGAAGGAAGGAGGGAGTGAGTTCTAGTTGCTTTACCTAGGTTCCATGGTATCTGACATATCAAGATGCCCAGACTCAAGTCTTTCATGTCCTTCCTGCACAGGTAATTTTGATATTCTTCAAAGTGAATTTTAAGTAACAAATCATATTTTGGTTTTATAATCTGGCCCAAGCACATGCATATTATTACCAGATAGAGCTTCACTTCCAAAACAAATCAGAAAATGTAGCCACAGAAACAGTAGACAAATTATTAATACAGTATAATTATATAAACAGTTATTTAAATAAATGATAGGTGGATGTTTGAGATATCATTAATAGATATTTGAGAGATGATAGAAGGATAATAGGAATAGTTACTGGCATGCAGAAAGACATGTATAAGATAAATGATAAATGGTAGGTTGATAATAGTTGATACATACATACAGACAGACAGACAGACAGACATAGATGGCAAATACCCATTAAAATGTTTCAATACAGATTAAGTTGCAGGGTTTTTCACTATCCACTTGTTTTACATGTTTTCCATTTACCTTGTCAGGGTGACAAATGAAGTGGTATATGTTGTTGTCCTGCCTTATGTACAGCATTTTAAGTCACATTGATCACCATTTAGTTCATGCAAAACTGAGCAATAGAAATGCAATATTTATTGGAAATTTACTAAAATTTATATTAGTAGTCACAAGGATGAGCATAGTAAACATGTATTTTATTTTTTCCATTACATTATGCAATGTGTCTTTCGAAGAATTAAATGTTAATGAAAATATTAGATACTCATGGCAAATGAATGTGCCATAAAGTATGATTTTTCTTCAGGCAATATAATTTACAACCCATTGTTTTTCTTAAAATCCTATTGTAGTTTAGACATCGATGTGTTACAGATAACAATATGAAGCAAAACAAAATCTGGTAAGAATTACCCATAGATATCATAAATGTTCAATACAACCAAGACAGAAGAATCTATGAATTAAATATTTATCCTGAATAAGTTTAAAATTTCTGAGACTCATTGTATATTTGTAAGCCCAGGGACTTAACAGCCTTGTAGGAAAATCACACAGTGTCTCTAGTGCAGTTTTGTACATTTATCAAAAGCACTCTACTTAAGGAGCATGGTAAAATATTGATAAGGGTGAGTTAATTTGCCTGAGGGGAACAGAGCAGCCAGTGGGCCTTCTCCAGAGCTGAAATGTCAACAGTCAAGACAGCAGCATCATTAAACAGCATTTCTCCTGGAAACTTGACAGAACTGACCTGTATTCTCCTGTGCACTCCAAAAGTAATAATGAATCAGTAGAGAATATGAATCACTTTTATCACAAACTACAACAAATATTTTAACATTTATTATTTTAGAATATAAAATATTTTAAGATGCTATAGTCCAAGAGTATACTTTGGATTCATAAAGTATGTCTAGAGTTATAACAATTTTAACTAATAATAGGGCTTTAACTAATGCCCTGATATTTATTGTTTTGCTCATTGCCCTTATTTGTTTAAAAGAAAAAACATGTCTTCAGACAGGGAGTATTTGTTTTTTTTATTTTATTTTTTTGTATAGAATAAAGTTTATTCAGAGCAGAGGATGGGAGTTAGAGAGGCAGAGAGAGAGAGAGAGAGAGAGAGAGAGAGAGAGAGAGAGAGACAGAGACAGAGACAGAGACAGAGAGACAGAGACAGAAACAGAGACAGAGAAGTGGAGGCTGGCCATGACCACATGGAGAGAGCGGGGAGGGGAGGAGAGCCCAAGAGGGGCAGAGAGGAGAGAGTGCCAAGAGGCAAGAGTGATGAGAGAAAGTTGTCATGTTTTGTTTTGTTTTGTTTTGTTTTTTGGAATTGTCTTTTTCGACACAGGGTTTCTCTGTATAGCCCTGGCTGTCCTGGAACTCACTCTGTAGTCCAGGTTGGCCTTGAACTCAGAAATCTGCCTGCCTCTGCCTTCCAGAGTGCTGGGATTACAGGCGTGTGCCACCACCGCCCAGCTTTTTGATTTTCAAGTTATTCTAGTAAGATCATTTTTTTTTAGACCTGAAATAGCGGAGCTTGGATATGGTATAAAAGAAGATAGTTTGAAGTTTATACCAGTCAGGAATATTTAGAGAAATAAAATGTACATTTTATGAGAATATAAATATGTATATAAGGTATTAATATACAGATTATGTAAATAGAAACACATTCCATTAATGTATACAAGATATGCAAATACAAGTCAGCAATTTACAAGATATTTATTAGTTCATATTCATTCTAACAATATATATTTAAATATATATGACACTTTATTTATTGTATAACTATATTTTATGCATGTCATATTTAAACTTAATTACTAGATTACATAACCATGTTTTCCAAATACCATATATATATATATATATATATATATATATATATATATATATATGATGGGAATGAATTTTGTTAACTAAAACTAGTCAATATAACTTAATCTAAAAGCAGAAATATTTTATTTAGCAACTATTAAAGGTTCAAACAAACAGTTGTCTTCATGCATGCAATCATATATGTAATATTGCTTAATAAGCTTCATATCTAAGTATATATCAACCTCACTATGGTATGAGTTAATCACTCACTTGGTTTTGGACACCTAGAACTCTCACAACCCTTTCCATTCAAAAAAGCTCCCAGCAAACTCACTTTTTTGTACACCCGGAGTTCTGGAAACTCACTTTTTTGTACACACGGAGTTCTGGAAATCATATGTACTCATGAAATGAGAAACAGAAGAAGGGCCAGGATTGGTTTACAGTTGGAGCTCCAGCTGGTAAGGCATGATTTGAGAAGATATAAGCTATTTTCTTCTCGCTTCTCTTATTATCATTAAACTGCAGTCTGGTCAACCATACCAGAGGTCATATGCTTCACTAAAAACTCATACCATAGTGAGGTTTATATATATTTAGATATGAAGCTTATTAAGCAATATTACATATATGATTGCATGCATGAAGACAACTGTTTATTTGAACATTTAATAGTTACTAAATAAAACATTTCTGCTTTTACATTAAGTTATATTGACTAGTTTTAGTTAACAAAATTCATTCCCATCATATATACATATAGGATATTTGGAAAACATGATTATGTAATCTAGTAATTAAGTTTAAATATGACATGTATAAAATATTTATAGAATTATACAATAAACAAAGTGTCATATATACTTAGATATATATTGTTAGAATGAATCTGAACTAATAAATATCTTGTAAATTGTTGACTTGTATTTGTATATCTTGTATACATTAATGGAATGTGTTTCTATTTACATAATCTTTAATGCATAATCTGTACATAATGCTCTCTGGCAAAACTTATCACCCCTCCCCATGAATAGAGTAAGATAAAGATAAATTGGCAATTTTACAATACGTTTTCAAGGAACCACATCTACTTTGATTATCTAGGAAGCAGTCCTTTTATGTGGACAGAGAATTTAATGTTCAAATTTATTTAGCATCTTCACAAGAAGAAAACAATCCCAAAATTGTTTTTTTTTTTTTGTGAACAGTAAGGTAGCTTCTTTGAAACTTGTTCTCAAGTACCTAACTTGTCATATTTATTAATTGTTCTGAGAATTTCCCCTGAACTGATGTTCATGTGATATACAAGTTTTTCTTTCATTTTTTAATTTTTAATTTTTTAATTTTCTTTTTGAGACAGGGTTTCTCTGTGTAGTCCTGGCTGTCCTGGAACTCACTCTGTAGACCAGGCTGGCTTTGAACTCAGAAATCTACCTGCCTCTGCCTCCCAAGTCCTGGGATTAAAGGCGTGTGCCACCACCGCCAGGCTTCTTTCATTTTTAAATTATTTTTATATATTGTTTACAGTCCAGACACTGTCCCCTTCAGTGTTTGCCCTCTCACAACTCCCTCATTCCATTCCCTGCCCCCCTCCATCTCTAAGAGGATGTCCCAACCCCCTCTATCCCCACCTGACCAGACCTCCCCGCTTCCTTGGACCTCAAGTCTCTTGAAGGTTAGGTTAGGTGCATTTTCTCTGATGCACCCAGCAGTCCTCTGCTGTATCTGTGTCAGGGCCTCATATCACTTGGTATACGCTCCCTAGTTGATGGCTCACTGTCAAGAGATCTTAGGTGGCCAGGTTAGTTGGGACTGCTGGTCTTACAGGGTCACCCTCCTCAACTTCTTCCAGCCTTATGAAATTTCAAATGATTTTATTTTACATTCTGCAAACAACTCTTCAACAACAACAAAGCTGATATTATTTAAACCACTATATCTCAGACAGTATTCATTATACCATTAAGCTCTTAGTGGTAAAAAAATTACATTTTAGAAAAATATATATACAGTTTCCAGCAACATTTAGAAAAAATTGTCCATTTAGATTTAAGGATTATAGGACCTTGTTCAAACCAAATGACTAAATATATGAGAAAAATATAATTTATTCAGCATGAATATATTTTGAAAACATTTATGGTTTTACCAATAAATACAACACTACTCTTACTCATAGTACAGTCGCTCATTGTTTTGTTGTTTATAAATACTTTATTTAATATACAATATTTCATATTTACCATATATTACATATGGCACATTACACATTACATAATATATATTAATTTGGAATGAGTCCATCCTCATTCCCTACCCATGAACTTCTTCTCCATCTACTTAACCCCAGTCTTTTGCTTTCTTTTGTCTCTCTTCTCAATTTAATAACCAGACTCCCTTAATGCCTGAATGTGCATGTGTGTGGCCACCAACTAGAGCATATGTAGCTTCTTCATGCCTGCATCTGTAAGAAAACTAAAAACACCTTGCCCCAGACTCCTTTGATTTCCAGTACCTTTCTCTTCAGAGAGCATTGTGACTTTGTGAATCTCCCATCTCTGCCTCTAGTGCTGGGATTTTGGCTGCCTTGGTCTTGTTCATGTCTTGTGTACACATGGAGGAACCATGGCTCCAGCTGTTTTTGTAGCAGAGGATGGCCTAATCTGGCATTACTGGGAGGAGAGGCTCTTGGTCTTGTAAAGGCTCAATGCCCTGTGTAGGGACATGCCAGGGCTATCAGGCAGGAGTGGGTGGGTGGGCGAGGGAGCACCCTCATAGAAGCAGGAGGGTGGGGTGATGAGATAAGGGGTTTGTGATGGGGAAACTGGGAAGGAGGATAACATTCAAAATGTAAATAAATAAAATAATTAATAAAAGCTAATTAAAATAAAATAAAAACGTAAAAGTAATCATTTTCTTACAGTCTAGACTTCATCACCCTCCTGGTCTGCCCCCAACCACTTCCCAACCCATATCTCCTCCCCACTCTGTCTCATCTCCAAAAGGATGTTCCCACCTTAGCCCTCACCCCACCAGGCCTTCCCACTCCCCAATTTCTTTACACCTGTGTTATATATGAATGTATCTCATAAATTTAATAATATCCATATGTGTTTATAAAGAACATATGATTAGGGAAATTCTTTAAAATCTACAAATAGAATTACCATATGATACAGTAATACACATCAGTTTGTGAATTCTAAAGGAAAAGAAATAATATAGACAAGAGTCACCTTGACACACATATTTTGCACAATTGCAACATTTGCAAGAACTAAATGAAGGAATTAAACAACATCTTTAATCAAAGTATAACTGCATGAAAATTTTTTGTGAATATGCATGAAAATATTATTAAGCAATAAATCAGTGAAAATTCATAATTCCCTGCATCATATATTATACTAAACGACATCATGTAAAGTGCAGTGAATCTCTTAATGACATATACCACATTCTCTCCCAATTGAAATTAAATCATTGATGTAAGTAGAGAACAGCCTAAAAATTTTACTGCATGTCAAGGACACAAAATATAGAAAATAGAAAGAACTGTTAATTGATATAGAAGTCAATATGTTGAACATGATAGATAAACTCTAATGCTAAAAACTGTTAAGTAGGAAAGCAGTGGTTGACAACAATTTTTAAATGTTTTAAAGTAGCTGGTAGACGTTTGAATGTTCATACATAAAGAGAAGAAGAAGAATGTCTTAGATATGTCAGTTATCCTGATGCAATAATTGTACATGGTATTGTTTTGAAGTGCCAATTTTTATCATATAATTAAGTATAATTAGTATGTATCAATTAAAATTATACATATGTTGTAAAGAAAAGTATTCACCATGATGACTATAATGTATTAGTGATTATTAGGTATCATTAACGGTGTAATTCATATATACTGTGTTCTGGTTTTAATTCATTTGTTTTATTGATTTAGTGAAACCTATTAAAATTGAATCATTTTTGAGTATATCTTTACTTTTCTAAAAGTTTTTCCTTAAATTGTTCATGCCCTAAAACTCTTTAGATTTTTATGTCTTGTAGTTGTAAATATTTAAGACTAAACTGTTTAAGATAGTTTAGTTATATACACACAGATTGTGTGGTTTTCTAGTTAGTTCCTTTTCTATAATTTGGAGGGGAGTTTATTTCTAATTAGGTGGCAGTGAGCTCCCCTTTGCTAATACAACCTTCTCTGACATACGTGATTAGTGCCTCCACAGCCTAATTTTTTCATAGAAATGACTTTCCTGTGTTTTAAAATATATTTTACTTATTCATCAACAGTCTCAGAGATGCACACAATGTATTTTGATTCTGTAAACACCTTATATCCTCTCACATCTTTCTGCAGAAATTGCTAAATCATCTGCCATCAAACTTCATGTAATCATCCTCAGGATACTCAGAGTAAAATCAATGCTTCCAGTGTAACAATTATTTTAAAATATGTGTTTTGCATTTCTCTGGTTTGTGCAATTTTGATGCAACCATTCTCTGGTTCATTGGCCTGTTCCACTATTCATAAGCTCATGTTTCTCTCCAAATCTCCTGAGATTTTTCTACCACTTGTTTTAAAAATGTGTGGTTTGCTTTGCACTATTGTTTTCATCTTTAAATAGAATTTAGTGAGCTCTTTAAATCAAGGGGCTGATTCTTGCTAACACTTGAACTTTTTCACTATGTATGTCTTCAAGTGTTTTGTTCTTTATTCTGGATAGTTTAATTTCTTATACATTGAGATGATTGCAGTCACTGCTTATTTACTTATATTATCTTTGCTTGTTTTTGTTTAACTGCTTTTATTATTTGGTTGTTTTTTTATTTTCAGACCTCTTGACCCATTAGTTGATGTTTTCAAACCTCCCTATTTTGGTCTGGATTTAGCAATTTGGCTAAATTAGGATCATCTAGGAAAATGCAACCTCAAATGAGGAAAAACTTTTCATCAAATTTCTTGTAGGCAAGTTTGATGGACATTTCTTTGAAAAAATATTTTATTTTTTTCTTTATGTTTAATTGTTTTGTCTGCATGTAAGTCTGTTTACTAGTTAAGTATCTGGTGTCCATAAAGGCTAGAACTGGGTAGATAATCCCCAGGATAGTGGTTATGGACCCATGTGAGTGCTGGCAATCTATCTGCACCCTGTGAAAGAATCAGTTCTTAATTGATACTCATGACTTCCCCACCTCCTGTGGTCAATTTCTTAATTAAGGATGGTAGTGCCCAGTGTGCAGATGGTCCTGAGTGCTATCAGAATGCTGAGAGAGCCATGGGAAGCAAATCCCAAAGCAACGTTGACTCCATGGTCTCTGCTTCAGTTTCTGCCCCCAGATTCCTGCTTGTCTGCCTTTCCTCAATGGTAGACTGTGATCATGAAGAGTAAAACAAATTACCTCTTTCCTTCCCTATTTAAAATTGGTAATGGTCTATATTACAGAATACAAAGAAAGGTAGAACATTCCTTATGGATGGTAAATGATTTTAAATATATTATTTTAAATATATTATTAAGTTCAATTTTGAAGTTGATCTCTGCATGGCTTGTTTCTTGACTTTTTTCCTAAACCATATTTTGATTAAATCTTTTAACATTTGTGATAATTCTATTTTTTTCATAGCTGGTTGTTTAAATAAATTTTTATATCGCTTCCAGATTATATAACGGTGGAACTTCAATAATTCTATTATTTTTCTCGTATGTGATGGCAATTGTTTGCTCTAATCAGTATTAAGGTGTGTTTTGTTGAGAAAAAAACTTTTATTTCAGCATTAAGTTGATGTCTTTATTTGCCCTTTGAAAGCAAGATTATGAAGATTGGGATACTATAGACCAAGGTTAGACTTAACATTGAAATTGTTATTTCTGAGAATCCATACGGAGTTTAACAGTTACTCTTGGTGAAAACCATTTTTACTGAATGGAACTCAGAGATTCCTTATCCTATGAGCCCTGGTAGCTGTTGGTGAGAGTGAATCCCATTCCCCAGTGGTTCTTCCTTTTCTAAGAAAGGCTAAATAGTCAGGTAAGAAGCCTACGAGGTCTATATGTCTCTCTCTGGGATATTCTTTCTTTCTCTTGTAGCTTCTTCTCTCAAACACACACACACCCCAGTCATCTTGCTTCTGTAGCCATCTTTCTGTAGAGCTTGTTGGCTCAACTCTGGACTAATACTGCTCTGCACTTAGATTTAGTTAATGACTTTCAACAGACTGCCAGGATGGTCTTAGTTCTCATTCAATTTTCCCATTCCATAGGGATCAATGTTCTGTATTCCATCTTTCCAGATTTGAAATAGTTTTGTGTTGTTAAATAAATAAAAAAATATTCTCTGGTTTTCAGTTGTCAGATTAAAAAATGCAGTCTGAAAAGAACAGAGGAGTGGCCCCTGGTTCTGGAAAGACTCAATGCAACAGAAGAGGGAAGTGGGAAGGAGTTGATGGGGGAACAGGGGGAGGGAAGAGGGCTTATGGAACTTGCAGGGAGTGGGGACCCAGAAAATGGGAAATCATTTTAAATGTAAATAAAGAATACATCAAATTAAAAAAAAAAGAAAAAAAAGAAAAAAAGGAAAAAAAAAAAGAAAAGCAAAAAAAAAAAAAATGCAGTCTGGAAACAACTTCATTACGTGATCTCTCATCTCATGACCAGCAGTGAAAACCCAACTCTATTTTTTTTGTCCTTATAATTTTGTCACTAGAAGGCATTATTCAATACTACTTTTCCATCTGGTTCAAAACTATACTGTCACTTTGCTTGATCCCTTCAGGAAATACCAATTCTATCCTGTTCTGGAAATCATCAAGGATCTGTTTGTCCAGATTGTGTATGTAGTGTGATTGTGTTCTCAAGGATATCTCCTATAGTTGACCACACTTATTTCTCTACCAAAATACCCATAAGTGAACTATTCACAGAAGAAATAGTAGATCCACATAAAATAATATAAAACTGTGCAGAAAATTTGAATAGTTAACATTGATTTTTAAGGAGAAAAATCATGAAAGTTAGTTGAAATTTGTTTAAGAATGCATAATGACCTTTCCGTAAGACTTGGCTGAAGTAGAATTTAATCCAGAAATTGAAAAATGGTGGTTATTTTTATTCAAAGTAAAATATTATTTCACTTTATTATTATTATTATTATTATTATTATTTATTATTATTATTATTTTACAGTACCATCATTATCCCCTTTCTGGTCTACCCTCATACAGTTCCTCAACCCATTCCTCCTCCCCCATCTCCAAGAGGATTTTCCCACCCCTTCATATGCCACCAGACCTCCCCAGTCTCTGAAGTCTCCAGTTTCTTGATGATTAGGTGCATCTGTGACTGAGTCCAGACCTCTGTTGTATATGTGTCAGGGCCTCATATCAGCTGATGTATGCTGCCTGGTTGATGGCTCAGTGTCTGAGAGATCTCGTGGATCCAGGTTAATTGAGACTGCTGATTTTTTTAAGGTGTTGCCCTTCTCAATTTCTTCCAGCTTTTCCCTAATCCAACCGTGGGAGTTCCCCCGGGGTTCTGTCCATTGGTTGAGTGCAAGTATCTGCTTCTGTCTCAGTCAGCTGCATGTTAATACTCTCTCAGGGGGCAGTCATGCTAGGACAGGAGTCTGTAAGCACACCAGAGTATCAGTAATAGTGTCAGGCCTTGGAGCCTCCCCTTGAGCTAGATCCCATTTGGGCTGGTCACTGGACCTCCCCTCCCTCAGTTTTCTCTCCACTCTTGTCCCTTCTGTTCCTGTAGAGGGACAATTCTGGTTAAGAGTTTCTGACTATGGGTTGGCAACTTTACATCCCTTTTAAATCAGATCTTTGCACCTTTACAATAGGGAATTGGCCCTTCCAGCACTCACAATGGTCTGTGCTCTTAGTTCCTGATGCAGTCAAGTGTAGTCTACTGAGTACCTCTATCAGGATAATTTGGTTTACATAGGTGTTTCAAGAACATAATGAGAACAATAAATCTCTTATGTGTTTAGTCTAAAAGGTTCTTTTTCCTTTATTGTAAATTTCTTACTGGAGGCTTACTCTGTTATCTGTGACAACCCAGCCGGGCCTTCTCAGTTAAACTGGGTTTTAATTATCAGGTTTTGGGGGCTTCTTTACATGTTGACTATCTTTACTAAAAATATTAAAAGAAGTACAGTATTATGTTTTTACACAGTTTGATTTGAGATCACTATTAGTAGTCCTATATTGAAAACATGCTTTTGTTTGGTTAAATTGTTTTAAAATCATTTGGGAAGCTAATTCTGTGTTATTAAAATAAAACATTATTAAACTTAGAAATGTTTTGGATTTTTTTACTTAAAGATTTTCATTGCATAAGAAACTCACTCAGATGCTAAGAAATGCTTTGGGGAAATCTCTATAAAATAGTTCAAAACTTATTTGTTAACCAGTGCAGTCTTTTATATGTGGAAGTGTCATCATAATTCTTTCTGCCTGAAGAGATGATCTTTTTAACTTTAGTTACATCCTCAGTAGGAGGCTGCTTGCAGTCACCAATCCCTGCTTCTTGCCCTTGACTAAATATTCAAACTATTCTTAGATCATCCCAGCATATATATGAGCTCCAATCATTCTCTCATGCAGGGAAGCATGAGAAAAAATGAATCTGCTGGGGTGGCATATTCATTCTGTATTACTTCTGCTGCTGATTAGAAACAAAACAATCTTTTTCCATTCTGTTTAACAGAAAAGAAACAAGCAAAATAAGGTAAATTCCAAACAATCAATATGTGTATTTCTATTGAATCATTTATTCTGAACATACCAAGACACTATCAATTGTACAGTAATATATTCACTGAAACAACTTTATTTTGACATCAGATCTATTCATTATAAACATTCACCTTATACAGGCTAGATACGAGGATGCATGACAATGCTAGAGAAGAATGGATAAGACAAGAGAAAGTGAATGTATTTGGAAAACCAGTGTTAGCAATGTGCTTATTTTATTTCTGTCCATAAAACTCATATTGAAATGATGGGTAGGTAAATTCAGGTATGGTTTATATGGTGGACACTTGTATTAGTTACATTTTCTCCTGATGACAAAAGTGACTTAAATTAGAAAATCTTACCTAGGTTAACATGGCTAACATGGCTAACAGTTAATCATTTGGGAGGCTAAACCACCACCCCCCCTTGAAGTACAGTGAAGGCAGCTAGTCATGTTCTTCCAGAAGCAGAGGAAAATGACTGCTGCTTTTCTGCTTTCCTCCTCCTCCTCCTTCTCCTGCTCTTCCTCCTCATGCTCCTCCTCCTCCTGCTCCCCCTCCTTTTCCTTCTCCTCCTCCTGCACCACTTCCTCCTCCTGTTTCCCCTGCTCCTGCTCCTCCTCCTGCTCCTCCTGCTCCTCCTCCTCCTGCTCCTCCTGCTCCTGCTCCTCCTGCTCCTGCTCCTCCTCCTCCTCTTCCTCTTCCTCCTCCTCCTCTTCCTCTTCCTCCTCCTCGTCCTCCTCGTCCTCCTCGTCCTCCTCGTCCTCGTCCTCGTCCTCCTCCTCCTCCTCCTCCTCCTCCTCCTCCTCCTCCTCCTCCTCCTCCTCCTCCTCCTCCTCCTCCTCCTCCTCTTCTTCTTCTTCTTCTTCTTCTTCTTCTTCTTCTTCTTCTTCTTCTTCTTCTTCTTCTTCTTCTTCTTCTTCTTCTTCTTCTTCTTCTTTCTTCTTCTTCTTCCAGGGTCCTAACCTATCTATATTTAAAGTAGACCTTTCTTCTTCAATTAATGTTATCTAGAAAATCGTTGCAAAATATGCCAATATTTGTTGGGATTGTTGTGACTCTAAATCCTTTCAAGTTACTGATCAAGCTTAAGCATGGCAGATATATGTTCTGTTACTGAGTGTGGGGTGTGCACACACATACATATGCAAAAAAGGAAGAAATTATAAGAGAAAATAAAACTCCACATATATGCAGAGTCATGCACAGTGTAGTGTTAACTAATTTCAACAAAGACATTGGACACATTCTCACCAATGCATGTTGAAGATGACTTTGTACCTTCTAATATGATCTTCATGCCTCCCTCTTGTTTTGCTTAATATATATTCATTTTATCAGTGTATCATTAACTCCCACCAATATATTTTTAACTCATTAGAAATGAAGAAGATACAGTCTTTAATATTCACTTTTAATTTTAAGTTATGGATACATGTAAGAGTCTCTGTGTATATCCCAAAAGTGTACAGGTGAATGTGGAGTCCAGAAGATGATGTCATTTTCTTTAATGTTAGAGTATGAAGTGGTAGTGACACACAGGTTGAGTACTGGGTACCTAGCTCAAGTTATCTGGAAGATTGGAAAGTGCTCACAGTCTCTGAGCCCAAGCCGTCTTATTCTCCTAGAGTTTCTATTTGGCTCTCTCTAATAGACTCTATGAGGTACCTGTCACAGGTTCCTTCTTCACACAGAATGGATTCACCATTCATCTGTAGACTATGGCTGTATCTTTTGATTACCTGATGTGTTAGTCACTGCTGAATGAATAGAAAGGAATCATATCCTGCTCTACATTTTGGCAGGAAGAGTAATTCACTGCTGGAATCTGAGCTAAAATTAGACTCCATACCAGAGAGAATTATGAGCACCTTGTGATGTCCTACACGATACTATGGAACATTTTTCTACACTGCTGTACTTTGCATCACTGTCTTAGCAATGCTTTTCACGCAACCTTAGAGTTTTTAGGAACTCCCTGAATTGGTGAAAATCCAATTATTCACAAATCACTTTGGACATAAGATGTTGGGTAATCTTGAATAAACCATCTATTATAGACCAATTTCATAATAAAATTGTAGAAAATAATCCTTTATCAACACATTTGGATATTTTCAAGTAAATCAAAGAGATGCATCTGATGAATTGCACATTATAGTTTTCTCTATATTACATAATCTCCAGACTGACAACTTCTTTTAGTTGAATCATCTGTTTTTTTTTTCAAAAAGAATCTTCACAAAGTCTACAGAGAACAGCTGCCTGTGCTTGCAGCTGCTAGACAGACATATATTAGCATAGTTTCTATTTGTACCAGAGCAGATGAAACATAGAAAATGAAATAGTAATACCTTCTAAGTTTACCTTCCTTCCTCTTCCAAGCCTCAACTCCATCATTACTTTCCCACCACACCCCTTCCCTTCCCTAAATTTGCTTCTCTCTTTCTCTGTCTCTCTGTCTCTCTGTCATCTCTCAGTCTCTCTGCCATCTCTCGGTCCCTCTATCATCTCCCTGTGTTCTGTTTTTCATTTTATTTCTATCTCTCTTTTACTTACTCTTTCTCTCTTTGACACACACACACACACACACACGCACACACACACACACATGCTGCCTTTCTTCCCTCCTCCTTCCATCCCCACCCCCTTACTCTCTGAAGCAGGGATTTTGGAATGAAAAAATGTGGCTGTGTAGGTCAGAAAACACCATACAGCAGTTATATCTCCTTGACTATGTAGGTCTCAGTGACAGCTCAACAGCATTTTTCTGGTGAGCCATTTTTATGACCTTAGCCATTTATTTCTATGTTAAAAGATTTAATGCATATATTTTAATTGCATGTTAAAAACCCTTGTAATTATAGGAACACATTTACCCAAATGAAATTTCTAGTGTGTATATATCGTAGTAAAATATGAAGGGTTCTATTTTATGAGAAGAGGTATATGAATGAAATGGACATATTAATTTATAACAAACTTTGATCCTAATACTTGCAAATAATTAGAAAAAGCAGTAAATATATTTAAAGAATTTATTGCAACATCATATGGAAGAAAATCACTTCTGATATTAATCTCTGTCTTATAACTTTGCTGATACAATTTCTTTATTTACCAGGATGAATAAAAAGTAAAACTTTATAAAAAAATTTTAGAAAACTTGAAAATTCAAAGAAAATGACTCAAGTGTGTTTGATATACTTATTTCTTGCACACTGTGAGGAATACAAAAATAAGCCAACATCATTATCTGTAGCTATTATTTACACTGCTATCTAGTTTCACATATTCACAAAACATATTTGAATTGTCTATGAATTTCTAAAGCACACTGGAGAATGTTTCACTTGCTCTAAATAATTGAGTACATGGTCACTTCATCGCATTAGAGTGACATTCAAAAATTCTATTTATGAACTGTGGCATATTGAGACCTGTGGGGTTTTCAGTGAATAATTAAAAAATCTACATTACCAAGCAGTTAGGAAACTTATGAATGCAGGTAGACAACATGATATTTATTCAATGAAAACCTTACAATATGCCAGTATCTTAATATACAACAAAGTGCATGAAAGCAATGACCAGTGAGCACCTGATCAGCCATCTCAGCAAGGAGATTGTTATAGTAATATAATTGCTATGGCATTTGCAACTACTTCTTACACCATTAAGTTTTTTTTTTCAGTTATTTAGTAACTATGAACCTGGCTTTACTATTTGCCACATTTTTTCTTTTATTCTTTCATTAATTTACATTTTTATTCACTTTACATCCTGATCACTGTGTCCCACTCCTCCTGGTGCCCTCTTCACACAATCCCCTCCCAAACCTGTCCCCACCCCTTCTCCTCCAAGAGGGTAGAGAGACCTAGTCCACATATCCATACAGTTAATCCAAAGAGCTAGGCTTATACTCTCTCACTGAGTCGAGACAAGGCAGCCCAGTCAGGGGAATAAGATCCCAGATTGGCAACAGCTTTAGGGACAGCTCTGTTACACTTGTTGTGGGAGTCACATGAAGACCAGTCTGTACATCTATTACATATGTGCAGAAACTCCAAGGTCTATCCCGTTTATGCTCTTTGGTGCTTTATTGTCTGAGAGCCTTAAGAGTCCAGGTTAGTTGACTCTGTTGGTAATATTGTAGAGTTCTATTCCCGCTAGGGCCCTAGCTCCTTCCATCAACTCGTCCATAAGACTAAAGGAGCTCCCTCCAATATTTTGCAGTGGTTCTCTGTCTGTTTCAGTCAGCTGCTGGGTAGAGCCTCTCAGAGGATCCAATGCTAGACTTCTGTCTGCAAGTGTAACAGAGTATCATTAATAGTGTCAGTGATTGGTATTTGTCCTTCAGAAGGGACTCAAGTTGGAACAGTCATTGGTTGGCCATTCCCTCAGTTATGTGTCATATTTACAGCAATTTACCATGAGTAAATTGTCTCTATCACTGGATGGCAATTCAGATATGATCCACTGATGAGTTTAATTTTATTCTCATAATTGAGAAATGCTGAGTGACTGAAGCCTTCGCAATGACATGGGTGTATATGCATTTATAAATGATGTGTATATTTGCTATAATACATGTCTTTCTGTATCTGTATAAATATATAAAAATTGGTTTACTCTAAGAATGTAAAGATTTAGATACTAATTAAGAAGGCTAACTAGAAAGAGTAAGAGAGCTAGGTGTATATCTGACAAATATAATAGATGTACTCAGGCTACTGGGTTATGCCATGTTATATGTAAATGTAGTTAGGTACCAACATTATATACCCAGATATCCTTTTGTCACTTTAATAAACCTCCAATTTGTTCTATAATGCCAAATCCAGCTGCAGAAACAAATTAAAATGAGTTGTACAACATTAATATCCATTGCTAATATTTTTCAAGAGTAATTTGCTTTTTCAAAAATAAATTCTAGAAATTTTAGAGCTATTTCATTGACTTCATGAAACTCTATATGTAAGATAAGAAAAATATGCACTTACTATAAAATAGGAGAATAAAATGGGTCATGAGTCTAAAAATATACATAAAACAGTGGCAAATGTTTACAGAGTCACCAGATTGTAAATTTTCATGAGCAGTTGGTCTCAGAACCTTGTGTAAATACCAGTTTAGCAAATTATGAGCATAAAATACCAAGATTTACATAGGAGGATGGGCTGTTAAGGGAATTAGAATATATTTAGCTCAATAGAAATTCGGCTGGAAAAATAAACATCATTTCATATTTGTGTACTTTCTTTCTTCCCACTTAGAAGAGAGAAAGACAATCTATATTTTGTGTTGTTTTAAATTCCAATATTGCATTACCATGAATATATGTAAATTTTCATGTGCAGTTGGTCTCAGAATCTTGTGTAAATATATATGTTAATATATTAATATTCATAATATATTAATATAATATATATGTTAATGGCTTAAGCTGTGCCTGAAAGCAGTCTTGGCCATGATTGGAATGTATGAAAATACCAAGGCCTACAAAGAATACAAGGACAAAAAAAATCCCTGTCAGAATACCTCTAAACCCTAGGTAGCAAGTATCCATCATTTCTAAATATTGTTAACGTCAACACCAACCTGAAATCTGTCCTTTACTGTTGAAAGAACTGGGTTGAGGTTTAATCTGTCAAAATATATCATGAACAGTTGTTTAAGTTGACTTTTGAAAGGAATTTGGCAGTTCTTACCAGGAGATTAAAATGCATTCATGAATAGATAAGAGAGAGAAGTCCCAATGCTTACACAGTCCTTGTGCTTAAAATAATAAAGATTCCAATTAGCATGCTCTTTCATCCACTTTCCTGCATAGTAATTCTAAAGAAAGAGGAGATGCCCACATAGTCACTCATCCCTGTCCTTGATGTATGACATTGAATTAATGATGTCAGAGATACAGACTAAGACAGAAACTCATCAATTCCCCTGAAGAAGCTTACACTCCACTTAAAATAAAGATAAATGCATTGCTTTTGGTCGTGACAGCCAAAATAGAGGTCAGTGATTACCTGTAGGAGAGGGCATGATTGAAGTACTTCAAAGGCAGTTTGCTAAAGAAGAAGAGACACCAGAGGAAACAGGAAGGCAGAAAGGAGATTAAAAGCTCTGTTACTGTCAAGAGTGAAGCCAGTTTCCCTGCCCCTTCTTCGCCATTTTCCCTGTTTCTGATTAATCAGCACTGTTCTTTCTTGAAGACAATTCTGTTTTGAAATGTGGTATTTTAAATAGCTGATTCCTTTCTGAAACACAAGCACAATTCTCAAAACAAGAACAGTATATAGAAAGGATAAAGTATTCATTCTGCCAATCCAACTCCATTACACATAGTCAACTCATTTGTTTGTGGATAAGTGAGTGTATTGTGCATTGCTACATTGAGACCATCTAGCAGGTGTGCTCTGTTTTCCTTTGCCTGAGTTGCATTGCTGGATTTAACAGATATGTTTTAAAATGCCAATGCATCTTAGCTTTTGACATAGTTAGCAACATAGCATGATACTGACAGCCCCCTCACTTCGCTTTTTTGTTGGTTTGCTGGATTATTTTATTCACTAAAAAACTACAAAAAATTGACTACACATGTTAATATTTTATAAATTTAATATGTTGACACAAGAGATATTTAGGTAAACAATAAAACTTCATTTCTATTAAGAGGTCGATGGGTAATAGGGACCTGATACTTTGTTCTCAGACTAGTAATTCAGCAAATACTTGTGATGGGACCAGTTTAAGGTTGGAAGACCTCAACGTTCTCCTGAAACTGTCTCCCAGGAGTGTTCCAATAGAACAAATGGAAACTCATAGTCCTGGGTTCACAGGTGGTACACTAGAATTTACAGCCAACAGCCCACATAAATCCATAATTTACACAGCTAATTCTGAGTTGCCAGCTGCCACCAGGTGGCACCAAATACAATTTAAAAATGAATGGATTCAGTGGGTGTCCCTGTTGGTGTTAAGCTGGGCACTCTTGTCTTCAGTATTTTTTGCAACTTACAATTCAACATGTTGAGATTATGTTTCTCTTGTTTCAGAGGAGTTTGCTCTTCAGGGTTTGAAATTGGAAAAAAAATCCCACCATGGTAGAATATTAAGATTTAATCACACTTTCAGTGTGTGATTTTTTAGGGAAGCTGAAAAGTCACACATGGTATATCCACTGAATTCTTTTAACACCCCCTTAGCTAAGGCATGGAGGTATGGGCAGAATAACTGCTTGAACAGTGCATTTGCCGTGGTTTATTTTCTTCTGGTTTTGACAGATGATAACAAGGATGGTATATTGACCCCAGTTTCCATTAGATGCAATATTGGTAAAGACAACTTAGCCCTTTGAAGAACCTACTATTTTCTAAAGTAGATGATTCTAAATCACCTGGTGATTTATCACATTTATATTTATTAATTTATTTCCTAGTTGGATATTGATTGATTACACCATGCCTGGGTGTTATATATGAAATAGTGAATCAAATAAAAAAAAGTCTTTTAATTCTAGTGTGAAGAAAAAAAGTAATTCACAACTCCATAGACCCTGCAGTTCTGAACTGGGAAGGCTGCCTCACCCTTAATTTTTCCAGAACCCAGGAAGTTATACACACAGAGCACCATAAGTTCAAGATTACCAAAAGCCACATTATCAATGACCTGTTTCTTATTTAATTATTTGGGTTCTAGTAATTGTCAAATGCAGTGGATAAGAAATAAAGGCAACAACTCTGCTTAATCTATGCTACATCGGACTACCTTACACCTTACATTCTCTTCAGATAACCTTTCCCCTCTTTTCTTGCCTATCATAGACTCTTTAGCTTGAAAATTCTGGATCAGCTGTGCTAATGAAACAGCTCAGCAGGTATAAATACTCACTGCCAGGATGATTAACTGAATCTGATCTCTGGGCCAGAAGGAAATCTTTTTCATAGTGAAAAAACTTTTAAACTCTGGAGGTAGTTCTCTGACCTTGACATTTGCACCATGAGGCACAGGCATGCCTATAAAATATACATACATATAAATACGCATATGCAGAAGTGTGAATGTGTGTGTGTGTTTCAAGAAACCACATCCAATTTCAGATTTGATAATTTACTTGAGAGACACAAAACATAGAAAAGCAGCCATTGTTCTTCAGCCTCCATTATAAAAACAAATTACCGGAGGACAACTATTCTAGGCTCCAGTCTGCTAGCTCAACATGACATCAGTCATAGTGTCAGGGTTTGGTGTCTGCGCATAGGGTTGGTCACTGGATGACCTTTCCTTCAGTTTCTCCTCCATTTTTCCCCTGCATTCCCTTTACAAAGGAACAATGCTGGGTGACATATTTTGAAGATGGGTGGGTGATCCCATATCTCCACTGGAGTCCCTGTCTATCTTCAGGAGGTGGTTTCTTTTGGTTCCATCTCTTCCCTGTTGGAACATTTCAGCTAAGGTCCTCATTTTTAAAAGCTGAATAATATTCCATTCTGTAAATGAACTGTATTTTCTGTGTCCATTCTTTGGTTGAGAGACATTCGGGTTGTTTCCAGCTTCTGCCTATTATGAATAAGGCTTCTATAAACATTGTGGAGCACGTGTCCTTATGGTATAGTGGAGCCTCTTTGGGTATGTACTCATGAGTGGTATAGCTGGGTCTATCCCATAAATATTTTATATTTTCAATATTTAATAACCTTTAACTCTAATTTCCATTTTTCACATTCTTCTGGATGTGGAGTCAAACACTCCCGAATGTTGCATCTGTCAGAAGCCACACCCTTAATGGAAATCATTCTCCCTCCCCAAGAAACCATCAACTGTTCATACCATGTCAGCTAGTAGGGTTCATGATCCCTTCCTTACTCCATCCAAGAGTACTGACTTGCTTGATCTTGTCTAGGATTTTGCAGGCATCCACACTTGTGACTTTGCTAGTGCAATGGTCTATCATCCATAGAACACCTTGTTTGACCCTTTACAGTCTTTCTGCTCCACCTTTCTCAATGATCCATGATCCTTGGGGAAGGGCATAACACACATTTCTCATTTTTAGTTGAATCCCCATGTTCCCTTATTTTTCTGCACTTTGACCAGTTGTGAGTTTCTGGTAAACACATCCACTGCACACTGATTTGTCTTCAATAGGGTTGTAGTGGTCTTATACCTTGATGCAGAGAGTTCTAATACTGGCTATCCTTCTAAAGCAACCTGACCTATCCTAAAGAGCATGAGGAGCAGGTAAGAAGACATTGCCATCATGCCCCACGTTGGGACATATCCTTTATGCTTCACGAGACCATGTATGTTTGAGCATGTTATACACTGGGAAATATTTTACAATGAAGTCAACATCTCTGTGAACTTAAAACACTACAAAATTTATTTAATATCATTTATTCATCTATTTTATTATGCAGCCTATGTGTAGTGTACTGGGTATGTGCTCCTGTGTATGCATATGTGAAGGTGCACATGCATGCAGGCCTGTGGAGGTAAAAAGTTGCCATTGAGTGTTTTTATCCATAGCACTTGATTGGAGCACATCAAGCATGTTCTGTGGACGCTGGATCTAGCTTAAGTCCCAGTGCTTATGGGGTAAGTACTCGTCCAGCATAGCTATTACTCCATTCCTTCAAAATTAAATTCATTGAAAAATATTGAGAAATGAAGTTCAGAATCCAGATTTTTGTTATGAGGATATTTGGGAACACATTTCAGCTTTAAATTTCTACATTGTGATAGATTACATGGTCAATTACACAGGGGTGTGGTAATACATTTATAATGTGACATTTGGAGCCATTGGCATGATTAATTACCATGCATTAAACATTGGCTGAGGAACCACACTTCAAAATGATTATGGGGTTATTACTATTTAAACATGTGCTAAACTGGGACATGCCAAAGACTAGCAGCATATTTTCTACAGAAAATATTTCAAATTGCAAAAAGCTATACTCACACACATAGTCAAAGATATGGGTAATAGAATTTAAAAGGAAGTTTTCATAAATCATATGTAACTTGCATTAGATCTGGATAGTTTAGGCTATATTATGTCTTAGTTTTCTGTCAGTGGAAAATCACAAGTATAAAGACCTAAAGCAATATTTTATTTTTAAGCAATACTTTATTATGTAGATTGCAATACAAGTCCTAGATATAGAACAGAGTAAGACTACATCTAAAATCTTGCCAAAGAAATGAAAGGATTCTAATCTTTTAGGCATGACATTTTTTTCTGTCTTGTAACTACTTTTGACTTAATATTACTGGAAAAATTACAGTATTGAGTATTGAAGAAAATTTTGCTATTCATGTTTTCCAGAATTTTAGCCATGTAAGAAGATTCATGGAAAAGTATCAATACAATAAAGATTAGATATGTACATGGACATAGAATAGACTATTATCATTAAATTTAAAATCCATCATAAATAATTTTTCAAGTATGAAAATATTAGCATTGTGTATATTTGAAATTCAAAGACTTCTGTTTTAGATTTGAAAAGGATTAATTATTTTAAGAAAATAAATCAATTTATGAGTTTTAATGTTCAATAACATTAATAAATCATTAGAGTATACACCTTAGTTGGTTTTTCTGTTTTGTGAATTTATTTTCAGTCTTAGCTCAAATAGATCATTTTTTCCAGTGCACTGCCTTATTTAAACTTTTCCTTTTTAGCAAGCTTGCATTTGTTTCCAATAGTTTTCTGACAGTGTAGTGACAGAGTCATCAGTTTGGTAAATCAAGAGGAAAGAATAACAGATTTCCCCATGCAGGAGCTTCAAGTCACATTTAGAATAACACCTCTATAAATAATATCATAGCATAGCATTTGATGACATCTTTGAACTAAACTGTAATGATACAATATTCTTGTATGCATAAATATAATTTTGATCTAACACAATTTTAATCTTTAGTGGATAAAATGTTTGTTCTTTGCATTCTTCTATTTTCATTTTATCTTTCAGTATTAAGAGTACTTTTAAACAGTTAGTTAAGGTATTTTCTCATTAGTTTGTACATGGATGTACATGTTATTCAGCGTAGTTTCACACAAATATACACATTTTAGCATTTAGTTGCCATTTATAAGCTTTGGGTAATAACACAATACACAAAAGTGTGTTGTCTTCAATCTATAGCAGATTTCAAGTAACGCAGTGCCTCCTGCCGTTTTCTCATTGACACCAAGAAATAATGAGCAATTTATTTATTTTTTAGAGATGAATTTAGAAGATTTAACTAAACTTGTTCAGGGTATAATAGCTTTATACTCTAAATAATACTCTTTAATTTGGTTTAATATTATATGAAATATTTTTAATAACAAACCTGAAATGCTAACAAAAATTAAATCACTTAAATCATAGATTTACAATAAAAATTTAAATTAAAATAAAATATATTATTTATGTGTATGAAGACTGCTGCTGCTAAATTTGTCTTCAAATGCAGATTTTTAAAACATTTTGATGGAAGACATATAATTTTTATTATTTTCCAAAATATAAATTAAAAAGAAATAATATTGGAAAACTAAAGAGAAAAATCTAAACAAGTATTAAATTCATGTCCATTTAATTCTTTTAATAGTTTTTATTTAATATTAACGTGGAAACTCAGAAACAGTAAATTTGAAGTTTATACTTTTATTGTGATTTACAATTTAGTTTTTTGTACAGAGGTATGATAGAGTACACCTTAATTTAATGATTAATTTAACAAAAGGTCTAAAACATATTCATCTATGCAAGAGTTATAAATGTTATAGCAGATCAAATACAACATACAAATATACATATGATTATATATATTTAGGTTGCTTATTACTCACTGTATAATTGTTGCTAACTTCATGATTGAAATACATTTTTACAATTCTACTAAAACTATATCAAGACGTAGTACTCCTGATAACTTCAGAAACTGGAAGGAAGCAAAATTTTTTCAATAGTTCTTCATTCAGAAAATGGTTGGTAACTTAAAACATAGGTTCTCTGAAACATAATATAAAATAAATACATGTATTAGAATAATCCTCTGTTCTTTACTTATAACTACTTATGGCAACTAATCTGATATAATCAGATTATATATTTAAAATCAAGAGAAGTCATTCATTTCCCTGAATTTCTCTCTAAGATGACACATTTTTCTTCTTGTGAATTACTTGGGTTTAAGATTATTTCTCTTGGCACTAAAATACTAATCAGAAGTTTATGCCAATTTTCAAATAACATTCTCCCAATATGCTATAGGCATTACCTTTAATTATTCCTAAACAGATGCTGTAAATTTTTTTATGTGTGCCCTTTGCCAAAAATTTGTCTTGATTTTTTTAGGTTATTTTTGTGTCTGGATTGTTTTCTACATAGAAACCATATTTAACTCCTAAACGAAATAAATATAAAATTTTTAGTTATTATTTTAGCAAGACATGGAGTTTTATCAGCCAATTTTGTATGTGCAACTGCCAGTCATCATGTACAAACTCCAACATAAACGTCAGTGATATTAGATTTCCAAGCTTGGTAGGAAACAGGTTCCCATGGAAGGATCACTCATTCAGAGTTGTAGATTTCCACTTCTGTGTACTAAAGTAAGTTAGACTTTATAGCTTGCAAGAAAACAGCTTGATATTCACTGCTGCTCTCCTGATGATTTGGGAACTATTTTCTTTCATTTTCCTCTGTGACTGTGGTCTATCTGTATGTTCCCAAGAACCTCATAAAAAGTACACATTGGTAGCATAAATTGAGATATCTAGGTTTCATCAAGAAAGTTATTTTCTATTATGGTCCTTTCCATCACTGGTTTGCTTTTCCCTGAGCATGGTTTCTCCCTTTTAAGAAGTATGCTCCAGATTTGATGGAAAAGTTTTGCTATCTAAATATTACACCTCACAGTCTTACAGTGCTCATCTTTCAAAGAGAAATTGGTAAGAGTTTGCTGGATGAGATGGCTGTCTAATAAGGAAAGTCATTACCATTCCACTTGGCAAAAGAAAATATGGGCAAAAACAACATATAGTTAATTACCTTTAATTATTCCTAAACAGATAATTTCTCTTTAATTTATATATAAAATATAAGATATTAATTACAATTAACTTCTCTTTAATTTATACATATAAAATGTAAGATATTAATTGTAATAATTAATTAAATGATTAATTAATTGTAATTAATATCTTACATTTTATATGTATAAATGAAAGAGAAGATGAAGATGAAATTTTATGGAATTGAACATTCACTTACTCATTAATTCATTAATCAGTTCCAGAAAATAGTAACTATTTATTGTACTTCATGGTAAAGTGTAAACAAAAATCAATATTATAAAGAAAGTACAAATAGGAATCACCTGTACCAATCAAGAGGAAGGAAATCATGAGGAGAAATACACATATTTCATTTGTAAGTGAATTCTTTGGAAATTAGTAGTAATTCTTTGGAAATTCATATTTGTGCAGTATAAAATTATGAGTTTGTTATATCTGAGAAGTGTGTGCTTTGTGTATGCATGCGTTTCTTAAAAGATTGCTGTGATTATTCCATAATCACGTCAAGTATGTGAGAGTATCATTTTCTTTTCTCCTGTCCTCTGTTGATGAACAATTTACCCTCAGTGTTGCTGAAAACAAGCTATAATCTCAAAATGATTTGCTGATAGAACTGCACATTTTCCTATTTAAAATCTGCTTGCTTGAAATTACATTTTCAAAAAAATCAGACTCGGTTGTATATGCCTTTTTTCTAGGTGTTTCCTCAATCTTGAGTTTTCATGAAAAACAGAAAGTTGTTCTTTAATCCCAGCATTTGGGAGGTAGAGGCGGGCATATTTCTGACTTCGAGGCCAGCCTGGTCTACAGAGTGAGTTCCAGGACAGCCAGGGATATCCAGAGAAACCCTGTCTTGAAAAACCATAAGAGAGAGAGAGAGAGAGAGAGAGAGAGAGAGAGAGAGAGAGAGAGAGAGAGAGAGAGAGATGTTAGTGGAAATAATTAAGACATGATCATAATCTGTATCCTAGCTTTCCTAGAGCATAAACCAGACCCCAATATTCTGTCATTTGCTTCTTGAGATTAAGATCACTATCATGAGCTACAAATACAGATGAAAAGATGAGTTTGATTTGATCTCATACTTCATATAAACTTTAATGGCACATAATTGCATTGTTCCTTCTGAAAATGCATAGAAGTTGAAAATGTCTTTACAGAGTTGGCTTTGTTGTATATAGCTGTCACATGTGCAAGTGCAAATGTGCTCTGTTATCATATTGAAGGGTTTATTTACTACAGGAAATTGAATCAAACACAATTTAGAGTATCTTATAGTTTGTTCATGTTGAACTTAGTAGGACTGAATGCATTCCAATAAATACTCATAAAGCAATTAAGGAAACATTTTATAGATCTGCTAGTGTGAGATGACCACATACCACTTGATAGAAACCTGGTGATCCATTGTGTTGACCTTGATAATGGGGCCTTTGTTCTTAGTGAAACTCTATTGAATGATTTTGTCCTCTAACTCTTCCATAGGGTTATGGAAGTTCTTCCTCTAAGCCCAACCTCAGCCAATGTTTGGCTGTACGTGTTTGTATCTGTCTCAGTCATCTGTTGGTAGAGCCTCTCAAAGTACAGATATGCTACTTTCCTATCATTCATGTCCTTGTGGGTCTGGGTCACCTAACTCAGGATAAGATTTTCTAGTTCCAGCCATTTACCTACAAAATACATGATGTCCTCATCTATTATAGCTGAACAGTATTCCATTATTTAATAGACCCATGTTTTCTGTATCTATTCTTCAGATGAGGGATGTCTGGGTTGTTTCCAGCTTCTGGCTATTATAAATAAGACTGATATAATGACAGTGCAGTATGTGTCCTTCTGGTATGGTGGAGCATCTTTTGGATATATTCCCGGGAGCTGTATAGCTGGGTTTTCAGATAGAACAATTTCCAACTTTCTGACTGTTTGTCAGATTGATTTGCAGAGTGACTGTACCAGTTTGCAATCCCACCAGCAAGGGAGGAATGTTCCTCTTTCTTCACATTTTTGCCTGCATCTGCTGTCACCTGAATTTTTGATCTTAGCCATTCTGATTGGTGTGAGGTGGAATTGCAGTGTCATTTTAATTTGCATTTCCCTGATGATTAAGGATTCTGAACATTTCTTTAACTGCTTCTCGGTCACTCAAAATTCCTCTGGTGAGAATTCTCTGTTTAGCTCTGTACCCCATTTTCATTGATTTAAAAGGGGGTTATATGTTTTTTTTGGAGTCTATCTTCTTGAGTTCTTTATATATGTTGGATATTAGCCATCTATTGGATGTAAAGTTAGTGAAAATCTTTTCCAAATCGGTAGATTACTGTTTTGTCCTACTGACAGTCTCCTTTGCTTTACAGATGTTTTTATTTTTTATTTTTTTATTTTTTTATTTTTTTTTATTTTACTGAGTTCCCATTTGTTGATCTTAGAGCCTGAGCCATTGGTGTTCTGTTCAAGAACCTTTCCCCTGTGCCAATGCATTCAAAGTTATTTCCTTTTTTTCTCTTCTATTAAATTCAGTATATCTGGCTTTATGTGGAGATCTTTGATCCACTTGGACTTGTGCTTTGTAAAAGGAGATATGATATGGATCAATTTGCATTCTGTTCTATGCAGACTGACCATTAGACCAGCACTATTTCTTAAAGATGCGTTCTTTTTGTTATAGTATGGTTTTTGCTTCTTTGTCAAAGACCAAGTATGTATCCGTAGGTATATGTGTTTTTTTCCCTGGGTCTTTAATTATATTTATTTGATCAACCTGTCTGTGGTTTTTATTACTATCACTCTGTAGTACAGGTTGAGGCCAGAAATGGTGATTTCCCCACAGAAGTTCCTTTATTGTTGCAAATTATTTTTGCTATACTGGGATTTTTGTTTTTCTATGCAATGTTGATATACAATGTTTCCATACAATGTTTCCATGTCTGTGAAGAATTGTGTTGGAATTTGATGGGGTCATATTGAATCTGTAGATTGCTTTTGGTAAGATCCCCATTTGTACTATTTTAATTCTACCAATCCATGAGAATGAGAGGTCTTTCCATCTTCTGAGGTTTTCTTCTACTTCTTTACTGCAGGGACTTGAGGTTCTAGTCATACAGATCTTTCATTTGCTTAGCTAGCATTACACTATTTCATAATATTTTGACTATTGTGAATGGGGTTGTTTCAATAATTTCTTTCTCAGTCCATTTATTATTTGTATAAAGGATGAGCTACAAATTTCTTTGAGTTAATTTTATATCCAGCCACTTTGCTAAACTTGCTTATCAGCTGTAGAAGTTCTGTGGTAGAATTTTTGGGGTCACTAATGTATACCATCATATCATCTGCAAATGATGATACTTTGACTTCCTCCTTTCCAATATGTATTTCTTTGATATTCTTTTGTTGTCTATTTGCTATAGCTAGAACTTCAAGTACTATATTGAATAAATAGGGAGAGTGTAGGCAGCCTTGACATATCTCTTATTTTAGTTCAGAACTCAGCACAAATACATATCTTCTAATTGTCTTAATTTCCTAGTTCATATAAAAATATGTTTCTATTACACTTATTAAGTATTATAAGACTATTGTACTTAAATGTATACAATTTAAAATACCTATGCCTATGATGATAAAATATCAGAAACTTAAATAAATTGTAACTTTCTATTGATGAAGGATCATATTTCATTAGGATATCTTTTGTCTGAACCAGGATACAACTGTTGAAATTTTGGATGTGTTCCATAATTTCATTGAATAGGCAAAAAAATAAAGTCTACTGTTTAATTTTAACTTTTATTCTATGAAATATTTGTCCATAATCTGCGGTGCTGTTTTATATCATTGTATCAGTGGAACTTCCTTCAATGTAGGAGTCAAAGTTCACTAACACATTGACAACTTTTTTGTCTAAGTGTATGCCATATTCCAAAATATTTGCTTTCACTTCAAAATAATTTTTTACTTTTACCTACAAGTACATTTTACCTCCTCCAAAAGTTCTTTCTTTGCTCATCAACAAAAAGCAATTCCTATGTGTTAAATTTTATGATGGGATTGCGATCTAGCATTGTAGGGGAGTACCAGGACAGAGAAAAAGGAAGGAGGTGATTGGAGAACGGGTAGAGAGAAGAAGGTTTATGGGACATATGGGGAGGGGGGAACTGGGAAAGGGGAAATCATTTGGAATGTAAACAAAGAATATAGAAAATTAAAAAAAGAGAGAGAAAAAAGCAATATTACAATCATATCTTTATGCTCCACTCCAAATTTTCTGGCGATTATCAATATATCTAAAGTTAATTCCTCCATGTAAATCTCCTGGGTTTTAAAATTACCAAGTAGTGACATTTTTTTCAAAAATCTAAATAACATTGAGATTTTGATATCTTGCTATGATTCAAAAAGTTCCTAATGATATCTAGAAGGGTGATTCTCTTTGACCATTTTACTTTTTAATTTCTATGGTCTGTTCTATCAGACACATTACTCTCTATATAAAAGCTTTAAAGATACAAAATATAATCCTTAAATAATAAGTGTTAATAGTAAAATCATGACGTCCCCTGTGGACCAGTATGAATGATGCATTTGCAGTCATGCAAATAACATTCTCTTATTTTGTCTCTGCCAAAGTACTTTTTTTGACAATTGTGTATTGTCAGTGAAAAATAATTTCTGAGGGGTACTTTTCTTCCATGTAGATTTTAACAATAGGCTTAAACTATTCAGTTGTTTATGTTCTAACAGACATTCTGTAGATGAGTTTGTTGGTACATTTATCCAATATGGATTAGACTTCCTGTAATACTTGCGAGTGCAAAGATTTGGCAAATAGTAATGTGTATCAGATTTAACTCAAATAGAGCATTTGCGCTGACAGTATTGGAGAGAAGAGGGGAGGTCTTTGAAGCTTTATTTCCAAGCATTGATGCATTGACTTTATTATAGGTAAAACATTTGTAGCTGACGTCTTTCTTCAATAAAAAGCTGTTCTATCTATTTGGAAATTCTGCTGTTTACATAAAATGCATTTGTAAAGCAATAGCTACATAATGTCCAGAGGAAGGATATAGCTATTGTAGTCAGTGGGGAAATGGACATGGATTAGCCATGGCAGGAAGAACACTGATCTTTCGATCATGTGGTATTTACTTGAAGAATCCTTGGACTTTCTATCAAAAGCTTGTTCTTAGCATTCGTGACTTGCTTCCTCTTTTTCTAGAAGGATGCATTTTAGAGTTTTATCCCTCACTAACCTTAACAATTTACACTGTCTTATTTAATTGAAGTATATGTGACTTTTCAACTGGACACTGAGAAGTCATGGGCAGAATACTGTCTTCCAAATCATTGCTTCTCATGAGCAGACAAGCCTGAACACAGAGAGAACACCATGTGAATGTTTTTCATTTACAGGCAAAAGAGTTCCCACTGTTTTGAGTTCAAGTGCAAGAGGATAGAGTACAAAAGGTTGGAAGAGGACCAAGCCACACAACTGTGCTGTAGACGAGGGTTCTGAACACTCACAGCATGGATTAAATTCCCTGTTTAGTGATGGTATCATTTGCTATGTCACAAAACAGCTTCAAAAACTGTATTAAAGATCTTTAATCACTTATTACTATAGAATATGTTGCATTTTAAAATAATTAGGCAGAGGCATGAAGTCAGTTTGTATTATTGGAATAGTCATAACCATGTTGCTTGAGATATATTATACAAACTTAATTACTGAAAGCGAATGACATAAAAAATCCTAAAATTCAGTAAACCTCCATTTGTTCATCTGTTGATAGACGTTCAGGAGAGGGGAAGAGATAGGAGCTAGAAGGTCCATGAGCACCACAAGAAAACACACAGAATCAACTAACCTGGGCTTACAGGGGCACACAAAGACTGAACAGGCAACCAAGGAGACTACATGAGATTGACCTAGACCCTCTGCATATCTGTTACAGTTGTGTTGACTGTAATTGGTCCTCTTTTAGGCTCATTACATGTGAGCATGGGCTATCACAAACTCTTTTGCATAGTTAGGAGAGCCTTTTATTTCTTTCCCCTCATACTGGCTTGCCTTAATATGGGAGGAAATGCTCTGTTTGATTGCAACTTGTTAGGCATGTTTGTTTGATATCCATGGAAGACTTGCTCTTTTCTAAAGGGAAATGGATGAGGAGTGGAGGCAGGAGAGACTGAGATGAATTAGGAGCAAAAAGAAGTCACTAATTTAAAGAAAAAGATAATGATTCCATGAGAGAGCATGACAAAGTATTAATTTTGCTTAAAATCCACTTTAGTTACTATGTTTATAGTAAACTCAGAAAACATTTTTGTTGAGAATGAGTTACTATGGTTTCAATACACTCTTGCACTGTAGATGTTGATACTCATCTATATTACTTGTTATTAATGTACTTCCTGGTCCTGAAAAAAAATTCCTTTTTTGTTAATGTCTGCTTCATTATTCTCATTATGTTATGTTGTTCTTGAATTGGTTTTGAAAAGATGTATTATCCATATTAGTCGAGCAAATTTTACTTTGGTTCAGTTTTTAATTTTGTTTCATATACTAGCCATTATACTCTAATAACTGGAAATCCAGTGTCTTTCTAAAATATACTCCAGTTGTAACTTTGACAAATTAGCACTTGGTATGTTAAACTTTGTTATTCTTGCTAAAATATATTTCTGTTGTGTCCTAATTAATTTAGTCACTCATTGAAACTATCTTTAAATTATGCTTGCTCCTTTATTATTGTGATTTAAAAAACTAAAAAGTGGGAAGTAATTATATAAGAATCTCTTAAACCAACACTTAAATATGTTTCTATTATGAATTTAAATAGCTTAATAAATATGATAATACAGAATTAATTACATATTTTACATAGCACACTTGGTGCTAAGCATATGATATGGGGAAACAGTAGTGGTTCTTTTGAAGTTTCTACGTTTTACCTTGTTGGTAATTTTATTTTTGCATCTGTGTTAAATCCCTACTAACTAGGTTAGATCTCATTATTTTTTTTTGAAAATGGAACTCAGGGATAACAAAGGTTAAATACTTTGCCCAAGTCTCTTTAGAAATCAGGAATTAAAATGATTGTGGTTTGACTTCAAAAGCCAGTCTCTTAATCCCAGGGCTGAGCTGCCTTCCACCTAACTCTGAATAACAGATCATTTCAGAAAGTATCCAGGAGGAGAAGATCAAATAACAGATCTAGTCTATTGTACAAAGAATTTTATGAGAATTGTATGAAATGAATTCTACACAAGTACATTAAAATAGAAAGTTAACTGAGCTTTTGCAGTAAAGAATTAGTAAATATATGAGGACATGCCTAACCTTCCCAGAGCAGCTGTGGGCATGAAAGGTTTCTAATAAATTAATAAATACACCACTTTATTCTCTAAGCATGATCATAAAATATGAATATATGGAAATTAAAGAATTTGTAAAAAGTCAGAGTTGAATTGCATATCGATGAATAAACTGTACAACTCATGCTACGTTCTTACTGCAATACATCAAAAAAAAAAAACCAAAACAATGTTTTACTCTACAAAGGAACCTGTGACAAAAGCTGGTTACCTCAATAAGATTAAGCTACAAAATAAGGATGAAATCAAAAGAAAGACCATTGATCTCCATTAGTCCACCACTTAAAATTAAAAAGTAGTGAGCAACACAGAGCTGGAGACTGATGCAAAAGCAAGAGGAATTAATTGTTCCAGCACGCTGGAGTGGACCTGTACCTGAAGGAGAGGCAGTGACCATGGGCATCCTGTTTGCCCAGTTTTTAATCTGTTTGCAGGGGTAGAATAGAGCAACAGCCACTAGGCACAATGTGATTGGCAGAACAATGTGACTTTTAAACTGATTGGTCCTTAAGGGATACATTGCCATGGCCTTTCCTTGTCTGTTGATGACCAAGGGTCAGTCCCCCTGAGGTTTTTCTGAGGAATGTAATCCAGGATGGGGGGATTCCCACATGCTCCATCAACCTCCTGTCCCTTCCAGAAAATGAGGGGTCTTTATACTCTGGGGTCTGGTGGAATTTTCCAAATGCCCTGAGTTGACCTCTTCAGTATGAGTATATTTATCATATATGGAATATATATATAGCATATACATGAAATATATATATATATATATATATATATATTTACAAAAGAAGCTGATTTCTAGAAGTATGCATGTTTTCTGTAAAAGGAATACACTTTTGTGTTCAAAGGTTATAGAATAACAGATACGAATGTTTCTAATGGCTGAATAGTACTCCATTGTGTATATATACCACGTTTTTTGCATCCATTCTTCTGTTGAGGGATACCTGGGTTCTTTCCAGCATCTGGCAATTATAAATTGGGCTGCTATGACCATAGTAGAGCATGTATCCTTATTACATGGTGGGGAATCCTCTGGGTATATGCCCAGGAGTGATATAGCAGGATCTTCTGGAAGTGAGGTGCCCAGTTTTTGGAGGAACTGCCAAACTAAGATGAATCATAGTATGCACTCACTGATAAGTGGATATTAACCTAGAAAACTGGAATACCCAAAACATAATCCACACATCAAATGAGGTACAAGAAGAACGGAGGAGTGGCCCCTTGTTCTGTAAAGACTCAGTGAAGCAGTATAGAGCAAAATCAGAACAGGGAAGTGGGAAGGGTTGGGTGGGAAAACAGGGGGAGTGAAGGGGACTGATGGGACTTTCAGGGAGTGGGGGTCCAGAAAACAGGAAATCATTTGAAATGTAAATAAATATATCAATAAATTTAAAAAAAAGAAAAGTACTTAGAGAGAAAAGATATTCTTCCTCATTATAATATATATCCCATTGTTTTCAAAATGTAAAAATACAGACATCAACACTGTTGAAGTGCATGTGTTTTTTCTAATCATGCTGAAATATAATATAAAATATTAATTTTTCAAATCATGAGTTATAACACTGTCACAAATGCAACTGATGACATTTTTCTACATTTGTAAAGTTTCTCAAAAGTAACTTCAAAGCATAAAAAAACACCTAGAATTTGTAATTACTGCAAAGGGCAAATTAGATTTCTAGATGTAAAAATGCCAATATTTTCATAAGTCAAAACTACTAATTCATCTTTATATGTGGTGTTTGAACTACAACTAGGCAGAGGGAATTCAGTTATTATGTGTCCCAGTGAGAGACTAGAATTTATTTTAGAACTGCCATTAACCAATTTTTCTATCTAATAGGTTTCTTAAACTTTTGAACTCACATGTCTGTATACATGCTAAATGAGCTTCAGACTAACACTAGGGGGAAATATATAGTGCAAAAACAGAAAAGTGAAAAGTAACGGTGTTGGTAGGAAGGAAATGACACCTTGGGGGATTTATTGTAAATTATAAAACACAAATTTTCTTTGAGGAAATTTGTTCCTTAATAATTCATATTAAATGATCAAGAGATTTTAAAAATGAGAATCTGTTTTTTTTCTGTGCACATGTGTATATTTATTATAATCTTTTTCCATATTAAAGGATATTTAGCAAAATATTGGCAACGAAGGATTAGATTTACATTTGTCCTTCTTGTAAATCATACATTGTATAGTTTTCTTCAGAGTAGTCTGGCTCACTGACTTTTAGCTAATCTAAATCCAAATCTGCACTATTCTTTACAGTACTAAGCTGTGGCAAATCTAAACCTGAAACCAGTAAGCCCAGGACGCTTGCCATACATTTTCCTGGATAATTATTTTTACTTATGTGAATGCAAACCTGTCAACATAAATGACAGGATTCTATAAAAATGAGAAATAATCTAATCAAAATTCATAAATCATTCCAGTGAGGAAAATATATGTGCCCTATTCTATGTTGATTATCAATGTCCTTAAAGATAGAATACACCGGAATTAGTTAAAGTTCCAGAGTGATTTGTTTCACACATTATAGAAAGTGAGTTACTTATGTATGGTATCTATTGAGATGAATCTCAAAAAAAAAAAATAAGCTCATGTCTCCGAATAATAAATATGACAGCTTTACAAAGGAAATAGGACTCTTTCCATATAAGTTTAAGAGTAAACGTCTATTAGGTGCCGTCTGCCATGTATAAATGTGACTTTATGTAGAGAAAGTCAGGATATCAAAGTATTATCTGAAATTTCAAATAAGTTTAGACATTTCAAATATGCACTAGCTTTTCTATATTACTTTGTCTGACATTTTACCTGTAATAACACTGAGGAAGGTGTGTATGTGTGTGTGCGTGCGAACACACACACATACACACACACACATGCTTGCACACGTGCAAAATTCTCATTAAGTTACCCTGACAAATTAATTCATACTATTAAAATATCTACATTTACTTATTTCTTTTAAATATGCCCTAGAGTGTATTTGCTTAGCATACTTATAAGGAAAGTGTGTTGTGCCCATCAGATCTTCAGCTGCCCTTAAATTATTTGATTGTCTACTTGACTATGTTGAAGAACTGTTGAAGGACTTTGCATGAAGACATGTTTCACTATAATTCACATTTAATATAATATAATCCATTCTGGCTCCTATTTAAAAAATTCTTTCCAAGAAAAATGTACATCAGGAATTTGAGTCATAAAGTCTGTACAATGTGTAATTTAATACATTAACAATACTAATAAATTGAATAGTTTGAATAAATCCTCATGAATATGATACTAATTTTTATAGTGAAAAACTAAATATGAGTACAGATAGGAATGTGGTTTAATATGATCTGCCCTGAAATTACCTCTCCCTAAAAATGAGATCATGGCATAGTTGGGACCAAGGACTTTCTGATGTTCATAAGTCTCACAGTTGTTATGGAATAGCTAGAATCTACTCTTGTATGTTTTCTTTTCATCTGTTATGGAAATGGTTTAAGTTTTGTATCACTTGCTGCTCAGTTATGAGTAGAATATATGCTGAAGCCATTCCTGTCATGCAGTTCTGGAGAGAATAAACAACATGTGGCGTAAGTTAGTTTCCAGTTGATCTTGAGTCTATCATTTGTTCATTCTGTTCTTTTCCCATCACATCGTTTCCTGCCAGACTCCCTGCAATGGGCAAAACAAATTACTATTATTTCCTGTCTTAGTCAGGGTTTCTCTTCCTGCACAAAACATCATGACCAACAAGCAAGTTGGGGAGGAAAGGGTTTATTCAGCTTATAATTCCACATTGCTGTTCATCACCAAAGGAAGTTAGGCAGAAACTCACACAAGGCAAGAAATTGGAGGCAGGAGTTGATGCAGAGGCCATGGAGAGATCCTGCCTACAGGATTGCTTTTCCTGGATTGCTTAACTTGCTTTCTTATAGAATAAAGAACTACCAGCCCAGAGATGGCATCACCCACAATGTGCTGAACCCCCCTCCCACCCCGCGCGCTGATCACTAATTGGGAAAATGCCTCATAGCTGGATCTCATGGAGGCATTTCCTCAAGTGATGCTCTTTTTTCTGTGATTACTCCTGCAGGGATCAGTTGAAACACAAAACCAGCCTATACAGTCCCTTCATGAACCTATGGAAATTTTGAGGTATCTGCACAATGATTTTATGAAGGTTTCAGGAGTAATAGTTGTATATGTAAGGGCTTTAAGTTTGTCTATTTTTGTTTCTTTGTGCCTATTCCATATTGAACATATACCTGTCATATAGAAAGGAACACAATTTTTACATATAAAAAGTAAGGATTATTATTACTTAGGCCCAAATCTTGATTTAGCTGAGGTGACCCCTCTTTATTTTCTACTTTTCACTATCTCCATGTATACAGTTTTAATTATGTGTTGGCTACAGCCTTAGGTATTAATAAATCTTTAAAAATAACTTATTTTATGTGAAAGTCCTCATCAAAATGATTCAGGTGACTGACTTGTTTTAATCACAAATATCCAAATTAATTTTTCTCTAAAATTATAAAAAACATAATATAAAATGTAAAGAATATTTTAAATATTTGTGATAAAAATCAAGGTTATTTTATTTACAAATTCATATAAATAATTTCTGAAAAGACATCATATTATATTTATCACAGCTTTTAATTTGCAATTGTTGACTTATCTTTAGATACCACAGAAATATCTAATGCTTATTTTACTCCTGAGATACACATTCCACATGCTACTGTACTGCTCTGACTCAAAAAATTAAACGAAACTTGTACTGAGTCATCCAATTACATTTATGAAATTTCCTTTTTGTCTGCCATAGCATGCAAGGTATTAGTAAGGTAGAGCTTTTGAAGGAGAAGTCATCATAACCATTTTAATCATAAGAGTGGAATTTTAAAGTAAAGAGTTGAACAAATTATTTTGAACCAGATATAGCTTTTTGTGACTATACTGCAAGCAACTACAAGGTCATGATATAAGAGTTCCTAGTAACTAAAACTTCATCATTCTATTTGAATTATGACATAGAAGTTTCCATAATAATTGTACTTTGTGTTTTCATTAAAACAGAATCATTACTGAATTATGCATTAGTGAGAATATACATCAGATTGTCTTGAGAATGGAAATCTACAGAGAGTTTTATATTATTAAGAATAGGCCAGGTAATATTTCTGGCCTATTAGATGTAATTCATATATATATATATATATATATATGAGAGAGATTATCTCATTGCAATTTAAAGTAATTGAAAACACCCAATTATCACTAGGTTAAGAATACAGCATTATGTACAAAATGCTTATTATTATTATTGAGTGTAGCTGTTTTTTCTTTCATTGAAAATAGGTTTGACTATTATTTGTTTTCAGTCTAGTCATTGTCGCCATCCCAGTCCACCCTCTCACAGTTCCTCATCCCTTTGTTCCTCTCTCCCTGTTTCTAACAGAATGCCCCCCACCCTTCCAGGCCTCTCCACTCCCTGATGCCTCAAGTCTGTTGATGGTTAGGTGCTTATTCTCGGACTGAGTCCAGACCAGGCAGTCCTTTACTCTGTATGTGTTGGGGACCTTGGATCTGGTCATATATGCTGCTTGGTTGGTGACTCAGTGTCTGAGAGATCTCAGATGTTCGGATTATTTGAGACTCCTGGTCTTCCGATATGGTTGCCCTCCTCCTCAGCTTCTTCCAGCCTTTCCCTAATTCAACCACTGTATTTAGACTTAAAATGTGAATATAATTTATATAACCTGGTTGTATGTAATTTAGGTCACCTTATTACTCTTGTTTTTATAGTGGTCATATTATGTTCTTGAAGTAATACAAACAGATTTCTCAAAGGAATAAGACAGAAACTAATGATATAACTAGTATTAAAAACTAATGGTGAAGTATTAAAAGTAACTTTTAACATGTATAACACCTAATAATAACAGGAATTAAATAAATTACAGAGATGTGGGTGTTAATGCATTTTCTTATGTCAAATAATGCTGTCAGATAATCACTGCTTTCAAAAGGTCTTTTATTAATGTTTTGATATTTGACATGTCCCATTCAATCTATAAGGCATACACATTTCTATAACTTGCTGTGTTTTATAGCACTCCGAACTTATCATTTCTTTCTCTTTGAGGGATCTGTTCCGGATAAGCAGAGAAAATGGTGAATAGGGATGGTTCTTTAAAAGTCATCAAAACCATGGATTACAACGGGTTTTGAATAAATAATTTTACTGGATCCTTTGGATTTCCTAGTTAAGACATGAAGTATTCATGATTGCATGCATTGCTGTGCTAAAAGCTAACGATGTCCACCAATCTCTGTAAGGTACACAACGGTTGACTTACCACAGAGCTCATAGAGATGTGTGCTGATAAATGTTAATGCTTCTCTCCACTCATAATGCTGCCTGTTTGCAATGTGCCTTGAACGCTATTTTATAAGCCTTCAAATTACATAACTTTTCTTCAACTGAGATTTTAAGAACAGCCTCATCATTTTGAGAACAAAGCACGACTCTCAAAAATAGGACAGGTGTTTTGGAAATCAGCCCAGAAACTTCTGAGACCCCTCCAGGGACTCTAAGCAATCATCCAAGGACAAGCACAGCTTTGTTTTGCACATTGCTAAAACCAATCAACCCTGAGAACTATGTACTCTCCAAATATTATACAAATACTGTGTCACAGTTCAGCAAATTTGGGCTTTGGCTTTGGCTTTAGGCTAGCTAACTGAAGTACTCATAACCTGACTGTTGAAATTTAAAGATTTTAGAGGGTTTTGCTCAACTATCCCATGTTTCATCATTTTTGTGGATATGACATATGCCTGAAAGATACAACTTTAATGTAAAAACAAATTTGTTGAGACTTATAATTTCATTATAATTTCAAAGATGTTTAGCATTACTGCTTGTAAGACTCTGGGTGAGCCAGAAACACCGTGAAGGAACAGTCATGGAACAGAAAGCTTCACAACCCACAAGAGTAGAGTAGTCTAAGAGAATGCTGGGGAGAAACCACATTAGAATATATTCCCCAGTGACATGCCCTAGTAACCTGCTTTCCCCTACTGTGTTGCTCTAAGAAAATTTAGTAGAAAGCAATCCATCATTGCATAAGAGTGTTGGGAACAACCCGCACTTTGGCATATTTATTTTAAAAGTTGATTTTAAAAATAAAACAAAAGAAAAGAAAAATATTCTGTGTTTTAAATAGTAGCTTTGAAAATGATGATTGCAAGAATTATGAAAAGCTTGCTTCAGAGCTAATCTTAATTTTGTGTATTGGTATTGTCCTTAATTAATAATCTGATATTTAAATTTTAATAAGCTATTTAAGCAACAAGATAAAAATATTATAACCTTAACTTAAGCAAGATCCCATTTTAAAACCAGTAATTCTAACTATTCAAACTTTGGGCTGCTTTTGAATTCTCAGGGTCTACAGATTTTAAACATGGTGAATTGCTAAATATGATCATTTGAAGGGGTATTATGTGAAGTGCTTTTCAGAATAGTTCTGAAGATTTATGTTTTTTAATTTTCAGGCAGTAAAATATTCATGTTCCCAGATGTATTGGCCTACTTTATAAATGAACAATAGAGATTTCAATATGTATTACCTTAATCGCAAAGACACAATAAATAGCGTGACCATTCACTAAATGATTTCTAGAAAGAAATCCCAGTAGTTTATTTTTGTTCTTGTTTGTTTGTTTGTTTGTTTCCATTCATGATGATACTACAGAATGGAGGTACAGCATTTTTGTCATTGATAATTTCTGTATTTTATTATAGAAAAATGTCATATTTCTTATACATTAAAAGAAGAAACTAAGCTAAATATATCATCTGAATGGATATCTTGAAATAATGCACATGCCCAGTGCTGGAAAGCCCTTGTTTTGTTCCCCAGTATTGCAGACAATATCTCCTATGAGTCTGCTTCCAGTGAGGATAACACAATCTCCTGAGGCAATTGACTCATAAAGAGGCAGGAGTTATTTAATATGATGTTAGAAGTTATAAGTTAACATCTTATCTGGTGAGGATAGCAGAGGGTAACCTATGTTGGTCCAAGTATAATGTGGGACAAGTCACAGACATACATTGCCATCAGAGAGAATTTCCTCAGTAACCCAACACCTCTCAAAGACCCCTACTTGCTAAAGAGACACAGAACCTTGCAATAAGACTCCCTGAAAATGAAGTAATTGAATTTGGAAATCTGGGTACTTAATTTTTTAAATAGTATTTTTATTAATTATTTTTATATACTCCATATTTTTATTTATATTAGATATTTACTTTATTTACATTTCAGATGGTATCCCCTTTTCTCATTACCCTTCCAAAAATCCCCTATCCCCCCTCCCCATGCTTACCAACCCAGTTTCCCCCTCACCCTCCGCCACCAATTCATGACCTGGCATTCCTCTACACTGGGGCGTCTAGTCTTTATAGGACCAATGGCCTCTCCTCTCATTGTTGTCTGAAATCTGGGTGCTTGTTAACTCTCAAACCATTTCAGATTAGTTGGGAAAATGTTTTATTTTTTTTCAATATCCTCACCACAGCATGTCCTCTCTCTATTCCTCACAGCTTCTGCAACCTCTTCTCTCCCCAAGATCCAGCCTTCCCTGTTTTACTTCAGAACAGAGCAAGCCTTTAAAGAATAACCACTAAACATTTCAAAACAAGATGCAATGAGATTAGGTAAAAACTCTCATATCAATAACTAGGTAAAAAATCTTCATATCAATGAATAACAAACAGTTGGAAAGCAGTCCTCATAATACTGTGGGTCGAAGGGAGAGTTCAGAAGCATAGAAGTTCAGAATGATATAACACAGTAGTAAAAAAAAAAAATCCCAAGAGCAGAGTCAGAGACACTCCCAACTCACACTATTAGGAATCCCATAAAAATACCAAGCTAAGAACTGTAACCTATGTGCAGGGTACCTCACACAGACCCAGACTGACTCTGTAATTAGACTATAACTGAGCATTCACACATTAGCAAGAGAGTATAGTATAGTAAAAAGCAAGCATTAACTGAACAATTTACTGCAAGGGAGAAGCAATTCACAATACCTGCAGAAGTATGCACTGCAAAACAACATTAGTATTTAATATTTCCCGTTTCCAGGATGATCAGGGCATGTTTGGAAAATTACCAATTAAACAAGATTTTCATCATATTTGCTCTCTTGTTAACCTACCTATCCATCCTCAAACCATAAGGTTTTAATGACAGAAAGAGAGAAAAAATAGAAATGGAGCAATGGAAAATAATGACCTTTTTTTCTGATTTCTTCAGTGTACTAGTTATTCAATTAAAATTGTACATACAACTCTTTTCAATTATACATTTAGATAAATAATTAAATCCAAATACATAGGACACATTATGAATCTCCCTAGCTTCTCTTTAACTATCAATTGTATTGTATTGTATTGTATTGTATTGTATTGTATTGTATTGTATTTTAGCAGCCTAGTGTAGGAACTTAGGAAGATGGATCTAAGGAGATATCCTGGGTCAAGTATTTCATCTACCCACTCCTGGGCATATACCCGGAGGATTCTCCAGCATGCAATAAGGACACATGCTCCACTATGTTCATAGCAGCCCTATTTGTAGTAGCCAGAAGATGGAAAGAACCCAGGTGTCCTTCAACGGAGGAATGGATACAAAAATGTGGTATATTTACACAATGGAATACTATTCAGCCATTAGAAACAATGAATTCATGAAATTCTTAGACAAATGGATGGAGCTGGAAAACATTATACTAAGTGAGGTAACCCAGTCTCAAAAGATCATTCGTTGTATGCGCTCACTGATAAGTGGATATTAGCCTAGAAACTCTGAATACCCAAGACATAATCCACATATTAAACGATGTCCAAAAAGAACAGAGGAGTGGCCCCTGGTTCTGGAAAAACTCAGTGCAAGAGTATAGGGGAATTCCAGAACAGGGAAGTGGGAAGGGGTAGATGGAGGAACAGGGGGAGGGAAGAGGGCTTATGAGACTTGCGGGGAGTGGGGACCCAGAACAGGGGAAATCATTTGAAATGTAAATAAAAATATATTAATAAAGAAAAACAAAAAACAAAAAACAAAAAAATAAAAGCAGAATCTGAAACAACAACAAAAAAAAAACAAAAGAAGTAATCTACAAAATGTTACCTAAGTTTCTGGTTCTTTCTCTACAAAAATAAATAAATAAATAAATAAATAAATAAATAAATAAGAATCCTGTCTATTTAATAGGACTCCCATGAGGCAACTAGTAAACATTTAGTTTACTAGCACTACTCCTTAAAATCACCCATGGTTACTAATATTATTATGAACGAGGCTTCTAGAAAGTTGTCAATATGAATAGCAGTGTTTGATGAAAGGTCATAAACTGTTTTATTACTTATCGCATACTGATAAAATATCTTCTGAAATGTTTTTTATAAATAACTCTAGATTTAACAAGAAATGGCTAACACAAATGGAAGCTATGTGAAGAGAAACCTCAGATGGTCCCTGTAGAGGTGACTAATAGTGTTTAGTACAGCCAGCTTCAAAGATATTTAAGAGAAACACACAGAATAGGTAGACAGCATGACCAACTTGCCCTCTGAGTACTGATATTTCAATGACCTGATTTTCAACCTGAGGATTTTCAAAGTGACAAATTATGCTCATTTGGCTTGTAATGATGTTCTGATTATAGACTAAGTCAAAAGACGGATTTCCTTGAAGCCTTTTCTTAATGTTCTTAAATCGTGTCCTGACCTTTCCAAACATTTTAGCTGATAGTAGCAGATATAGATTTTACTAAAAGTTTCATAATCATATATTTAAATATATTTGTGTTCACATAAGGCATGTTTATATATTTTCAAATAAAAATGTTGCACGCATTTCTAAATATGCCATGCTATATACACCTTAATTAATGTGGTATGTGATTATTGTTCGTATTTTAAATATAATGTAGGATAAGAGTTTTGTAAGTTAACTAAGTTTTTTTTATCCTTGGTATGATTTATGAAGTTTTGGAAGGCAAATAAGCTTTATGTATCATTGTAGAAAAGATTTCAGTACACGCTCATATTTGATAATTTGAATTATTCCCTCTACCTCGCCATTCATTGTTTCCCAAGTATATACTAAGATCCAGCTATGGAGGAAACATAAAACTTAGGCCTGGTAATAAAAGTAACAATTGAGACAAGGTCACTGACAAGATATTTGCATCCTCTTAGGGGAATGCACTTAATGAACTTACACTTATGATTTGTTAAACTGCAGTGCCTGAACAAGATCACTTCATAAAAACTGGGCAGACTACATTTCAAAACCGATAATAGAGGAACTTGACAAGAATGAGCGTATAAGACACAATTGATGGTATGTGACACGGAAAATCATTACTGTATTTTAAAGCAAATAGTAGAGATAGAATTTTCCTCAGAGAAGACAAGATGAGCCTGTGAATAATATAAAAGGTAGAAGTTCTTATCGTCTTTGCAGAGTCCTGTCCCTGCAAGGTGAGGCTGCAAACTAAGGGACTTTGGAGCTGCCTAGGAAAGAGAAGAATTAGTACACATAAATATTTTTGAACAAAACTTCAGTGAGCAGGATACAGGATGCTTGCTCGAGGCAGAGACTGTCTTAAGGGATAGGTTTGAACACAGACAGTGAAATGAGAAGTGTGGCAGCACAGTCTGTCACTAGATGTGACTTTTTACTTAGCTGAGGAACCCACACATGAATAACTTTTGGGAAGGCGTTCTCATAATACTGCAGGCCGAAAGCAGAGTTCAGAAGAGACAAGGCACACAACTATTGCTGATTAGAAAGGAAGTTGATGAGCTAAAAAAACACAAGATTTGATAGATATCTGTTAGTGTAGAGCACAGTAATGCAATGACAGAGAACAGAAAAATATACAGATTTTAGAACTATAAAGAACAGTTTATCTTTCTTCAAACATGACCTAATGTTTTTATTCTTCAGATAAGCATTTCACCTTAAAATATTTATCATTGAGTGAGCTAAGCACAGACAACAAGTTCATTTTACTTTTATTTATTTATTATTACTATTATTATTAATTGTGACAGAATCTTTAGTAGCTAAGAATTGCTTCTGACATGATGTATGCCAATTGATACCATGAATTCCTAATTCTTCCTATGTTCCCATATTCTAAAATCACAGGCATCTGCCATCACACGTGGCTGATTCCTTTCCTTGACTGATTGGACAGCATAGATATAAATGTAGATTTTGTCACACTCTTGCTCTGTCTTGCTTCGTGCTACAGTCTTACCTTTCCAGTCTTCGGTAGGCCAGCAGACACACATGATGACCACTCAAACTCCAATGGGACAAATAAATTGAGTTTTAGACATAGAATACTGCAATGTGCAACTGTGCATTAGTATTTCATGAAATTTTCTGTAAACTCTGAACTGTTGGAGCCATGCTAAGAGTTACAGATAAAAAAAAAAAAAAAAAAAGAGGTCTTCTCCCTCATTGTAAGTCAGATAGTTAAGAAATCCATGGCTTATCCCAGGACGATCGGAATCGTGGGAAGAAAACTGAGAAACATCTAACACCAGTTATTGTTAATAGGAAAGATAAACTTACCATTGTCATGGCACATGACCTTATAATTGCACCTAGAATCTCTCAACATATTGACAAACTATCAAGGTTTTTGAGATTCATGAGGGAGAGGCTAGAATGGTACCAATAATACATTATTGAACTTACAACATCTATAACATCTTTTGATGACAATTTTAACTTTACTGATGTTATACATGTACACGTATAATACTTACATGAAATACCCAGAAATAATTTTCCGAAGAAAAACAGGAAAACATGATAATAATATTGGTTGAAGATTATTTTAATTATTTACAGCATTTTTCTGATTCAAACTCAAAATGGGAAATATTTAAACATATATTCATTAATGAATAGATATTACCTAATTTTAATTAAATAAAATTTGCAATTAACATGTTGTTCATTGCATCATATTATTCTTCATCAAATGGATATTGATATCTTTATCAGCAAAGTAATCCAGGATGTTATCACTTTAAAATACGATGCTTATTTATATCAATTATACTATACAAGTTAGAAAACTTTAAACTCTGTTAGCATTGTGTATTAACTCTTCTCAGTTTATTTAACTCTCAGAAGGAGAAACAAACTTCTTAAATCTGAGAGAACATGGATGGATGGCAGTATACATGCACAAGATACGTTAACTTATAAGGCACAAAGCCACTTCAAACTGCTTCTTTAAACAAATTTGGATAACAGCATGGATGGCACTTAGGAAGTACAGAATTGCAATAATAAGACATTTTATTATTATTTTCAGAACTCTATATGCTGTCAACCCCACTTCCCTTCCTTCTCTATTCTCAGTTTAGTACCAACATTTCAGACAGAAGCACATATGCACAAGTAGCAGTATATGGACTCAGCAAGTTATATTTGGTTATACTTTACACACACACACACACACACACACACACGCATGTGCGTGCGCACACACACAGAGTATGTGGGAGTAATATATGCATACACTAACTATGATAAAAATAAAAATCATGAATCAGAAGAGATCAGAAAAGTAAATGCAGAGGTATAGAGGAAGGGAAGGCAAAGAGGAGATGAAATTAAAATACAATCCTCAAAATAAGCCAACACAAAGAAAATATCAAAATCCAAATGGAAATATAAAAACATATAAAGGATATGAGAAGTAAGTTGTGTAAATCTTTGAGTTTCAGGATTGCATGATAAATTCTATAAAAATATAGTAATTAGGGGGTGAATCTATTAAAATATGTTATCATATTTAATGTTGGATTTGTTCACTGTATCTCAGGGATACAAACATAGGGTATGATTATAAAACTGTTAGGAAATATCAAGTAAAGAAAGCAGATTTTTCCCCAGAAAGCAAAAATACTTGCTGATAAATCTTCAGTGCCTGAAGTCATATTGGAGTCCAAAGCACAGAAATTAGTCTGTGAGACTTTAAATCTTCTTTTTTGAGTATTCTTATTTGGGTAATCTTATTCAAGTGCATTAATACAGTAGCTAAGATATCATTTCTTATTTATTTTCATTTTTGGTTTTCATATAAGGGAAGCTTAGTCAAGTTCCTTCAAAACCTGTGTTTAAAGGATTTATAATATAAAGATAGATCTTAATAGACATGCACTGGAATAAGCCGAGGATATGGTGGTAGGATGTAGTGCTAGGGAAATCTTGAGGAAAGTAACTACAACTTTTAAATTTTAATTTATTTGCTTTTTTAATTAATGAATTAATTTATTTATTACACTCCAGATTTTATTGCCCCACACCTGTCCACCCTCTGACTGTTCCACATCCCATACCTTCTCCTCCAACCCCCTTCCACCATGAGCATGTCCCAACCCCTCACCCCACCCCAACCCACCTGACCTCTAAACTCCCTGGGGCCTCCAGTCTCTTGAGGGTTAGGTGCATCATCTCTGAATGAACACAGACTTGGCAGTCCTCTGCTGTGTATGTGTTGTAGTCCTCATATCAGCTGGTGTATGCTGCCTGGTTGGTGGTCCAGTGTCTGAGAGATCTTGGGAGTCCAGATTAACTGAGACTGCTGGTTCTCCTACAGGGTCACCCTTCTCCTCAGCTTCTTTCAGCCTTCCCTAATTCAACAACAGGGGTCGGCTGCTTCTGTCCATTGGTTGGGTGCAAATATCTGCATCTGACACTTTCAGATGCTTGTTGGGTCTTCTGGATTATTTTTCTCTTACACAAAGCATCCCATTCACTGTCTTTCCCTTCCTCCCAGTTCCACTCCTCCAAACCCTTGCCTCCTCTATTTTCCCTCAGGAAAGAGCAGACCTCTTGGGGATATCAATGGAACACTGCACAACAAGATGCAACAAGACTCGGTGCAAACCCTCATATGAATCAAGGCTGGACAATCAATCCCAGTCAGAGATACAACATCTGATGAACAGGATGAACAGGCAAAAGAGTCAAAAATACTCCCACTCCCACTGTGAGGAGGCCAACAACCAATCCTTCCTCTAAAGAATCACAGTATTTATGCAGATGGTGTAGTGCAGACCTAAGCAAGCTCCATGTTTCATGTTTCTGTCTGTGAGCCCCAATGAGCCCTGCTTAGTTGTTGCTGTGGGCTGTGTTCTCCTGGTGTCCTCAACTACTCTGGTGCCTCTATTTTTCAACACGAAGTTGAAATTTGATTTTGGGATGCTAAGGTGGGAAGCGTGCAGGTTAAATGACAAATGACCGTGTGAATGAATGCTCACTGCATAGTTCACTATGACAAAGGATAGTATGTGTTCTTAGCCCACATCTTCTCTCAAGTAATACAAACATATCCTCTACGAATTAGTCATAATTAGCCTGTATATTTGCATGTACATGCGCATACACACATATCCATAAGTACATACCTGTGCATATTCCATAGTCTTTTTTTTATTCGATATAATTTATTTACATTTCAAATGATTTCCCCTTTTCTAGCCCCCCCACTCCCCGAAAGTCCCGCAAGCCCCCTTCTCTTCCCCTGTCCTCCCACCCACCCCTTCCCACTTCCCCGTTCTGGTTTTGCTGAATACTGTTTCACTGACTCTTTCCAGAACCAGGGGCCACTCCTCCTTTCTTCTTGTACCTCATTTGATGTGTGGATTACGTTTTGGGTATTCCAGTTTTCTAGGTTAATATCCACTTATTAGTGAGTACATACCATGATTCACCTTTTGAGTCTGGGTTAACTCACTTAGTATGATATTCTCTAGCTCCATCCATTTGCCTAAGAATTTCATGAATTCATTGTTTCTAATGGCTGAATAGTACTCCATTGTGTAGATAACCACATTTTTTGCATCCACTCTTCTGTTGAGGGATACCTGGGTTCTTTCCAGCATCTGGCAATTACAAATAGGGCTGCTATGAACATAGTAGAACATGTATCCTTATTACATGGTGGGGAGTCTTCTGGGTATATGCCCAGGAGTGGTATAGCAGGATCTTCTGGAAGTGAGGTGCCCAGTTTTCGGAGGAACCGCCAGACTGATTTCCAGAGTGGTTGTACCAATTTGCAACCCCACCAGCAGTGGAGGAGTGTTCCTCTTTCTCCACACCCTCTCCAACACCTGCTGTCTCCTGAATTTTTAATCTTAGCCATTCTGACTGGTGTAAGATGAAATCTTAGGGTTGTTTTGATTTGCATTTCCCTAATGACTAATGAAGTTGAGCATTTTTTAAGATGCTTCTCCGCCATCCGAAGTTCTTCAGGTGAGAATTCGTTGTTTAACTCTGTACCCCATTTTTTAATAGGGTTGTTTGGTTTTCTGGAGTCTAACTTCTTGAGTTTTTTATATATATTGGATATTAGCCCTCTATCTGATGTAGGATTGGTGAAGATCTCTTCCCAATTTGTTGGTTGCCGATTTGTCCTCTTGATGGTGTCCTTTGCCTTACAGAAACTTTGTAATTTTATGAGGTCCCATTTGTCAATTCTTGCCCTTAGAGCATACGCTATTGGTGTTCTGTTCAGAAACTTTCTCCCTGTACCGATGTCCTCAAGGGTCTTCCCCAGTTTCTTTTCTATTAGCTTCAGAGTGTCTGGCTTTATGTGGAGGTCCTTGATCCATTTGGATTTGAGCTTAGTACAAGGAGACAAGGATGGATCAATTCGCATTCTTCTGCATGCTGACCTCCAGTTGAACCAGCTCTATTTGTTGAAAAGGCTATCTTTTTTCCCTTGGATGTTTTCAGCCTCTTTGTCGAGGATCAAGTGGCCATAGGTGTGTGGGTTCATTTCTGGATCTTCAATCCTGTTCCATTGATCCTCCTGCCTGTCACTGTACCAATACCATGCAGTTTTTTACACTATTGCTCTGTAGTATTGCTTGAAATCAGGAATACTGATTCCCCCAGATTTCCTTTTGTTGCTGAGAATAGTTTTAGCTATCCTGGGTTTTTTGTTGTTCCAGATGAATTTGATAATTGCTCTTTCTAACTCTGTGAAGAATTGAGTTGGGATTTTGATGGGTATTGCATTGAATCTGTATAGTGCTTTAGGCAAAATGGCCATTTTAACTATATTGATTCTACCGATCCATGAGCATGGGAGGTTTTCCCATTTTTTGAGGTCTTCTTCCATTTCCTTCTTCAGAGTCTTGAAGTTCTTGTCATACAGATCTTTCACATGTTTGGTAAGAGTCAACCCAAGATACTTTATACTGTTTGTGGCTATTGTGAAGGGGGTCATTTCCCTAATTTCTTTCTCAGCCTGCTTATCCTTTGAGTATAGGAAGGCCACTGATTTGCTGGAGTTGATTTTATAACCTGCCGCTTTGCTGAAGTTGTTTATCAGCTGTAGGAGCTCTCTAGTGGAGTTCTTTGGGTCACTTAGGTAGACGATCATGTCGTCTGCAAATAATGATAGTTTGACTTCTTCCTTTCCAATTTGTATCCCTTTGACCTCCTTATGTTGTCGAATTGCCCGAGCTAGTACCTCAAGTACAATATTGAAAAGATAAGGAGAAAGGGGGCAGCCTTGTCTGGTCCCTGATTTCAGTGGGATTGCTTCAAGTTTCTCTCCATTTAGTTTGATGCTGGCTACCGGTTTGCTGTATATTGCTTTTACTATGTTTAGGTATGGGCCTTGAATTTCTGTTCTCTCCAAGACTTTAAGCATGAAGGGATGCTGAATTTTGTCAAATGCTTTTTCAGCATCCAATGAAATGACCATGTGGTTTTGTTCTTTGAGTTTGTTTATGTAGTGGATTGTATTGATGGATTTCCGTATATTGAACCAACCCTGCATTCCCGGGATAAAGCCTACTTGATCATGGTGGATGATCGTTTTGATGTGTTCTTGGATTTGGTTGGCAAGAATTTTATTGAGTATTTTTGCATCGATGTTCATAAGGGAAATTGGTCTGAAGTTCTCTTTCTTTGTTGGATCTTTGTGTGGCTTTGGTATCAGCGTAATTGTGGCTTCGTAGAAGGAATTGGGTAGTGTTCCTTCTGTTTCTATTTTGTGGAATAGTTTGAAGAGTATTGGTGTTAACTCTTCTTTGAAGGTCTGGTAAAATTCTGCACTGAAGCCATCTGGTCCTGTGCTTTTTTTGGTTGGAAGACTTTCTATGACTCCTTCTATTTCTTTAGGCATTATGGGACTGTTTAGATGGTCTAGTTGGTCCTGATTTAATTTTGGTATTTGGTATCTGTCAAGGAAATTGTCCATTTCCTCCAGATTCTCCAGTTGTGTTGAGTATAGGCTCTTGTAGTAGGATCTGATGATTTTTTGGATTTCCTCAGTTTCCGTTGTTATATCTCCCTTTTCATTTCTAAGTTTGTTAATTTGGATACTTTCTCTGTGCCCTTTGGTCAGTCTGGCTAAGGGTTTATCTATCTTGTTGATTTTCTCAAAGAACCAGCTCCTGGTATTGTTGATTTTTTGTATGGTTCTCTTTGTTTCTACTTGATTGATTTCGGCCCTGAGTTTGATGATTTCCTGCCTTCTACTCCTCCTGGGCGAAATAGCTTCTTTTTGTTCTAGGGCTTTCAGGTGTGTCATTAAGCTGGTAATGTATGCTCTCTCCATTTTCTTTTTGGAGGCACTCAGGGCTATGAGTTTTCCTCTTAGCACTGCTTTCATTGTGTCCCGTAGATTTGGGTATGTTGTGTTTTCATTTTCATTGTGTTCTAAAAAGTCTTTAATTTCTTTCTTTATTTCTTCCTTGACCAAGGTATCATTGAGTAGAGTATTGTTCAGTTTCCATGTGTATGTGGGCTTTCTGTTGTTTCTGTTGCTATTGAAGACCACTTTTACTCCATAGTGATCAGCTAGGAGGCATGGGATTAGTTCGATCTTCTTATATTTGTTGAGGTCTGTCTTGTGACCAATTATATGGTCGATTTTGGAGAAGGTACCATGAGGTGCTGAGAAAAAGGTATATTCTTTTGTTTTAGGATAGAATGTTCTATATATATCTGTTAAATCTAATTGGTCCAAAGCTTCAATTAGTTTCATTGTGTCCCTGTTTAGTTTCTGTTTTCCTGATCGGTCCATTGAGGAAAGTGCAGTGTTGAAGTCACCCACAATTATTGTGTTAGGTGCAATGTGTGCTTTTAGTTTTAATAAAGTTTCTTTTACGAAAGAGGGTGCCCTTGCATTTGGGGCATAGATGTTCAGGATTGACAGTTCTTCTTTTTGTATTTTTCCTTTGACCAGCAAGAAGTGTCCCTCAGGGTCTCTTTTGATGACTTTGGGTTGAAAGTCAATTTTATCTGATATTAAAATGGCTACTCCAGCTTGTTTCCTGAGACCATTTGCTTGTAAAATTGTCTTCCAGCCTTTTACTCTAAGGTAGTGTTTGTCTTTGACCCTGAGGTGTGTTTCCTGTAAGCAGCAAAATGTAGGGTCCTGTTTACGTATCCAGTCAGTTAGTCTGTGTCTTTTTATTGGGGCATTAAGTCCATTGATGTTAAGAGATATTAAGGAATAGTGATTGTTACTTCCTATCATTTTTGACGTTATTTTTTAAATTTGAATGCTTAACTTCTTTTGGGTTTGATGAAAGGTTACTATCTTGCTTTTTCCAGGGTGAAGTTTCCCTCCTTGTATTGGTGTTGTCCTCCTATTATCCTTTTTAGGGCCCGGTTTGTGGATAGATATTGGGTAAACTTGGTTTTGTCATGAAATATCTTAGTTTCTCCATCTATGGTGATTGAGAGTTTTGCTGGATATAGTAGTTTTGGTTGGCATTTGTGTTCTCTTAGAGTCTGCATGAGGTCTGCCCAGGACCTTCTAGCCTTCATAGTCTCAGGTGAAAAGTCTCCTGTGATTCTGATAGGTCTTCCTTTATATGTTACTTGGCCTTTTTCTCTTACTGCCTTTAGTATTCTTTCTTTGTTTAGAACATTTGGTGTTTTGATTATTATGTGACGGGAAGTATTTCTGTTCTGGTCCAGTCTGTTTGGAGTTCTGTAGGCTTCTTGTATATTCATGGGCATCTCTCTCTTTAGGTTAGGGAAGTTTTCTTCCATAATTTTATTGAAGATGTTTGCTGGCCCTTTAAGTTGTAAATCTTCACTCTCATCTATGCCTATAATCCTTAGGTTTGGTCTTCTCATTGTGTCCTGGATTTCCTGGATATTTTGGGTTACAAGCTTTTTGCATTTTGCATTTTCTTTAACTGTTGAGTCCATGGTTTCTATGGAATCTTCAGCATCTGAGATTCTTTCTTCTATCTCTTGTATTCTGTTGTTGATATTTGCATCTCTGTCCCCTGATTTCTTCCCAAGGCTTTCTATCTCCAAAGTTGTCTCCCTTTGAGTTTTCTTAGTTGTTTCTCTACTTCTGATTTTAGATCCTGGATGGTTTTGCTTAGCTCCTTCACTTGCATGTTTGTGTTTTCCTGTAATTCTTTAAGAGATTTTTGTGTTTCGTCTTTCATGACCTCAGCCTGTTGACCAAAGTTCTCCTGTATTTCTTTAAGAGATTTTTGTGTTTCGTCTTTCATGACCTCAGCCTGTTGACCAAAGTTCTCCTGTATTTCTTTAAGTGTTTTTTGCATTTCCTCCTTGTTGGCTTTTGTATTCTCCTGGATTTCTTTCAATGATTTTTGTGTTTCCCTTGCAAGGGCTTCTAACTTTTGATCCATTTTCTCCTGAATTTCTTTATGTATGTCCTTCATGTGTTCCTGTACCAGCATCATGACCAGTGATTTTAAATCCAAATCTTGTTTTACTGGTGTGATGGGGTATCCAGGACATGTTGGTAGAGGAGAATTGGGTTCAGATGTTGCCATATTGCCTTGATTTCTGTTAGTGACGTTCCTGCATTTGCCTTTTGCCATCTAGTTCTCACTGGTGTTAGTTTATCTTGTCAGTGCTGGACTCACCAGTGCAAGCTGCCCCTTCCCAGTTGGCCTCTGGTGCACAGCTTACCTCCTGCACTGCTTGTAGACAGTGTGCTGCTGCCCAGGCTGTTCAGATCCCAAAGCAGGCACCCGAAGACTCCCGCTGGGGCCCGCTGGATTCACTGGAGCACACTGACTTCTCCCAGCTGGCCACCCGGAAGCCCAGCTAGCCACTTGCAGGACTTGGAGATGTAATGCTGCCGCCCAGACTGATCTGGATCCGGAAGCGGAGAGAGTAGAGCTAAGGGCTTCTGCCTGAGGCCTTGCCCCAGATTGTGTCTGTGGACCAGATGGAGCCTGTGTGCACCCCCAGGGAGTGCCGACGGTGTATGCTACTGTGACCTCCCCTGTGTTCCGCTCACTCCGCTGGGCAGCCGATCCTCCAACTGGGCTGTCGCACACAAGGTTAGCCTGGCCGCCCAGTCCCTGAGTCCAGGCAAAAGCCTGGGAGGCCAAGGTCCGAGCAAAGTTTCCCTAGGGCTATGACTGTTAATTGGGTCTGCCAGGTGACTAGGATTGCGGGCATGCGCGCCCACGCTCCCTGAAAGCGCTGGGAGAGTCTGCTTTGCTAACAATCACCTGGGAGGGTTGACTCACAGATGGCCCACCAAGCCGCCCAGTTCTTGGGGTCAGTCCTGTGCCTTTTGGGGCCTGGACCCTCGCTTTGTTAGCCTTAGGCTATGCCTGTTACAGGTCTGCCCGCCTGAGCTCTCTGTCGTCCTGCAGGCAAAATGGCGGCGGCGCGCTCGCAGGCCTGGGCAAAAAACCTCCTGGTTGGGTTGGCACCCCGATGGCCCCCCGACCCGCCCAGGGCCTGGGTGCAGGCCAACGCCCGTCGGGCTCAGACCACCACGGTGTTGGCCTCGGATTATGTTTGTGTACCTCAGTCTGTCCGATCCCTGGAGTATGGAACCAAGATGGATGAGCCTCTCCTGACTGGTGGGAGGCCGAGTTCTGAAGTGGCCTCCATGCAGGAAAGGCGCCGCACAACTGCAGCTGCTTGCTGCCCGGCTGGTCAGCAAAGGTCAGTGGTCATGGGCGCAGGGCCTAACTGGTCCCTGTGACGCCTTGGTTCCACTGCTGATGGCCCTTCAGCTGGAGCAGCCACTGCTGCCACTGCCGCCGCCGCCGCCGCCGCTGCCGCTGCTCGCGATTCCCATTTTCCATAGTCTTATAGATTATTTCTGCTTACATAAAGAGAACATTTCAATGGGGAAGACATATTTTTGATAAATCATCAAATAATAAAAGAAAATAGGTGGATAGTTCTTTGGAAGTCTCTACTTTTCTAGTTCTTAATATAACTTAACCTAGTCTGTGTATTTGTATTTTGTGACAGTTAGTGTATGTTTCCTATTATTTTTTACTTACTATGGGATAGAATAATCTGGTGGGTTACAATGTTAAAGAAATCCATTCTACCAATTTAGTGAGGCTATATTACACTGGGAAGAATTATATTAAATTAATGCTTATATTAAAATTGCATTTTATTTTCACAGTTTTTACAATGACAAGAAGTTTACTTCTGTAAAAGTAACTTTTAATTGCCAGATGTAACTGTTTTCTCTGACTGAGCTCCCCCTTTCTAGTTCTTTCTGAATTCTGGCTTTCTTATTCTGACTCAAAATTCCTCTCCAAGATGACTGAGCCAAACTGGATTCTCTCAGAGTCTTATCTGTACTCAACTGAACTACAGGAACTGCACTGAACTGAACTCATTTGAACTGCACTGCATTGTCTGAAAACAACTGAACTTCACTCACTTAGCTTCCCTTCCACAGATCCACACTGCCCTGCTCTTAAGCCTCTTCTTTCTCATTAAAGTTGGGCATATATCATCTCTGTCTCATTCTGTCAAATCGTTCTTTGATTCATCACGTTCTCTACTTACTTCTCAATCACATCTCACTTTCAGGCGTAGCTGCTTCCTTCTACAAACTAACCTTACCTTATTTGTTTGGGATTAAACATGGGTACTAAGGGTCTGTCTGTATTCTAGTCAGACCATACTCTGCACTCTAGCTGGATCAGATAATCCTAGAAAGTCTTTGGATGTGATCCCTTGTCAGAGCAGCATGTTGCTGGATTAAAATGCCTCTAAAGTCATTACTGTTGCCTAAGGAGTATTAGTATAAACACAGAAGATTAGCTTTCTACCATGCATCTAAATGGAAAGTATTGTTTGATCTGAAGTCTGTATGGGGAGGATGGCTCTTCATTTCATTTAGTCACAATGCTGTTATTTGTAGCCATTGTCATAGGAAAGTAATAATTTGGAGACATTACAGATGTTACTTATCCATGTAAATTTTATTCAGTATTACCTGTTCTCATAGTTAGGGCTTCTATTGCTATTGTAAAACACTTGATCAAAGCAACAGTTCCACAGCACAGGCCTTCACTGTGAAAACTTAAGGCAGAAACTCAAACACTGAGGGAACACTGAGATAGCAGTTGAGAACATGGAGCAATGCTCATTTTGTATATAACCCAGGATAACCTGCACAAGAGTGACACACCCACAACGGTCTGGTCTCTCCCAAAATAATATTAATCAAGAAAATGCACTATAGAACAATCTGATGGATATACTTTTCCAATTTTTAGTTCTCTGCCTCTAACCTGTGTCAATTATTTGACATTAAAAACTAGCCAGCCCACACATGCATGGCTTATAATTAATCTGTCTTCTTCCACACTCATGGAACATTTAGCCCGTACTGTGTTTTCAGCAATCCCTAAATGACCTCATGTTCAAGAACATCAAAACCTCCTTCCAGTTCTTTAGAAAAAAAGATATTTCCTTTAGACATCGCTTACCTTTATAATTCAGGCCTCATTTAAGAGATATATCACGAATTCATTGTTTCTAATGGCTGAATAGTACTCCATTGTATAAATATACCACATTTTCATGAAATTCTTAGACAAATGGATGGAGCTGGAGAACATCAGACTAAGAGAGGTAACCCAGTCTCAAAAGATCAATCATGGTATGCACTCACTGATAAGTGGATATTAGCCTAGAAACTTTGAATATCCAGGACATAATCCACAAATTAAATGATGTCCAAAAAGAATGGAGGAGTGGGCCCTGGTTCTGGAAAGACTCAGTGCAAGAGTATAGGGGAATTCCAGAACAGGGAAGTGGGAAGGGGTAGATGGAAGAATAGGGGGACGGAAGAGGGTTTATGGGACTTGCGGGGAGTGGGGACCCAGAAAAGGGGAAATCATTTGCAATGTAAATAAAAGTAAGTAAGTAAGTAAATAAATAAATAGATAAATAAAAAAGAGATATATCACTAGCATAGAGAATGAAGGTGAATTTCCTTCATGAGTTTCAAGAGATTGGAAATCTGTTTGATAGTTGTCCTCTGAAAATCTTGTTCCGTGGTGGTATATGTGAGATATTAATGTACTTTCCCCTCTATTCTATTACATAAATTCCTTTAACTTGGTGCTTTGGACACTATGAGGCATTTATTTAATGGTCTATGCACTCTAATAAATGGGCCACTTAAATAATACAATTCACATATAATTATGTTATACATTTAAACTAAAAATATTCTTTTGGGCATCAAAATTTCTTCAAGTGTGATATATATATTCTCCTTTTCTCTTTTTCTAATTAACAGTATAGACAATCTAAGGATTAAAAATAAATAAGGAGAGGTAAAGAATTAGAGCTCTAGGTACCTTTGAGCCTGGACAAACTCCACTGACAGATCGAATAACTATTCTCCTGAAATTGTAGTTTGACCTCAAATAACAGTGCTCTGAAAGCACACTTTGAAAAGGGCTCTTTCTTTTGAATAACAATGAGATGGACTTGCATTGATGTCAACACTGGGTACCAGGAAACCCCAGGCTCTGCTTCTCAGAACTCTCATGACTCATGTCGACCAAACCCCAGTGGTGGGTTCTGAGAATTCCAAATTAGAAAAAAACATACCAGGAAGAAAGTTAAATTTTCTGTCATATTTCATTAGTGGCTTAACTGGCTTTTTATTGCAACTTAATGTTTTTATTTTAATTTTAGTTGTAAGAACCAAGGAACATAAAAACAAATAGTGAGTCAGATTAAAACATTGCCCTGACAAAATGGGTTGAACTAAAGAACTTCCTGCTAATTGTGGAACATGAAGCTAAATGCACTGAGAATGACATGTTTTTAAGCAATGCATTCTCTGTTTAAATATGAGGTTATATTTTTTCTCCTAGGGCAAAATCAGGCTGAGTAGCAAGGACGTTTTAATATTGCGTGTTGGTTATGCTTTTCCACTTTATACTCTGTTTCATCCGCTGGGTATTGTTCAGCAGTTTTATAATTTAGATGATGACTGTTGTCATTTCACCTCTATTCTCTTCCCTCGTATCTTATTCTATTCCTGAATCCCACACAGAGCATCTTTTAATCATTGTGACGTTCTATGTCTCTGAACCTCAACTCTCTTTAAAAAACATTTTGATACCTCTCGGAGAAATAACATCAATCTTACGATGATGTGTAATGGTAGCAAATGTACTCTTACCTAACCACAGATTTTAAATTTGTAGGTGCAGACATAATGGGTCTTTAGATATTTATATTTTTACAATGCATATGTGTAAATAATGAAATTCATTTGCTATGTAATACTAATTTTCACGTTTTAAGTAAAAGGGCTTTTATTTAAATAAAAAAGAGAGGTTCTTGTAATATGAACTCTTACCATGTATACAGAGGCTTGACTGCCTCTGTGATTAGTCAGCATATCCATTTCCAATTTTATCTTATATGAAAAGAATTATCAGATATTTAAGTTGACTTTAATCTCTATGTCCAATGATTTTACTTTAGATTGATATGAAAAAAGTTGGAATATAAAGAAAATAAACTCACAACTCCAAGCATGTGTGATATTCTGTTCTCCCCATGTTTTTGATGGAAAACCTCTTAATGACACTGTTGTCATTGTTTATGGTTGGCAAATTCCAGTCTATATTTGAAAAAAACAAAACTGTGAATTTAATCCTAAAATTCAGCTCTCATCTCATGAAATATGCATATAGCGCCGTTATAAGTCATGGGATTAAAATTGTGGCAAATTACAGATGGGGGATGATTTTGTACAATACAGTAATACACATAAAATCATTATTTTCAGAGAAAACCAAGAAATTCATGGAAAATGTCTATCTATTGTACCTAGTACACAGTATTATTCATGCCACGTGCTTGACATATCCTGTTTAGCTCAGAAATTCATAGTGTGTTCATCACAGAAGGACAGATGGTAACAAATTTTTTCCAAAAATAAGAATTTTTACTTTGATGCATAGCCTACTTATAATATCTACTCTCATCTATGCTTTGGAATGAAGATCATTTATGATGCTGTGAAATACAATTTCAAGTATTTTCAGATACTTTATATATGTACTTTTGAGTTTATTTTATTCATTTTTCAGATTATGAGGAAGTATGCTCTACATGATGCACTAAGCATCCTTCTACTTTTATTTTGATGCCATATATACATCAAGCAGTACAAAATTTTTATTAGGAAATATAAAAACATCTGGTTTTTATGTTTTCAAACATCGTGTTTTTTAATAGGATGTTTTTAATCCTGGAAAGAACACAGTGAAAATCTGAGCTACTATCTGGCAATATTCTTAAGAAATATCATCCAGCCTTGCTTTCAGGTTTGAACAAACCAATTGGGATCTACCATGGATATTTACATCTGAAGGAGAGAAAGCATCTACTACATTGGAAGGCAACTTGATCAGAGTGTTCACTACTACCTATTCAAAATTTCAAAAGAATAACATGTTGCCAATTGATTCACATCATGGCATATAACCACCTGGAAGAATGGTTTTCCTTAACTGCTTTCTGGGTGATATGAACAGTAAGAAAATGATGCAACTCACCAGATAAAAATTTCTGAAAGAGCACAGACATTTTCCTATTAATAATTTCCACATTCCAAGAAGACTATGCTCCCTTTATTTAATCTATGATGTTTAATAATTTTAGAAACATTCCTTCTTTAATAATATACATACTATTATTTTAAGGGGAATTTTGATTATGTGTGTGGCCTGTGTATACCTTCATTTAAGTGTGAGAATATTCATGTTAATGCTGGACATTCATGTTACGTGTCTTTCTCCACCTTACCATCAGGCACAGAATCTTTCACTGACCTTGAGATTCTCTAAGTCTATAAGACTAGCTGATAACTAGTGTGAGGGTTCTTCTAGTCTCTGTTTGTTGGACATGTTGAGATTACACACTGCCTGTGTCCAACACTGCCAGTCTTATAAGTTATATAAGGAATCTAAGCCTGGGTCCTCATAATTTTATAGAAGGCAGTTAATTCCCTGAACCATCTTCCTACACCTCTTCCTCCTCCTTCTTCTTGTTCTTCTTCTTCTCCTTTTCCTCCTCTTCTTCCTCCTCCTCCTCCTCCTTCTTTTTCTCCTTCTCCTCCTCCTCTTCCTCCTCTTCCTCTTCCTCCTCTTCTATTTAACTGCTTCCTACTCTTCCCCTCTTCCTTCTTCTTCTTTACTAAATGATATATCATGAATACGCATATATGTACATACAATTATTTTCCTAATTATCACCTGTTGAATTCATATAGTGCTAAATATATTTAAGGCATAGACACTTGGCAATGATGAAACAGTAAGTGTGCTCCTCCTGGGGAAGACCCCGTCTCTGTCACATCTTAACTTGGTTATCTATAATTAATTATTTCTGTGGAGTTGAAGACTCATGGGCTTTTTCTTGTCCAGTTTGGTATTTCTTTTGATGTCTTCCTTGTTCAGCTCACCTTTAGACACTCATGTTGTTGAGATTTGAATGGTTTAGATTCTGATTGTACTAGGAGATACAATGTCACCCTCTGTCTCTTAGAATCTTCCCACCCACTCTTAGGCAATTTCCCTGGGCTTTCAGTGCAGGTTTTGTAGGTATGTACATTGGGATGGGGTTCTACAGCTGTGCCTTTTTTTATTGGGAACTTTTTTATAATAGTCTCCATCTGTTGCAAATAAAACTTTGCTTGTGGAGGGGGTGCACTTACATTCTTTTGGTAAAAGGACAAATATTTATTTATTTTATTCTTAGTTATCATACTGGTTTAGTAAATCAAAGTTTGTAGAGTCTTCTCCATTAACCATGGCTTGACTAGACCTGAGTACTTAGATATGTTTCCAGTACATGGGATTTTGTTTTGAGCCGTCTCTGACAAACCCAGTGCTCCCTTATGTGGTCAATGTCTTTAATGATATTTTCCCAAAGATCCTTGGTCTTTTCTCCTAGGCTTAAATTACTGGAGAGATACTACATCCATCCAGAACATACATGGTTTCTGCTGATATAAACTCTAGTTTTTTTTGTTTGTCTGTCAAATACTTCCTCACTAAACTATCTGTCCATCTCACAAAATGTACAACATTTTTAAACAAGTGATACAACTAGTATCACATCCATGAGAAAAGCTCAGAATTTTTAATATTTTCTTTAGAAATGAAAACTAACATTATGCTTATTATTTTATAATATTTTTAAATTATTTATTGGTTATTTTTATTTACATTTCAAATGTTATCTTCCTACCTGGTTTCCCCTCCACAAAGCCCAAGGGCCTGCTTCTATGAGGGTGCTCCCCTCCCTCCCACCCACTCATCCACTCCTGCCTCACCACTCTTGCATTCCCCTATGCTGGGGCAAGGATCCTTTATAGGACCAAGGGCCTTCACTCCCATTGATGCCAGATAAGGCCATCCTCTGCTTCATATGCATTTGGAGACATGGGTCCCTCTATGTGTACTCTTTGGTTGATCCATGAGTCCTAGGGAGCTCAGGGAATCTAGTTGGTTGATATTGTTGTTCTTCCTATAGGGTTGCAAAACTCTTCAGCCCCTTCAGTCCTGCCTTAACTTCTCCACTGGGACTCATAGAGTTTTGATGAAAGTAGAGGATATGAAGTTAAATATTCCAAAACATTGTATTCAACTGTATGTTTGAACTTTGGATTATGCAGGGTTATTTAAGCATCCATTCTTCATAAGTGTTCAGTCATTTAATGAAGGCAGATCAACAGAATCATGTTGTGAATTTGTAACAAGAAGAAACTCAGCATTCAAAATTAGAGGATCTTCTCTTAGTTGTTTAAGATCAAATTCCTATGGCTGACCAATGATTAACAGTTACAGGCAAACTACAGATTAGGAAGAAACACAGATGTTTCATTTTTACATCTGTTGTCAAGGTTTGACCAGAAAGCAGAAGACGTTTCAATTGTGCTATTTAATATATAATTAAAAGAAAGTATGACTGTCATCATTCCAATTTTTAACAACAAATCCTCTGTCTATTCATCCTGAAATAGCACTTTCACATGTTATTAAAATTTTGAGACATTGAAGTTGAACAATCAAATTAATAGAAATGTTTGATCATAAGTCCTTTTGATGTTAGTTACAATTAATGCTAGAAAAAAATTAAAACATGCATTGATAATATCAAAAGCTATAAACACTTTCAAACTATAAGTGTAGACTATAACAGTTGACAGAGCTCTATGACCTTGAATCAATTGACAATGAATAAAATAAAATGTATTATAGGCCCATTTTAATTATTACTTCAAAGTACTTAAATGTCTTCAGACTAATAAAACGCAGTCTGTGCTAAGCAGCAGGGGGCATAGAATCGCTGTCTCTGTTGTAATATTAATACCAATTAAAAAACTTTATTATATTAAGAGCCAGGGAAGCGAGCTTTAACTTAATCTCACAATTCCATTCCCAGTACATTTTTCAAATGTTAGGATGACCTTGGTTAAAATACTAACATCTATTCAGGAACTTTCCCCCTGTGCCCATGTCCTCAAGAGTCTTCCCCAGTTTCTTTTCTATTAGTTTCAGTGTGTCAGGTTTTATGTGGAGGTCCTTGATCTACTTGGAGTTGAGCTTAGTACAAGGAGATAAGGATGGATCAATTCACATTCTTCTGCATGCTGACCTCCAATTGAACCAGCACCATTTTCTGAAAAGACTATCTTTTTTCCACTGGATGCTTTCAGCTCCTTTGTTGAAGATCAAGTGATCATAGGTGTGTGGGTTCATTTCTGGGTCTTCAATCCTATTCCATTGATCTGCTTGCCTGACATTGTACCAATACCATCATGTTTTATCACTATTGTTCTGTAGTAAAGTTTGAGGTCTGTGATACTGAATCCCCCTGAAGTTCTGGTTCTGGAAAGACTCAGTGCAACAGTATAGGGGAATACCAGAACAGGGAAGTGACAAGGAGTAGATGGAGGAACAGGGGGAGGGAAGAGGGCTTATGGGACTTGCGGGGAGTGGGGACCCAGAAAAGGGGAAATCATTTGAAATGAAAATAAAGAATACATCGAATAAAAAAATACTAACAACTTTTTATTTTACCTTTGCAAAAGCATATAATTGGAAATTTCAAATTATATATTATGGATTTATTTGCTGATAGATTGATTTCTGATCATATACTACTATGGGTGCTGGACATAGTTTAATCTATATGGAGGTAATGAGGAGTCCTTAAGGGATGAAACAGAAATGAATCCCTATTCAACTCTTCATGTTACAGACATTAGCATCTGTGTGTATCAGTTCATCTAATGGCCAAGTTTATTAAAAGTCCTCTTCTTCTAATCCAATAAAATCAACATGTCTTCAGTGAAAACTTTAATTCTAAATTAACAAATATACAAAGCATGCTCATATTTTTATGAGATAATTTTTCATCTTTTATATTTAAGTTTTAAAAGTTATTTTGAGAATTTCATATATGCATGGTTTATTAATGCCATTTCTACTCCCCTCTCTCTGCCCAACTCCTCTCATTTACCTCTCAAATTCTTAGTATTTTTGTTATATAAACATAAGCCAATATAATATATTTAATCCATTTGGTTATTACATGCACATGTATCAAGGCTGACCACCTGCATTTTTTATAACCATTCAGAGGGCTTATCCCTGGGGAAAATGGATTTTCCTCATAATACTCATTGACTGCCTATAGTTTTTCATTTAGGTGTGGGATAATGTGAAATTTCCTCCTCCACACTGGCAACTCACCAGGTTATCATTGTATAGATCTTGTTTAGGCAACCATAGTTTTAAGATTTCACGGATACTAATGTATCCCTAATAGTAGCCCTAATGTATTTAGGAAACACTATCTAATCATAGATATCCTGGATCTCTGTATTGTACAAAAATTCTGCCTTCTTTTCTTTGGTTTCTCTGAGTTCTAGATATAATGGTTAGGTTCTATATACATCTGTTGGCAAGGGACAGCTTACTGTCTTCATTATGACAAGGTGTCAAATCTGTAATAGATCCCATCTTGTACATGTGGAAGGGTGAGAAAATCAGTTATCTCTTGTTATAATTATGCATGTTTATAATATAGTAAGAAGCTATATTGGTTTATAGTATAAACCTTAAACCTTAACCTATAGAAGCATTTTGCATATGGGGTAGAATTATAGATATGCATTAAATTATTATTAATAATTAATCATAACAGTAATCTTGTGTAAAAAGCTTCAGAAAAAAGTACAAGTAGAATCAAGAAAAAGCAAAGAATTCTAACCCATGTGCTGCTCAAATGAATGAGAGAAAAGATTGTATACACAATATCTCACCTGTAGGGTGTATAAATTTAGAATATGTACAGATATGCATGTGCAAATAGATGAATTATGTATATGTATTTATAGCTGTGCTACATTAGACTAGGATTCTGTTCATTTGGAAAAACTCATTTCTATTTCCCCTCTATGAGAAAGAATATAACGATCTGAAGGTAAATGCACAAAAAATAGTTCAAAAGAGACACAGAAAGACAATTCTTTCTGGTCAAAGGATAAATCCACCAAGAAGAACTTTCAATCCTGAACATCTATGCGCCAAATGCAAGGGCACCCTCATTTGTAAAAGAAACTTTGCTAAAGCTCAAAGCACACATTGCACCTAACACAATAATTTTGGGTGACATCAACACTCTCTTCTCCTCAATGGACCGATCAGGAAAACAGAAACTAAACAGGGAAACAGTAAAACTAATTGAAGCCTTTGACCAATTGGATTTGATTGATATTTATAGAACATTTCACCCTAAAGCAAAAGAATATACCTTTTTCTCAGCACCTCATGGTACCTTCTCCAAAATCAACCATATAATTGGGCACAAGATAGACCTCAACAAATATAAGAAGATCGAACTAATCCCGTGCCTCCTAGCAGATCACTATGGAGTAAGAGTGGTTTTTAATAGCAACAAAATAACAGAAAGCCCATATACACATGAAGGCTGAACAATACTCTACTCAATGACACCTTGGCCAAAGAAGAAATAAAGAAAGAAATCAGAGATTTTTTAGAATTTAATTAAAATGAAGGCACAACATACCCAAATGTTTGGGACACAAGGAAAGCAGTGCTAAGAGGAAAACTCATAGCCCTGAGTGCCTTCAAAAAGAAAATGGAGAGAGCATACACTAGCAGCTTAACGACACACCTGAAATCCATGGAACAAAAAGAAGCCAATTCACCCAGGAGGAGCAGAAGACAGGAAATCATTAAACTCAGTGCTGAAATCAATCAAGTGTAAATAAAGAGAACCATACAAAGAATCAACGAATCCAGGAGCTGGTTCTTTGAGAAAATCAGCAAGATAGATAAACCCTTAGCCAGAATGACCAAAGGGCACAGAAAAACTATCCAAATTAACAAAATTAGAAATGAAAGGGAGATATAACAACAGAAACTGAGGAAATCCAAAGAATCATCAGATCCTACTGCAAAAGCCTGTACTCAACACAACTGAAGAATCTGGAGGAAATGGACAACTTCCTAGACAGATACCAAATACCAAAATTAAACCAGGACCAAACAGTCCCATAACCCCTAAAGAAATAGAAGGGTTCATGGAAAGTCTTCCAAACAAACAAACAAACAAACAAACAAAACAAAAACAAACAAACAAAAAAAAAAAAAAGCAAAGGACCAGATAGTTTCCGTGCAGAATTTTATCAGGCCTTCAAAGAAGACCTAACACCAATACTCTTCAAACTATTCCACAAAATAGAAACAGAAGGAACACTACCCAATTCCTTCTATGAAGCCACAATTACACTGATACCAAAACCACACAAAGATCCAACAAAGAAAGAGAACTTCAGACCAATTTCCCTTATGAACATCGATACAAAAATACTCAATAAAATTCTTGCCAACCGAATCCAACAACACATAAAAACGATCATCCACCATGATCAAGTTGGCTTTATCTCAGGAATGCAGGGTTGGTTCAATATAGGGAAATCCATCAATGCAATCCACTACATAAACAAACTCAAAGAAAAAAAAAACACATGGTCATTTCTTTGGATGCTGAAAAAGCATTCGAAAAAATTCAGCATCCTTTCATGATTAAAGTCTTGGAAAGAACAGGAATTTAAGGCCCATACCTAAACATCGTAAAAGCAATATACAGCAAACCAGTATCCAGCATCAAACTAAATGGAGAGAAACTTGCAGCAATCCCAATAAAATCAGGCACTAGACAGGGCTGCCCCCTCTCTCCTTATCTTTTGAATATTGTACTTGAGGTACTAGCTCAGGCAATTAGACAGCATAAGGAGGTCAAAGGGAAACAAACTGGAAAGGAAGAAGTCAAACTATCATTATTTGCAGATGATATGATAGTCTACCTAAGTGATCCAATAAACTCCACTAGAGAACTCCTACTGCTGATAAACAACTTCAACAAAGTGGCAGGGTACAAAATCAACTCAAGCAAATCAGTAGCCTTCCTATACTCAAAGGATAAGCAGGCTGAGAAAGAAATTAGGGAAATGACACCCTTCACAATAGCCACAAACAGTATAAAGTACCTGGGGGTGACTCTTACAGAAAGATCTGTATGACAAGAACTTCAAGACTCTGAAGAAGGAAATGGAAGAAGACCACAAAAAAGTGGAAAAACCTCCCATGCTCATGGACCAGCAGGATTAATATAGTTAAAATGGCCATTTTGCCAAAAGCAATATACAGATTCAATGTAATACCCATCAAAATCCCAACTCAATTCTTCATAGAGTTAGAAAGAGCAATTCTCAAATTCATCTGGAATAACAAAAAACCCAGGAGAGCTAAAACTATTCTCAACAACAAAAGAAATTCTGGGGGAATCAGTCTCCCTGAACTCAAGCAATACTACAGAGCAATGGTGTTAAAAACTGCATGGTATTGGTACAGTGACAGGCAGGCAGATCAATGGAACAGGGTTGAAGATCCAGAAATGAACCCACACACCTATGGCCACTTGATCCTCGACAAAGGGGCTGAAAACATCCAGTGGAAAAAAGATAACCTTTTCAACAAATAGAGCTGGTTCATCTGGAGGTCAGCATACAGAAGAATGCAAATTGATCCATCCTTGTCTCCTTGTACTAAGCTCAAATCCAAATGGATCAAGGACCTCCACATAAAGCCAGACACTCTGAAGCTAATAGAAAAGAAACTGGGGAAGACCCTTGAGGAAATCTGTACAGGGAGAAAGTTTCTGAACAGAACACCAATAGTGTATGCTCTAAGATCAAGAATTGACAAATGGGACCTCATAAAATTACAGTTTCTGTAAGGCAAAGGACACCATCAAGAGGACAAATCAGCAACCAATAAATTGGGAAAAGATCTTCACCAACCCTACATCAGATAGAGGGCTAATATCCAATATATATAAAGACCTCAAGAAGTTAGATTCCAGAAAACCAAACAACCCTATTAAAAATGGGGGTACAGAGTTAAACAAAGAATTCTCAACTGAAGAACTTCAGATGGCGGAGAAGCATCTTAAAAAATGCTCAAAGTCATTAGTCACTAGGAAAATGCAAATCAAAATAACCCTGAAATTTCACAGTATACCAGTCAGAATGGCTAAGATAAAAAATTCAGGAGACAGCAGGTGTTGGCAAGGATGTGGAAAAAAAGGAACATTCCTCCCCTGCTGGTGGGATTGGAAATTGGTACAACCACTCTGGAATTCAGTCTGGCGGTTCCTCAGAAAACTGGGCACATCACTTCCGGAAGATCCTGCTATACCACTCCTGGGCATATACCCAGAGGATTCCCCAGCATGTAATAAGGATTCGTGCTCCACTATGTTCATAGCAGCCCTATTTATAATAGCCAGAAGCTGGAAAGAACCCAGGTATCCCTCAACAGAAGAGTGGATGCAAAAAATGTGATATTTATACACAATGGAGTACTATTCAGCCATTAGAAACAATGAATTGATAAAATTCTTAGGCAAATGAATGGAGCTAGAGAACATCATACAAAGTGAGGTAACCCAGTCTCAAAAGATCAATCATGGTATGCACTCACTAATAAGTGGATATTAACCAAAAGTGGAATACCCAAAACATAATCCACACATCAAATGAGGTACAAGAAGAACGGAGGAGTGACCCCTTGTGCTGGAAAGACTCAGTGTAGCAGTATAGGGCAAAAACAGAACAGAGAAGTGGGAAGGGGAGGGAAGGGGGCTTATGGGACTTTCATGGAGTGGGGGGACAGAAAGGAGGAAATCATTTGAAATGTAAATAAAATATATATTGAATAAAGAAAAAACAAAACAAAACAAAACAAATAGTTCTTTTTCTGCACTTCCCATTTCCACATTTCCTGATTATTCATTGTCCCTTAAGGTTATTTTCATTTCCCTGTTTAAATGTCCCCTTGGCATGCTGTATTCTAATTGTCATCAAAGGCTGTGATAGATTATAGGCGCATGTAAGAACTCACTACAGTCAAGTAACTGCCTATGTAAATAAGAGGCACACTCAAAGAAGAACCCTGATTCCACAATAATGATAATGGGTAAGGCTAGTAGATTTGGATTAGAATTTTCATCCCAGATGGTAAAGTAATAGAAATTCAGTTTATATTCAGTAATTGAAATCCATAGTCTTTGAATATTAGGTCTACCATACCAAAGATGACCTGTGTTCACAATTTAATCTGAGACAGCAATCAAATTGAAGGTCATGCCCTTGATATCTTTCAGACACTGTATTATGCATCAAGAAAAAACATATTCACCATGTTATTGTATATTATGAGTCTATAACTCTGACACAACATATAACCCAGATTTAAAATAGTTTAAAATGTCATAATTTGAAAAGAAATGGAGTGTGTCATAAGAAAACTGTTAAAAATATCAGAGCAGGTATATGACACCGCTGGGCTTTGAAGGGTCATGATTAATCATACTTTTCTTCCCCTGTGTGCTACGAAGGAGCAGAGTAGGCATGGATTTGTTCAGATGGAGAACTCAACTCTATCCTTATTGTTGCTGCAATTGATTTGAAGAACATGACCTAGATATGGAGATGAAATTGAATTTTTATTACTTTGCCATCTGAGATGAAAATTCCCATCCAAATCTACTAGCCTTACCCATTATCATTATTGTGGAATCAGGGTCCTTATATGACTCATCTGTTATTTACATAGGCAGTTCATTGACTGTAGTGAGTTTTTACATGCACCAATAATCTATCACAGCCTTTGATGACAATTAGAATACAGCATGCCAAGGGGATATTTAAATAGCGAAATGAAAATAATGTTAGGGGATGATGAATAATCAGGTAAACATTATAGACTATTCTACTTCTTTATGGAAACCTTCCAAAGCCTAAAATCAATAAGGTGTCCTACTGAGAAGGCATTTAGAAATTATTGTAGAAATGTTCATCCCTAAGTGAGTATGTGCTTCTTGTAGTTGATGAGAGATTGTTACATGTTTTGTTTGTTTGGATTTTTTGTCTGCTTGCTTCTTTGTTTTTCTCAGCCTTATTTTATCATGTTTCTTGTGGCATAGATGAAAAATGGGATACTTAATAATGAAAATGAAAATAAAATCCCAAGGACAACCCTACAACCTCTACCATCCTTATAAGTTAACTCTATAACTGATCCCTAGCAAACCCATCTCAGGTATTTTAATCAAACACCTGCTTAGTTAGTGCTTAGGAGATACATTGAAATTACTGATAAAATTACTTATCAACTCAATTTAAAATAGAAAGTTTACATTGTCCTGTCCTGGAGTGTACAGTAACTTCAGACTTCACAACACTTAAGAGTATACAGAAATGGTACTCAGGAATGCTTCTTCATTGAAAAAAAAGATGCCACCAAACAAAGTCAAATCTGTTCAAGAGGTGTGTGACTCCATGAAATTGATTCTGGGCAAAACAATATAACCACAGTAACAAAATAATTTAATAGTTAAAAATATGTTTATAAAATTTAGAAAAGAAACTAATGAACTAAATAAATAAATAAAGGAACCCAATACTACAGCCAAAAGGAAAGAAAAATAGGAAGGAAGGAAAGAAAGAAAGATAGAAAGAAAGAAAGAAAGAAAGAAAGAAAGAAAGAAAGAAAGAAAGAAAGAAAGAAAGAAGAAAGAAAGAAAGAAAGAAAGAAAGAAAGAAAGAAAGAAAGAAAGAAAGAAGGAAGAAACAAAGAAACAAAGAAAGAAACAAAGAGAGAAACCAAGAAAGAAACAAAGAAACAAAGAAAGAAAGAAAGAAAGAAAGAAAGAAAGAAAGAAAGAAAGAAAGAAAGAAAGAGGCACTAGAAGGTTGATCTTGTGCAGAAACAACAGCAAAATAAACTATGTATGTGTGTTTGTGCCTGCATGTGTCTCAATGATCTTGGAGGGCAAAGGTACACCTTAGGTGCTGCTTTTCACACTCAACCTTACATTTGTCTGATCCAAGTTGTTCACTTGGTCATGAAGCTTGTAAGCTAAACTTGACTTTGACCAAGGAGCTTTACAATTCTGCCTGTCTCTGTCTATTCCCCTATGCTGGGATGAGAGAAAAGTAACAGGTTTTTTAAATTAATTTATTAACTTACATTAAATGCTGCCCCCTTCCAGGTCCTCTCCTCACAAAGATCCTCCTCCGATCCACCCTCCTTTCTTCTCTCAGAGGGTGCATGTCCTCCTTATCCCCTCAAGTCTCTGCCAGGGTACGCTCACACTTTCTCACTGAGGCCAGACATGGCAGCTCTTTGGAAAGGTAACATAGTCAGACTGCAGTTTTAGGGATAACTGCCACTCCATTTATTAGGGGTCCCACATAGAGACTGAGTTGCATGTCTCGTACATATGTGCAGGGGAGGGGCTCCTCTCCCCTCTCCCTCCTCCCTCTCTCCCTCTTCCTCCTATGACTCTTTTGTTCCCCTTCTAAGTGTGATCCAAGCATTCTTGCTTGGGCTTTCATTCTTGTTTAACATCTTTGGGTCTATGGGATATATCATAACTCATATCATATGGGTTAATCTGTAGTTTATGGGTGATATTCACTTATCAGTAAGTACATACGATGCATATACTTTTGGGTCTGGATTATTAACTCACTCAGTGATATTTTCTTCTTCTATCCATTTGCTGACAAAATTCATGATGTTCTTGTTTGTAATAGCTGAATTGTAGTTCATTGTATGAATGAAAGATATTTTCTGTATCCATTCTTTGGTTGAGGGACATGAGGATTGTTTCCAGTTTCTGGCTATTATGAATAAAGCTGCTATGAACATAGTGCAGCATGTGCCCTTGTGGTTTTGTGGAGCATCTTTTGGTGGGTGTATGCCCAGGAGCACTATAGCTGGTTTGCAAGGTAAAACTATTTGCAGTTTTCTAAAAAAAAAAAAAAAAAAAAAACCACCAGATTGATTTCCAGGATTGTTATAGAAGTTCTGGGAAAGGAATTCAAGTACTCAAATAGAAAGCATTTTGTGGACTGGGCAAGTGTAGCCCTGCGATCATGCTTTCATCTCCAGTAAACTTTAAGTAGAAAGTTTATGATCATAGTCTCATGAATATTTAAATTCATACAATGAAGAAAAATGTTTATAATAAAAATAATGATTTTGTACATGTTCTAGATTCTTAGACAAGTTACCGAAATATGTTTATAGATATTTTTAAATATTTCTGTAAGAAAATAATTGTAGCAATTAAGAATGAACCACAAAGAACCAAAGATTATCAGACATTTTTAATGAGCATTGTGATTTCTTAATTTTAGATATAAATGACAGCTATATTATTTATTATATAAGTCTAGTCTGGATAACAAAAAGAAAACATGATGGACCCAGTGGCAGAGGAAGAGAAGAGAAACAACAGTAGCATGTATATGCATGACAAATAAGTTAAAGTACCTATTTGCCTGTGGCAGCTGTAATAAAATGAGAACAACCTCACTTTATATGATTTAATTTCATTTTTTGTACAGATTTTTAACTCTGTTCCTTTCAAGGACAATTTTATTTTCCTCTGCTATGTTCAGTGTTCATTTTTTTATTCAGACACATGGGGGCTTTAATCTAGATATGAATGAGTTATTTGAAACATATTTGTAGACTATAATAATCTGAGACATGTAAATCAGGAAATATAGTATAGAATGGAGAAAAAGATCCACATTAAGATTTCAGTTCAAATGATCTTGGGCCATCCATTTGGCTGAACACAGAATCACTATGAAGTTTATGAAATCTTTAATATGATTTATTGAGTGTACAGGAGTTTCTCTTTCATGTGCAATATGCATGCATGTATTGCATACGCATTCGTTTACATAAATCCAATTCTATCTTTGAACACTCTTATATAATACAGAGACAAGAGGCAATATACATTTTATAACTTGAAAACACAAACATAACCACTACCCTTGAAATTTTCCTGTACTTTGTTTAACAAACTAACCAATGTGCAAGAAGAAAAAAAAATACTTGTCCTTTTTTCTGGATTGCTTGTAATGTAGATGTCCTGATAATTACTAGTCAGCCGTTCAGGATATGCTACTATGATTGATCCTGTCATGTCCATTGTATGTGTTTCCTGTGCTCTCTGTACCAAGATCAGATCACATGAATGAAATGAGGGTACCTCCTATTATAACTAGGTCCAAAGATGACTGCTTCCCTGAGAGAATAAGTATTAAGTTTTCATTCATACTAATTATTTTAAGAAGAGCTTTAATTAGGTTATGCGAAAGGGAATAGTAACTTCCCAATTATTCCAAATGACAGACTCTACAGACCTTGAAGCATCAGAATGCATATTCTCACCCCATGCATACACCCTGCAGATAATTCGCTGTATGGCCTTGAACCTATAAGCATAATTTTCATGCTTTGTACTCATTTATGGACTTCTAAAAAAATCCAGTAATTAAGCTTGCTAAACAATTATAACAACGCATCATTGAAACATATCAAATACATATGTTTTGTTTCATGTGATCTCGATTGATTCTAGTTCTCTGACATCAAATCGTTCAACCAGACTGCTTTGGAATGGCACATTGTGGCAAGAATCCTGCCAGGCACAAATAGATATTGTGGGCTTGTCATGGATGCAGTTTGGATTTAGCTGATTCTATAAATTCCAACATTCATGAAATGTAAGTAGATTGTCTTTGTGTCTGTGCAAAGATACACACACACACACACACACACACACATACACACACACACACACATACAAAAATACACATACATATATGCAGGAAACAAAAAGTAATGCAAATAAGCCATAACTGTAAAACTAAGAAAGGAAGTGTGATGGCTGCGTTTAGTGTGCAGTGCCTACACCTGTTCTTGTCATTCTCTTCTTTGCCTTTTATTTCTTGTCTTTTCTCATTTCTATTTGTATTTATAAGATTATGGTGCAATATGGGCATTACAAAATATATTCTGCCTGATAAACAAGGATAAATTATCTTATGCTTCAGCCATACAAGGGAAAGGAAACTAGGTTTGTACACCATCACATTATGAGAATATCTACCAGAAAAACAATAATCTCTGTGAGTCTCCCTTTCCACTCACACATCAGTTTCCTTTAGGGCATGATTTTGCATGGAGTAATAATAATCCTGCAGATATTTTTTGTATTGTTCTTTCATCTTTCATTAAATAATATGTGTGTACCATGTTGGAAATTTTTCTTTCACATTTCTATGTAATGAAAATTTGACAGCATTTATGAAAATTGAGCATATGAAACACTTATTAAAATTTATATACATAATTTTATAAATGTATATTATATGTTTGATAAATACAACTTATGAATGCATATATCAGCTCACAATTAAGAATATTGTATTTTAGTGACATTTCTATGTTTTATATTTGTGCATACACCAATACAATATTCTTACACACATATATGGAACAAAAGATAATAAATGATAGCTATCAAGGTGATAGGCACATAGCCTATTGAGAGCTAAGATTACAATAGGTAAATCAGGTAGATGAATAACCCATACAAGAATCAGATAGATGGTAAGTAGACAGAAGGTAAATAGCACTTGACAGACTACAGTGCAGGTTTAGCTCAGTATGCTCATAACATATGCTAAGTCTGAAAACTCTCAGGATAAATATATCATAATTTAGAAGGGAAATAATTTCTCTTTAGAGAGTGATTATATTTTCTTTTATAATTTTTACAGTATTTGTTGGCACTCATCCACATTTAGGAAATAGTTTCTACTGTGTTACATTACCTAGAATTTACTAGAGCTGGATAGATATTGTACTGGTGAAGAGTGCTTATTTAAGAATTATGAGTACCAGAGTTGTGTCTTAGCTACTATGTAAAAGAACACTGTTTCCCACTAACCCTTGTCAGCTCTTCCGCAGGTGGATTGGGGAGGAAAGCTATGTCTGGCTGTCTTCCAGCCTAAGAGAGAACATGTGAGCTCTAAATTCAGAGAGAAACTGGCTCACAGAAAGAGGTGCAGAATACTAGAAGACCCTTGATGCCATTTCTGGATTCTGTAAATACAAAATTTTACACACAACTGCATATGCTATCACACAACACATAAGCAAGCAAGAAAGAATGGGATATTACCTGTAACAAACTGAATATTATACTCCACTCTTTGACTATTTTGCACATTTGCTTCTGAGGGTATGATGATAAGGTTGTTTATTGATTTCCTTCTTGGTTTGTTGTTGACATATATTTCCTATAGGTAACCCATATCTAAGATTATTGATATGGTTGCCTCAGTTTCACAAATGCTGGGGTTTGAGTCTTGTACCAACCATATCCATCTGGCCCTGGTATTTTAAAGACATGCCTTCAGTTTCAGAAATGAATAGTATCAGCATATACATTTATAAATACTACCTCATAATTTGTCTGGTCATAATTCATCTGATTTTATGATCTGGTTGAACTTGCTCTTCACACTGCTTCTATAGCTAATGACATTAGTCTCTGTTCCGTTTTGCCCATTTTGTATTAATTCTATTCTCTAAGTATTCACTTATAAAAGGCTTACAAAGTGAACAATGACTAACCACTGCCAGCTAGTATCTAAAAACCCACGTTTATCCATTTGTTTTTCAGAATTCATCCGGAACTCACCTTACTAATAAAGTGAGAAGAAACTAACACACTTTAAAACATACATTTAAAGAAAAACTTTTGATACTTTTACCATACATATTGGATATTACAAAGATATTTGCAATCACCCCACATTATATAATATATATATATATATATATATCACAAATTTCATAAAAGGAAAGTGGTACAACTAGAAGAGGAAATATCATCCTTTCCCTGTTTGTACCAAACTCACATCTTAAATCAATAATAGTTTAGGCTGTACTAATGTTTTATCATTGTAAGCCATGGGATACCCTTAAGCTTTTAAAAAACAGGAAAGCATTGAGCTCAAATATGTGTACACTGCAGTGTTATGTGATATACAGATAGTTTTGTCAGTAATATGCAAACAGCTTTGCTTTGAAAGTAGCTCTTTGAATAGTTTCAGGGAGACACACAATAGATAAAGAATACTGTTATATTAATGAGATTCAGAAGCCAGTGCCTTTTCTCAAAACACTGTCAAACTAAATATAATGTACATCGAGATAAAGCAGTATGCCTGGAAAGAATAACATATCATCTAGAAGAAGTAAATGAGGCAGCAAAAGTATTTGCAATCATCACATTTCAAATATAATTTGAGAGGTATCGTCCAGAGAACCAAGAAAGCAATTACTGAACACAGTGCATGACAATGTTGGAATTCGGGAGGCCCTGAGATCTCTAGAGCATCCATCAGCACACCAGAACTCTATAAGCAGATCTCAAGAAGCCCCAGACACTCAGCTTTCAATACAGTCTTAAAGAAATGTAGCAATTTGAGAGTGAGCCCTGAAAATCAAAGACAAAATTCTCTCCCATGGGTGATATAAAATTTTGCAAAGTGTTTAAGACTGGAAGGCTTTTCGTATTTGTCTCAGTGAGGAAGGCATGAATTTAACTAAAATAGAAAAGCAATCCTGTTTAATGTGACAAAGAGAGAATATGACTTTATATTTTAATTTTTTGGAATGTCTTGCCATAGCCAAAATGTATAAGCTAGTAAAATAAAACCTATGTAGTACATAAGCAGATATTATTCTGTTATATTTCCTTATCTACATGTCCTGGACAAGAGATGTCCATTAAATGACTAATGTCTTTTCTGAAATACCTAAAAATAACATAAATATAAACACATACATATGTTTGTCAAATATCTTTCAAATATACGATATCATGTAATCCCAAATGCTATAACATGTTTCATTTTATATTTCATTTTTTATTAAAATAACATTAATTTGATGAAAACTTTTATCATCAGAATTATCAAAGTAACAGTCAGAAAATAGGAATTTCTGGTTACTTATCTTGTAGGAAAAGATTAAAGTTCCATTTGTTCTGCATGGTTCAAGTTGCCAAACTCTGACTTAGGGCTATACAGAAAAATATTGATCATTTCAAGCAAGGAAAAAGGCTAACTTTCAAAAAACTGTTAAATTTTAACAAATATGTTTTCTACATCTTTGGATTATATGTGTTTGAGTCTTGATTATGCTAATATGATTGTGTCTTGTTTAGTCTTGAATTTCATTATAGACCACACAGAGACAACTGAGGTCAAAGTCTCTGTGAGATACAGTAATAAGTACCATATCAGATTTAATTTTCAGTAAATGCAACTCAGAGTAGAACTGTGAAACTGCTGATGTCCCCCTGTGTTACAATATCCAGAAAACACAATAAAGGCTATGTAACCCAAGGCAATTTGCTCTACTGCATGCTGTATTATCCTTCATGCACAGAACACCTACATAAAACGTTCAGAACAGTAAGTAGGCAAATGCCTAAATGTGGACTTGCCTAACACCTCAGGGAATAATCTTATTCATGAATCTTACTCAAATAAGATATTCTTCTATAAAACAAAAGACAAACCACAGTAAATAAATGAGCTAAAAAGCATTTATAACTCAGAATATGTATAGTTAACTCATATAAAAAATGCTTCTTATAAATGACATATACAATTTACCTAGGAGTCCACAGGTGCTTAAACAACAGAAAGTCTAATGTTCCAGTTGGCTGTTTACTACATAAAATAAGATAAATGAAGACATATTTGTGTTATTTTTATTGATGTAGCATGTGAAAAAATTCAAAGCTCATTTACAAAAAGTATCCTTAGAAAATAGCAATAAAAGATGGTATTCTTCAAAGAATAAGGTAGTCATATAAATGTAACATATATGTCAAATTCAAAAGAGACAATTTTAATGAAGGAATAAGACAGGATTTATACTAATAAGAGATCTATGAACAAATAAATAAGATAATGCTTAGAGCAGTGGCTAAATAAATGAGACTACACAGAGATTTAAAAGGATTGTGAATAAAAACTAAAGATATTTCAGAGGATATATTCAATGATAAAATACAGCAAAAATTATAGGCAAATAAGATGCATAAAGAGTGACTGTTTAGCATGCACGTAGAAAAACACCCACAAACACACATCATAATGCATCTTCTATAAAACATGGATACTAAAGACATGAATAAAACTATGATTTAGAGATATTATTATGATATGCAGGTAGTAAGTAAAAGAAGTATCATGAAAAGAGTTTTCTGGATATACATAAAATCATTGAGGCTTCAAAAATCATAACAACAGCAATAAAATTTCATTAACAGTAAGATGTTATAAGAAAAGGCAATTGTTTTATTTAATTATAAAAATATGCAATCCCAAAATTTATTTTTATGAATGGATATGTTCATCTGAATCTGGAATTTCTCTAGAAAAGGAGATTAATGATTAGTAAATACAAATTTGAAGGAGAATACAAGGTCTAGGAGTTCCCTTCTATTGTCTCACATAAGACTGCATGAACTGCTTGTGACATTCTAACAAAATCATTTAGCTAATCAGTTTTTAATTAGGTATTAGAGTTAAAATATTAACTCCCTTACTTTTATGTGATGAAAAGATTTAAAATGTAAAAAGGGGATAATTATACTCAGAAAATTGAAATGTTAAAAGTATGAGTAATTCAGCTAGTGAGAAATTTTTAAGTAAAAATTTAAATCAAGTTCATAAATAATAAAACCTAAGATAAAAATGAATCCCAAATAAAGGAGGAACATAACATCATGAAATTGATAAAATATCAAGATTAAAATATATAAATGTTGACTTTAATAACAGAAAGATATGGGTCTAATACCAGATGCCAGATAAAGTCAACAACACCATAGAAAATGAAAAATAAATAGCTATGATGGTATCACTAGCAATAAGACAAATATTCATCTTAGCTTTGACATTATTTAGCTCACAGGGAAACTGGGAGAAAAAGATGCAATTCTATGAAATTAGATGCTAGAGAGTTTTCAGTAACCACGACCTGTGATACATGAGGAATGGGCATATAAACTCCACAATTTATCAAATTTAGGAAATTGAAGATCCATATCCTTGACATATCAGCAATTTCCTCTCTGATATCTTGTAACCAGAAACTCTTGAAAATGAAGTTTGCAATTTATTATTGCAAAGTGTATAAAAGGGGAATCCAAATCAGCCTAAGTGTTCTGTAGTGAGACAACTGCCACGCAGATTTAATTCCATTACACAATGCAAACACTTAGGTATGTCTGAAGTCTGTCTCTAGGAACCCCGAGTAAAGACTTGAAAATCAAATACTGGGTGGTAGTAAAATACTTATTATATTAAAAGAAAATTGTAATTTAGATCACTAAAGAACTTTAAGGTCGCCTAAATTGAATCTCTCAAGTGTACTTTGTACATAATTATTATGTGCTTTGAAATTTAACTCGTATTAGGAAGTGTATGTGTTGTGTAGACATAGAAATGGGATGCTCCACAGTGAATTGATACATTTGGGGAGACCACACATTAATGTCCAGTGTAATCTCTATAAGGTCTCACATATTGTCTTTCTTAAAGACAGAATGTGTCATTAAGCTCAAAGCTCACAGATCCAGCTGTATAGGCTGGCCAACAAGAATCCTTGCACTAAAGGGACTTTGAACACAAAGGCTCATCACTGACCAAGGAGCTATTTGCAAATGATTCCTTCTAGGAAAGGGAAAATAAATTTTCTCCATGTAATGTCACCATTTATATCAACCATACTCCGGGGCTGGCTCCATACTCAGAAGTAATTAGCCAACACAATATGAACGCTATATATTTCTCTGTGCTTTTTGTTTTTGTTTTGATTTGATTTGCTTGAGAGTGTCACAGCTGGGTAAATCTGATGATTACTTTTTTACCCACAGTAGCATACATAACACCTACCAGCAATAAGAAAGCTATTTAGTAGGGATATAGCTTATAGGTCATTAGCAAACTGATTTCTCCCTCTTTGGTGTATTAATATGTGAAATATTCAGCAATAGGGGCATACCATGAAATTCTGGAACAAGGCTGAGAGCAGTGGTAACATACTGGTGTCATTGAAAACTTATAGTCCAACAACTCCAGAATAGGTAGCTCACTTCTGTCATTGGAGTATTTTCTATTTGACTATGGTATCTAACAGAAGCAGTATCACTCCATTTTATGGTAACCATTTTGACTTTTTTATGAATATGTATGTGAGGTTGTGTTTGTGTGTGTGTGTGTGTGTGTGTGTGTGTGTGTGTAAAACAAACATTCCATGATAGTAGATTTCCATTTGTTTGAAAAATTTGAAAGGTCTTAGTTGATATTTATTTCACTCCACATTTTCTACTTTACTTACCTTCAATCTTCTCCCAGATTTGACTCTACTATTTCAATTTTCCCATTTTAACTCTTTATAACAGATCTTCCTCACTCCCCTCCCCTAAAAGCCCTCTACCCATGCCATGGGATTTTACTAATTTTCATATCTCTATGAAAATTCTAAATGAAACAAATATATCTGAAGAGCTTCAACTTTTGAGATATGGAAATCAGGATGAAAAGCTCTGTCTTGTGTGCTGATGATATACCTTATAAATATCAGTTTCATTCATTTCACTTTTTCACATAAATAATATATTTTATTAGCCTTATGTCCCACCTTTTTACCTTTCTTCCACTCTCATCAACTTCCTGCTTTTTCTAAATCCTTTTCCCTCATTCATGTTTTTTTATATTTTTCTTTATTTTTGAGAGTTTTGTATATTTATGTAATTTAAAAATTTTGTATATCTGTTCTATCTTCCTTCGAACTCATTTCATACACCCAAGCAATCTGCTTTTAACTTCATGATATTTTTGTCTCTTGTTTTATTTTCAAAAAACTTCTAAGTCTAACTATGAGCAGGTGTGCAAAGCCTGGAAGCTTAGCCAGTGGTCACATCCACCTAAAGTATAAATATCCTTTCCGCAGAAGCTATCCACTGTCAACAGCACTTTAGTAAACAGTGGGGACCAGAGATCATCTACTCATTTACGTCAGGATTTCAGGTGGCCTGATCATGTGTAGGAAACCACAACTGCTGTGAGTTATAGGATAGCCACGCCCTATCCAGAGAAGAACACTCACAGCATCCCTCCCATCCTCTGCTGCTGCCTTTCTTCCTTTTTTTAAACTTTATTCTCTATAGTCTTTGTTTACATTCCGAATGAGTTTCCCCTTTCCTGGTTCCCCCTCCCCATAAGTCCCATAAGCCCTCTTCCCTCCCTCCACCAGTTCCCCAAACAACCTCCTTCAACTTTTCTGTCCTGGTAATCCCCTACAATGCTGGATCAAGCCTTTCCAGGACCAGGGACCTCTCCTTCCTTCTTTTTGGGAATCATTTGATATGTAAATTGTTTCTTGGGTATTCAGAGATTCTGGGCTAATATCCACTTATGAGTGACTGCATTCCATGTGTATTCTTTTGTGATTGGATTACCTCACCTAGGATAATATTTTCCAGTTCCAACCATTTGCCTAAGAATTTTAAGAATTCATTGTTTTTAAGTTCTGAGTAATATTCCATTGTGTAAATATACCACATTTTCTGTATCCATTCCTCCATTGAGGGACATCTGGGTTCTTTCCAGCTTCTGGCTATTATAAATAAGGCTGCTATGAACATAGTGGAGCTTGTGTCCTTATTGCATGCCAGGGAATCTTCTGGTTATATGCCCATGAGTGGTATAGAAGAGTCCTCCGGAAGTGTCATGTTCAGTTTTCTGAGGAATAACCCGACTTCTTTCATTTCCTTTACAATGGTCACTGAGCCATGGTAGGTGATACGTGTCTCATTTATGTTGAGTGCCCACACACTATTCTCAGCACTTTGAAGTATATACATGCAAAAATGAGGATATCACACATTTCTCAGGCAAATGGATGGAACTAGAAACTATCATCATGAGTGAGGTAAACCAGATCCAAAAGAACATGAGTGGTATGTACTCACGGATAAGTGGATATTATCCAAAATATTCAGAATGCCCACGATACAATTCATAGACTATAGGAAGCTTAACATGGCAAAATGCCCAAGTGTGGATGCTTGAAACCCATTTAGAATGGGAACAAAGTAATTATGGGCAGAAGAGTGAGAGAAGAAACTGGGTGGGAGAGGGAAGTGGGAGAGAGCAAGGGGGCAGGGTCACGTATGGGAAGAGACAGGAAAGAAGCCCAGAGAACAAAGAGAATGAATGAAAATATGTAGCAGTGGGGTTAGGGGATAGGGAGACCTCTAGAAAGTCCCAGAGACATGGAATGTGAGAGGCTACCAGGATGCAATGAGGAGGACATTAGTTCCATTCATGTCTAATGAATTCTTTTAATCCATACTTATTCTAGTGGGCCACATGTTTGGAAAAAGTACAGCAAATGAAATAATCCTTTTGGGGGAGAGAATATAACAGTCAATGGTTTGAACATAAGAAAATCACTCAGCTGTCTTTACAAACCAGAACGTTTAGGCCTATCTAAATTCTCTTTTTCAGATCATTAGATCTGAAAAATATAAAAATATCCCTTTTTCAGATCATTAGAAATCAGATTTACCCTTATCTAGCTTCAGGATAAATTTTACACAAAACTAGTATTTAGGAGTGGGCGAGGGGAAATACCCTCTTAAAGTCAAATGGGAGAGGGGATGAGGTGAGTGGGGGTTTGAGGAAGGGAGACTGGAAGTGAGACAACATTTGACATAGACATAAATAAAATAATCGATAAAAAGTAATTCCCTAGACATGTTTATTTGAAATTACACAGAAAAAATAGTCATTAATATTCCATTTAAACATAAGTAATTTAAGATTTAGAATCAAATTTAGTATGAAATACACTTTGACAATTCATATCTACAATGTATTATGAAATGTCATTTATTTGAAAAAGAAAATATGAGTAGAATATGCTTTAAAATGTCTTTTAATGATGCCACAATTAATAACCTTTTAGAAGCATTCACAATATATTTATTCTATATTCTTTTGTGCTTTTTAAAAAAATATAACCATTAACTCTCACTTTTTTCTGTTACTGTAATAGGTTAACATTTTAGGTTGACTTTAATATTCTTGTTTTTAAACCAAAAATTTGGTGATCCTATTCCATTTTATATCTTCATTTCTCCTTCATTATGTGCTTTTTCTAGACCATGAACTTCAGGACTGAATCCTAAAGACATTAAAACACTTACTTCAGTTGTAATGCTCTCTGCTCATAAAAGTTCAAATACCACAGGGTGACAGTGCCTCTCTTCCATTCTTTTTTCCCCTTGTTCTCATCTTACTATGATGAAAGATAGCAATTCTGTCTTATTCATCTTTGTAAATTGTTTTGCTGTCAGGACGACGCTTAGTCGTATTCTATCTTTTTAACAATTTTGTCAAAATTGAATCATGGTGCTCTCCTAAAATATCCCTACATGATGTTACGCACAGAAAATTGGATAATAGCAACAGCCATCAAAAAAGTTTTGTGCGTTTGTGTTATAGTGTGAGCACATAGTGAACATACTGAATATACTGCGGTGTTGGTTCAGTAAACTACTGTGTAGGAAATTGAGCCCCATGCACAGTGTGCCATCTTCTGTCTTATCCTGTTGATGTGATGGAATGTCTAAAACAGCTAGAGGTGTGAGACCTGTACCGTTATGAAATATGGTATGACCTTACCTCAATGTGTCCTCAATAATAAAATTGGATAGTCTCACAATGTTACCTAGGAATTAATGATGTCAAGACAAGTACCAATGAGTATTAATCATTGTCCAAACCTAGATGTTGGATATTGATTAGTATCAGGAAACTTTTAAAGTGCAATGTCAAAAGTACCCAGCTGCTTAACTTTTGAAGCTATAGAGCTGATTTAGTAGACACAGGGGTAGTAAATTTAGCAGAACTTTCCATAAAACAGATATGAGCACAGAACTTCTAAACTATTGCCTAATAAATTGAACTAGCATAGAATTTATATGGCAGTTCCCCATTTTATAATTTAACAGGGAAAGTTCTGACAAAAAATTTACAGGAATATATGTATCATTATTTTATAGTTCTCGGGAAAGCCATATGAGATATGAACTTTGGAAGAAAGTAACATAGGATAAAATTAAATGTGTCAAAAGATGGCTTATTCAAACAATAATTTTATCCTATAACATTAATGGATATTATTATAGAGTGTTACCACTTTCTGGCTCTATACTTCGAAGTCTCAAAAGTTAACTTTTTTTCTAAGTTAAGCTACCATGGTTTAATCTTACAAATAACTAAAGAATGAAAATATAAAAGACAGTGGATTTAACACATTATATTTCTGCAAACTTGACAAATATATCAGTTATGTTAAATAACATATCAAATATTTGATTTGAGGTGTAGTAATGGAAAGAAAATATTTTAGTGTTAATAAAATGTCTTTTGCTGTTTTGCATCTTTTGAGACAGTATCCCTGTATGCAGATAAAGTTCTCCATTAACTTGCTAAGGAGCTCAATGTGGCTAATTCATGTATGTTGGAATCATAGGCCCATGCTAACACATCAATTAAAATCACCTTAATGAATCAATTTTCTATTAAAGGGCTCACATTTCATTGTATCAAAGTTATTTATGATTACCATTTTACAAAATTCTTTAAGTCCATTCTATTCTATGCTCCATAGTTATCAATCAACAATGCAGAATGCCATTAGAAAAGTCATCTTAGGTCCTCTTTGTAGGAAAATCAGTTTTCTTCAGCCCTACTGATGAATAGAATCACTGTGAATGCATTCTATTAGTTTCACATGTATAATTGATAAATCTTGTCTAAGCTTTGTTCTCCACTTAAAATGAGTACAATCTTTAGGGTGACACTTGATTGTTAGAATCATGGGAAGCTCTTAAATGTTCAAAATATTCAAAACTGCATTTGATTAATGACTTGTGAATAACAACTGAAGTGACTGCAATAAAATTACAATAACTCGAAATCACATATCTATAAAATCTCTATCTGTTCAATTTAGTGTCCCATGCTTGAGAAATCATACAGTAGCTACAATTAACTTCCCCAGTGTACCACTTCACGTCAGTGATGAAAGTGAAAGTTAACTTTTTCTTATGAAAGGTTTTCAGGTAGATTAGAAACACAACTAATGATTGTTAGGAAAAAATAGTTTATGATAAATAGTTTATAATGGTATTATTTTATATACATAAACATATATTGCTTGTGTGATCTTTATCATCACATGTTGCATGGTAAGAAAAAATATTTGAAAAGATTGAGCTGTTCACAATTTCACACGATAGAATTACAAAATCGTTTCATTTTATAGCAGAGAGCTGCTATCAGTTTTGGTATGCTGTTCTATGAAGGTGTGGACAATGTGCAATCCACACCTAAAATGCTGAGGAACTCTCCTAGAATCTTTATAGGTATGCGGCCGAATGGAAACTTGAAAATGCCATTCTCTTCAGCTGTCTGCCATTTCAGCAAACGTCTCTGTTTCAATCACTTTTTCTATGGCTGTAATAAAACAGTATTGTTGAGGCAATTTATGGAAAGAGTGTTTATTTAGGGCTCACAGCTTAGCCCACTGAGTATATGATGATCATGGTGAGGAACATGGCCTCAGACAGGCAGGGATTTTGACCGGTAGCTGAGAAATCCAAATCAAATCCAAATCAAGAAACATTGGCTGAAAGCATGCTAACTGGTAATGGAATAAGAATCTGAAACCACAATGTCTGCCTTCAGTGGAACACCTCCAGAATAGCCAAATCTTCTGAAATAATACCTCCCAATTGAAGATTAACAATTGAAATATAGGAATCTATGGGGTCATTCCCATTCAAACCACTACAATAGCAATGGTTTTAGCTTTTCTTTCAGAGATAAAATTTAGTAAGTTGCTTGTACTGTAATATTGGCCAATTTTCTGATTTGGCATTTTTTTCCACATTATCTTTCTCTTGTTCTTTCTTAAGTTGGTACATGAGATACAGTGGGTTTAAATCATATTGCTCACCCCGATAACCTGCCAACTCTCCCCATGATGCTGACTTTCTGTGCATGGGTGTAATGTGCCATACGCTGGAACTTGAGCAATGTAGCCCAGATCAAAGCACTAAGGAAAACTCTTTCTCCTTCCCACAGTGACAGCATCTGGGAAGAGTTAGCATCTTATAGGATGATGCTTCTTGTGCCTCCTCCTGTATATGTTGAAGTGTTGATCATCTTAAGCTTGTACAGGTCTTGTTCTGGCCACCACAACTGCTATGAGCTGGGGACATCCAAGATTTGCCAAAGTCAAAAAGCACTTATTTGCAGCAATCTTCCTGACCTGCGATGTGTCCAAGGCTTATGGGTTATTCAAAATAAGTAGGGAAAGGGTATGAAACAAACGTTCCATTTAGTGCTAAGCATACCACAGTCATTTGGTCTCTGCACTCTGACCTGTGGAGGGATGCCTCCCAATTATGCATCCCAATTCCCCGCATAATGCCCCAGCATATGTAGCAGGGGAGACAGCCTTACCGGGCCTCACCTGAAGAGGATGCACTTACTCCTGCAGAGACTTGATATAGGAGAAGTGGAATATACCCATGTGGGGCCTATGATGTCTCAGCAGTGAAGGAGAAAGGGGAGGTACTCTTTAAAGGAGGACCTAGAGGATGGGCAGCATTTCAGATGTAATTAATTAATTATGTTTTCTTATTAGAGTAGAATGGCTCAAAAACATGAGAAGAAAGAATGTCTAATGAATCTAATCTGTTTCATGAGTTCCTAGAACTTTTCTGAACTAAGCTTAGCTTTCTTAAACCATGGAAGTCTTCACCTCCCATTAGAAAATTACATTTAAAGGAGCTTCAATAATGGTGTGTTGTATATCAAATGAAATTGCTATATACAATAGTGACTTCAAATGAAGTTTATTAATTTTCTGTAGTAGAAACTAACCTAATAATATTTATTTTCATATTTTGACTATAATGAGTACATTTAAATTGAAAATAATTTAATATTTGTCAATACAAATAAAGCTTTGGATAAAAATAACATGCAAAATATAGAAACAGTATATCACCATACATTGAAGAGGGTAAAATCATACATACACACACACACACACACACACACACACACACACACACATGACTAATTTTCATTTGCCGCCAGTGAAAAATTAGAGACAAGAAGTTAAAATGTTTGTATATATTTTACTAAAATTAACATTGTCAAATTTATTAACAGTGATCATTATTGAATAAAATAATCATACAAAATTTTCAAGTAATCTATTGATTTTTCAGTAGTACCATAAGAACAAGTGACCCTAAAGAGACTGTAATTATTGCAAGAGCATGGCACAACCTCTCAGTAAACTGACAGCTTGTCGAGAAAGACAAACAATAACACATACAAAAGCATGTGAGTTCAATGGAAGAATGCGTAAACAAAAGGAAAGTAAAATATAACCTAGTCTACAGGCATTTGTAAATCTTCAAGTTTATCAGAAAATGTTTATAATTCCCCTTTTAATCAACTTAGGAATACTTTTATGCTTACCATTATTATATCTATATAAAATTTTCCATGATAATCTTCAATTCTAACATGTTTTCTACATTTCCTACAATTTTATTAGAAATATTTTCCATGTAAATCTTCAATTCTATCATCAAATGTTTCTATCCCATATTTCAATTAATTTAGGGATGTTTTCATGTCTACCACTTTACTCCTTAATTTTCCATGAAAATTGTCAATTTTAATGTGTTTATCTGAAATATTTTCTTTAATTTTATCATAAAGTGTTTTTACTTCCTTTTAATTCTCTTTTCAATACATAAAAATTAATTTTAAAAAATTTAAAAAAGACTTCTATGAAAATATATACAAATTTGGTACTTACCATTTAAATTGAATTTTAATTCTAAAGGATATTTTATTCTTAGAGAACTTGAATTGATTTGTTTTGTATTCCCATATATATTTTTCATAAAATAGTCTTATGAAGAGGATTTTGAATTTCATAGTAAGTTTATTTAGAGGTGACATTTCTAATTTGCACATTATCTGGGATATGAATCATGTGTACAAATTTCTTCTGTGAATTTATGACTTTTTGACCCAAACATCCATAAAACTTAATTGAGAGTCTGGATTAGCAGAACTTTGAGGTATCCTGAGACCTTCAATATCATGGTCATTACTTTACAGGAAATATTTGACCAATAGCTCATTATTGGCACTGCTGTGATGAGAATTTATAAGAAAAATAGTTTTTCATCAATTTAAATCATATTTTCTATCATATTGTGATATAAAATTGTGTGTGTTTCTGAAACTGCCTGTATGTGTGTGAGTATATATGTTTTGTATGTCTTCGTTGGTATATGTTTTTGTGTGTAAATTTGTGTATGCCAATGTGGAAGTGTGTGGATGCGTTTGTCAGTATATATGTATGTGTAGATGTGTGTGAGCCAATGTGGATGTGGTATGTATTTGTGTGTGTTGGTATATATGTATGTGAGTTTATATGTGTGCATATGTATGTATGTGAGTATACAGGTTTGTGTATGTGTGCATGTATATATGTGTGTGTGTGTGTGTGTGTGTGTGTGTGTGTGTGTGTGTGTGTATGCGCGTGCACATACACACATAAATTGAATGTGGAAACCAATTTTCTGGAATAAGTACTTTTCTTTCACCATAAGTCCTGTGTTAAAACCCAGCTCATCAGGTTGGACAGCAAATGCCTTTACTATCTGAACTATTTACTAAGCCAATTTATTATACGTTATATGCAAACTTTCTTACTGAGCATTAGACATCATAAGCTATAAAGGGGGCTATAGTACTACTTATGTCCATTATATTAATTTTACTATCACCAATCCTCTCGATTCTCAATCAGCTTCCAATTACTTTGAAAAAAGAACTGAGAAAATTAACTAAGAAGAAAGTCAATGTAGCTAGCACTCATACTTTTAGCCACAATTTTAGCAAAGTCACTTGATTCTTTTGCTTTAATTTTGGGTGAAGGTATAACCTTATGTTGGGGAGCAAGGAGTGGACCTAAGTAGGGAACCTCATTTAACCTAAGACGTAGGGAAAGTGAGAAGTGGGCAAACAAGAGTCCCAGGATAATGATCATGGGAGCATGCCCTTGACCTAACTAAACCCTGCCCACTATACTTTGCACATTGAATCTCCACTTCCCATTTGAGCCACAGGCATGTTGCTAGTGCTTCAACAGATGCCTTTCAGATATATTCAAATCATGTTTAATAAATATCTAGAATGTAACATAATAATATTATTATTTAATTTATTAATTCAATAATTTAATTAATTTAATAATTATTTTAATAATATTGTTAAAAGTAAACATTCTGGTATGAAGTCAATTGACACACTTTTATAGAATGTAACAAAAAAATGAGGTCCCTGGGGCCTCAAGTCTCTACAGGGTTAGGACCATCTTCTCAGACTAAGGCCAGTCCACTCAAACTATTCCGCAAAATAGAAAGAGAAGGAACACTACTAATGAAGTCACAGTTACACTGGTACATAAACCACACAAAGACCCAACAAAGAAAGAAAACTTCAGACCAATTTCATTTCTAAAGCTCAATGCAAAAAACCACACCACACACACACACACACACACACACACACACACACACACACACATATATAATTCTTGCAAACTGAATCCAAAAGCATATAAAAATGACCATTCGCCATCCATGATTAAGTAGGCTTCATCCCAGGATTTCAGGGATGATTCAATATATGAAAATCCAGCAACCTAATCCATTATATGAAAAAACTCAAAAAAAAAAATACATGATCATCTCATTAGATGTTGAAAATGCCTTTGATGAAATACAACACCCCTTCATGTTAAAAGTATTAGAGAGATCAAAAATTCAAGACTCAAAACTAAACATAATAAAAACAATATACAGCAAATCAACAGCCAATCTCAAATGAAGATAAACTTGAAGCGATCCCACTAAAATCAGGAACAAACAAGACTGCCCACTCATCCTGTGTCTGTTGACTATATAGTACTGGAATTTCTTGTTAGAGCAAGAAATCTTGCTCTTGGTAGATATAAGCAAGCCCAAAAATTCTAACAGAGAACTTCTACAGCTGATAAACAACTTCAGCAAATTGACTGAATATAATATTAACTCAAACAAATCAGAAACCTTCTTTTATACAAATGATAAATAGGCTAATAATAAAAATAGGGAAACAACACCCTTCACAATAATCACAAATAATATAAAATATCTTAGGGTAATTTTAACCAAGCAAGTAAAAGACCTGTTTGACAAGAACTTCAAAACAAGTCTCTAAAGAAAAAAAATTTAAAAGACCTCAAAAATTGGAGAGAGAAGATAAAATATGTAAAAAATTGTATTTGACATTATCATTGTTAATAGTGAATCAAAGTGTGTATAAGCAAGTTTATAGAATAGTACTAAATTCACATGTTTAGTCAGTGTCCTTAGCAGCCCTAAATGAGACTGTACTTTAGTGTGCACAATTTTCCAATGAAATTTATAATTATGCTTTTCCTGTCAGAGCATCTCTAAAATAACAGATGCTTAAATAGTAGCAATGTGTACAGTCGGAATTTTAGTATAGGCTTATAACAGAGAGTTAGGTAGATGATCCTGTCTAGCATAATTTATAGATCACTTTTAGTCTCTTAAAATCCTTTTCATTTGTTTAATTTGGAGGCCAAATCTGTTAACCTCGGGAAGTCTTTAAGAATCCATACCTCTACTCTGGCTTTGTTTGCTTTCAGCATCATTGATTGCTGCATGGTGTTTATTTCTTCTGGTAGAGGCACATTCTTGGCAGTTTTGAGAAGACTGAGCAGAAAGAATACAGCTATAAAGGGCGTGACTGCTTGTTCCACAATGCTCTCATTACTCAGCCTTCTCGTTTACTTAGTATTTAACCTTGCTGAGAAGCCACCATGCACTGTTCTGTGGGGCTGACTTTTAAGGTTTCATAGCATTTCCTTTGAGGAGCATTTCACTTTACTACTTTCTATAATTATATGTAGCAGTAGAAAATGTAGGACCAAAAACTGTGGCAAATATGAGTATTTTATTGGTAATGAGAGCATTGTTATGAGCTATGTGACAACTGTGTATTCTACTGCCATTTCAAAATTGCCCATTCTTGAATGAGTTAGAACTTGGACTTATTTCTTGCAACTGCTTTGGTTTTGACCCAAAAGTCACCTCAAAGGATAAAACTATAATATTTCTATCTCCCATCTATGGAAAAAAGTTCTATCAGGCAACTGAATGATTATGACCTTCAAATTAATTATTTCTTAAGAAATTTTCTTATGTTTTGTTTAAAGAGGTTCCTCTTCTACATAAACTAGGCTGAGGACAAACTGATGGAGATCTGCCTCTCTAAATCTGGGATTAAAGGAGTATGAATCCATGATTGGCTGTATGAGGATTTTAATCCAGCAAAAGAAATACTGACGTGCTTTTACTTTACAATTTTAGTCATAAACAGTGTACATTAGTTTAGTTTGTCGAAGAAAGCATCCTTGATTGGAAGTGATATCTAACTGACATGAAGACAAAATGATGAATCAGAGAACGATATGACAGAGTCAAGTATTTTGCATCTTCAACAATAGAGCTTTGCTATCAAGTTATTGAAGTCTCCAAAAACAATGTCAACAGACTATACTATTTGAGATATATGGGAACCATTAGCCAACAATTCAAAAATATGGAGACACAGGCAAATTTATATTCATTAAAATTTCAGCTGTGAGTTTAAAATTATGTTTATACATAATTAAGTAGAATAAGCTATTTCTTCTTCTTTCTACATTTTAGGCTCCCTGTTTTCAAATCCAAGCCTTGAAAAAGCTAAAATACATAAATAGTAGAAAAAAAGTATTTTTCATCATTTGAGGTTATACTATTTTATGAAGTACTGCAATAAGATAGCCACTTTCTCCCCTCACAGTCAACTGAAAGTTCAGATAGTTGTTTGCTTTAATTCCAAAGGGTTTCTAAATGGCAGGTCTTCAAATATGTATTAAAATAATGATAAAGGCTTCAATCACTCAGCACCATCTCCTCACAGCCGTTCCCCTTAGTGGGTCATTACGGCAGATAATGGAAGCATTTGTAATCTCTGGATACAATTGGGCTAAATGAAATTAGATTCTCAATTTCCTTCATATGAGAATATTTCATAATGGTGCCAGCATTTATTGAGCAATAAACTGAGGGGTTGACATTGTATAAAAGAGACAGATACATAGAGTGATCTCATCCCCTTAAACACTGATTCAAGTAGGTTTGTTCTTTAAATATTTATGCAAACTGTAAATTCAAATATAGGCCAACAAATATTAAAAGCGTAGAGGAATAACTCTCCCCTGAGGCATTTGAAAACTACATTAAAGACATATAGACAGATATAGAGAATGCCTGTCCGTTCAACCATCTTCAGGCAGTGAATCTACAAAGAGAAATCCAGAGCAGAATTTAATGAATCTAACACAATATAGTTGCTGAATGAAGAAACAGCAGAAAGCCAGTATATTACCCATAATCCCAACAAATCATGGACAATTGCAACCTTTTCCATAAATGACGAAATGCCCTTGATTATTGCTGTTCTGGAGGGTCAACCCAAAATAATGGTAGTAGCCTATAATATTTGCCATAGGTGGGGCTTCCTAACAACAATGCTTTATTACATTTTTAGGAAGTTTTGAACAATGCTTATATAATTTCAGTTTACCCTATGATCTATTTATATTTCATTGTAGATATTCAATATGTTGTTTATAGATTCTTACACTAATAAATATTGGGTTGTTTTCATTTCTGCGTGTATGGCACATTAATTAGGCACATGTAGGTGCCTCTGTTTATAACAGTAGTTCTCAAAATTCCTATTTCTCCAACCCTTTCACACACTGTCAGACTCTGTGGTGATCCCCAGCCATATGCTTAGTTGGTTGCTACTTCATAACTGTAATTTTCTACAGTAATAAATTGTTATGTAAGTATGTGATAGGTAGGATATCTGATATGTGACCTCTGTTAAAGGGTCATTTGACTCCAAAAGGGTGATCATCTAGTCAAAACAGCAACTGGTTTAATAACATTAGATCTAAAGGTTTATTAAATCTTAGATAGATAGATAAATAGATAGATAGATAGATAGATAGATAGATAGATGATAGATAGATAGATAGATAGATATGAATATCAATATAGATAGAGATAGAGATAGATAATGCTTTCATGCAGTGTGGTTGTGAATACAACCTAGTGATAAATAACATTTAATTGTGAACAAATGATTTTCTGATTTTGGAGCTTATAAAAGAATAAAGACAACAAAACAGCAATGAAAATGAGCTTTCTTCCATAATTTTATTGGTTATATTATTTATTTACATTTCAAAAAAATGTTATCCCTATTTGAAAATGAGCTTTGAAATGTATCTTATACTCATAGATAGTACCACTTAACCATCAAAATGAAGCTTCTTAGAGTTCATGGTAATTCACATATAACTCACTACTTAAAATATGGCCACTACGAGTCATTGGCACGCTTAGCCTAATAGTGATATCTATATCAAAGGTTGGGAGGAATGCAAAGGTACAGGGAGAAATATCTAGGAGTCATAAGTGATGGATGGCTTCAAGAAAATAACATTTTCCAGACAAAGCAGGACTTATGGTTATGTCAGCTCTGAGAAACTATAACAGCATAACAAAGCCTTCTACATATTAAAGTCTGACAATACCCAGGAGAAACAGAATTGGGTACAAAGTCCAACTTCTAAGCAAACAGCTATTTGAAATTGATTGCTTATAGCTTAAGAAAACCAATTTTCTAAAATTGATTGTCACTGGGTATGTATAACATCTGCACACCAGGTCATGGCTCATACTAAGAGTAATCTCTCTCTCTCTCTCTCTCTCTCTCTCTCTCTCTCTCTCTCTCTCTCATCTCATTTTGTTTTAGGATATTTTATTTTTAAAAGGGAGGAGGAACATACAATTTGTTAAAAATGGGTTTCTGGAAATATTTGGAGATTGGAAGAATAAAGAAATAAAAAGGAAACCAAAAGTTGTATACTGTTGAAAGTTATGTAAACTGATTTATATTGGAGAATAAGATTGCCATGAGAAAAGATCATGTATGTGCCATCTAAAATGATAATAGTTATTTCAGGAAATATATTACATATAGCCTTTAGTACTCGTGTTCTACAATGATTAATTTGCATGTATGTATTTAGCTATAGTTATCTTAGTGTATAATGGAATTAAAGCCATCTTACTTGGGTTTATTAAATCCACATTGCATGTGATTTATAATATGTGCTCTACAAGAGAGCACATGTTGGAGGGGCTTAGCATGGTACTTCTCGGAAATCATGTCTACTGTTTTGTTATGGATTTTCATGTTTGTAAAGGGTTTATTATTTAAAAAATGTGAAGTAGTTTTCTTCCATGATACATATATATGTAGATAGATAGATAGATAGATAGATAGATAGATAGATAGATAGATAAATAGATAGATAGATAGATAGATATGTGTGTGTGTGTAATATGTATGGTTCAATGAACAAAGTTGCATATTTCTAAGAAACCTATAAAAAACATTTGTCTTTGTGATCAATACTCTTTTCCTGAGAGTACATTATTTTGTTAGTTTCTACTGCAAATTATGTTAAAGGTAGAGTGAAGGAAATAGTTGAGTAATTGTTAAATGAACTCTTGCTAGACATGAGGTTGAAAGCTTGCAGTCTAATATTATAAAATGAACATTCAGAAACATTGAAAAATGGATTTCATGAGAAATTATTACCTAGGCAGCCATTATGTATATAGTTTTATATATATATGTATATATACATACACACACATATACATATACATATATATGAGATACAAGCAAGATATTGTGTTTAAGGCATGCACATAGGATGAGGTTCTCAAAAAATATTGCAAAAACTAAAGTAGTTAACATGAATATATCTATAAATGTGGCATTTACATATACTATATATGACATGACATATCCATATATATACATATATAAGATATTTTCTTACTTGTTTCTAAATTTAAAAGGTAAATAATATCTTAAATATAATTAATCAAAGAAATAAACATATGAGAATTGACCATAATCATGCCAAGCAAGTCGAAAATAAAATGTAAAAGACATAACCAAAGAAGTAGCATATTAACAGATTGTTATTGCCTGGGTGTACTAGAACATTTTTATTTTCAAGGCTAATATAGTATAAATACTGTGGGTAGTCCTTTACCAGTAGAAATAATTAAAGAAGCAAGGAGAATTAACATTCGCGTACAAACCCTAATGCAGCCACTTCCAAAGTTTCAAGGACCAAGGGGGAAATCTGAGTGCAGCAATGAACGACTGAAGGTATAATCCTAACGTTTAGCATACAATATAATAAAATAACTTTTAAAAGAAAACCAAGAAATACCCTGGAATTCACCAATACAGAGATACCTTAGCACCTTAGAAGAGAGTAACACCGTTGAAAATTCATAGGAGTAGATTATATAGATAAAATATTAGCATCAAACATCTTTATAAGAACTTCAATAATTACTAATTAACTTGTTATGGGCTATTTATTATATTTCTCTAGGCCTTGAGACACACAAGTATGCACTGATGGAACATTGGTGGGATTTAATTTACCATTAGGCTATGTTGATAAATGAGCCTTGAAAGCTACCCTCCCTCACAGACAGTGGATAACTGTGGTTGCCAGGAAGTCTTTTTCTGACTTTACCACAGGATAACCTTACCTATGACTCTTCTTTAGAAATGTAGCTCAGACTATTTTTTTCAGGTACTGTTTACAAATATCGGAATGTAAGATAATGGAAACATGTCTTCTATAGTAACACATGTCCAATATTGACTTATATATCCTGCTAGTTTGGACAGAAATGGTAAAAGAAGGCATGAGGTATGTCTAATCAAGAAGGCTCTCTATCCTTGATCTGAACAGAGTCGACACTATACAATAGACATGATAAAAAGAATATGAAAAAGCCTATGAACCCTCAAATCTTCACAAAGTACTATAGTTAATTAAGGAAGGCTGAGAACCAGAGAAATGTGGAGACCCATTATGGTTAAAGAGAACACATCATTTGATTATACAATAACGAGTGATTAGCTCTCAAAACCTACAAAGAAGTAACATGCTAACTGAGTGCTTTGTGTTTACATATGTATATATGTATGTTTGTATGTATGTATGTGTATATATACACATATATATGTATACACATGTATACAAAAAAGGGTGTATATATATATGTGTGTGTATAAAGTGATGAGTTGTATGTGTTTATGTGTATATATCCTAAATAATACATAAATGTATATATAACCTAAATGCATACACATAAAATACATACTATATTATATTATATACAAAATATAGCATATAATATATAAAGGCATACATAAAATATATATGTATGAAGCAACTATTTCTGCAAAACGTGGCCATAATATTGAGAGAGAATATTAAGAGTTTTGGAAAGAGATAAGGCAATAATGTATTTACTATATCAAAAATTAAAATAAAAGTTTAAAAAGGCATGACTAAGATCCAAGGAACCTATGACACCATGTGTCTTATGCTCAATTCCAAAACAGCATGAGTTGATCTGCCTATGAACATGTATATCAAACTTGAAGATGAAGAATATTCACAGTCAAGGTCCATTTCTTAAAGCTTAGTTTCTTATGAGTCCTACAAATTAATTCTCAAAGCTTTTGAAAGTGGTTTTTTTAACTACCAGTATGCATACATCTATTTAGTAATGACATCCTACCTGAAAACTGGTGCTAATGTGAAATTGTTTGTAAGATTTATAGGAAATCCTGGGACAAGGTATGCAGACTTATATTTTTCTACCTAACCACCTTAGCTAGTTTACTAAAGTAATAAGAGCCTTTTCTTAGGAAGTGAATCCACATTTCATTGTCTTATGTTCACCATCCATATTGCTAAATTCCATAAGGTCATACTCATGGCATGTACAATGTTCTTTGATGGGGTCTAGCCCATGTGTATACTCCCATTCTCCTCTACATGACCTTAAGTGTGTTGTTAGTATGTCATTTAAGGGTTTTCTTCTTATCATCTTCCTTCTGTGATAGAATTTGAATCTTAAAACAGTTATTATGAAGATATATTGAATGCTTGTATCATCATAAAATCAAACAAGTTCAAAATAAACATTTTAACATAACTGTAAACTGCAAGATCAATTTTATGCAAGAAAATGCAAGATTCGTTATGTTTTCAGTGAATGATAATTTGTTTGGGTATACTTAAATTAGTACTTAAAGTGAGATTCAGCTACCCTGTAATTTATAAAAATTTATATTTATTCCTTGTGGAGCTTTGTAGTGAATCTGAAGAGTAACCATATAATCAGATTGATTACCATAGCCAGTTCTAGTGATGAGTAGACTCAACTCACCTTGCACTTACAGCATTAAGCCTATAGGAAGCTTTAAGTCGAGCGAATTCTTCAGACCTCCTACCTACAATTTGTCTTATAGCCCCAGAGTTAATTAACTTGGAGCAGATGCCTTTCTGCTATTAGTTATCACTACAAAGAGAACAGATTATCAATAACTTTTTTAATTTCATTTCTTCCTGTGTCCCCTTTTTCTAGTTTACTTCCTCTATTATCACCTCAACTTTTCTTTCAGTTGATACTAGATTATTATGATTTTCTCTATTATCCTTACTATGTCTTGATTTAAAAATGAAAATAGATAAAGAAATCCAGATGACATCCCCTTACTCTTTTTTCACCAAATCTTTCTCATTCATTTATTTTTTATGTTTTCTTTTCATAATTTTTTTACTGGTTATTTTATATATCTACATTTCAATTATCTCCATGCCCAGTTAAACCCCCATTCTCTCTCCTGTCCCTTCTGATTCTATAAGGGTGCTCCCCTACTTCCCTACTCACCCTCTCCCTCTAGAGTGCCATAGCATTCTTCTATGGGTCATTGAGCCTCCACAGGACAAGAGGCTCACCTTCCATGGATGACAGATAAGGCCATCCTCTGCTACATATGTAGCTGGAGCCATGGATCCCTCCATGTGTACTCTTTGGTTGGGGGTTTATTTCCTGTGAGCTTTAAGGTGTCTGATTGGTTGATATTGTTGTTCTTCCTGTGGGGTAGCAAACCCCTTCTACTCTTTCGGTCCTTCCCCTCATTTCATATCCTTAAATCAGAATTAAAACTGATCCTAAATCCTAAATTTGTGTCGCTAGTGTGAAGATATTCACTCAGAGATAGAGAATGTAAGAGAAGAGGGAAATGTGTGTTTGTATTTGTGGCTAAGTGGAATACAAAGGTGTGTGTGCATGTGTGTGTGTGTGTGTGCATGTGCATTCATATAAATGGCATTCCATAGGTATGTACAGTTAAACTCTAATGCAACAACACAGTATTGTTTTCCTTCTTAAATTATAAATTCTCCTGCCAAGTTTAATTGACCCTCTGACCATATGTTTAGCTCTTCTCTGGTCTTCTTTTCTTAAACCATAAAATTACAAAAGTGAACTGCATTATCAATTTTGTGTTGCTTTCCCTGTAGAATCTCCTAATTTGCTAGTATTCTTTCATCAGGCAAAAATTCATTACTGGAGGGTTGAGTTCCTGTTGTTCTTTTCCCGTAATAATTTCTGAGTGTACTGCAAGATGTTTCTTGACTCACAGAGCTGGCCATTGTGATTAAAGGTCCTAGCTCAGTTATGACTAAAGCCAGTGTGATTTATAGCTTTCTTCACTTCGCAACATTCTTTGCTCTTAAATCAGAAGTGTCATAGTGATGATAAACATACACTTTATCTTCAACACTTGCATTGAACTCGTTGCGAAAAATTAAAGGATGCTGGATTAAGTGTTCAGATATCTGCTAACAGAAAATCATCTTGAAGGTCAAATAATGACAATTTGTAGAAAAAAGATCATTATTTTTCCTTCTTCAATATTTTATCTTTCTTTTTTTATTTAATTTTGTAATGAATAATAATACAAGTTGTAACAAACAAGACCGATAATCTGTAACTAGAATGTAAATGAATGATTTTCTGTATCTTTTTCTGTAGAAATGCACTACAGCCTATAAGACAATAATTTTGAAGCAACAATTTAAAAATAACTTAGGAAAGATTTCTTTTATTTTTTCAAGCATCGAACATAGCAAAAAGTGTTTTTGTGGCACATGTGAAATATAGTGCATTGAATATAATACCCACGGGAGCATATGCTTTTCTGCAGACTGGTACTATCCCAATATTCTAAAACAGTGTTTTTTATCCATAAGTACCGTCCTCCTTGCTTCCCCAAACAGCTGAAAAGATGAAATATCCTCAGTAGTTACCTGATATCAAGTTATATGTCAAAGATTTCTTGAAGCTCTTAAATTTGGATATGTCTTACAAATAATGTGTAAACTCAGTATAGTAACATTTGGCATTGTGATAAGTTTTATTAAATACTGATCTGCTTTACAATAAATGACTTATCAAAATTAGGAAAAGCATGTATCTTCTTAAGAAGATAAATACTAATAATAAGCTTAGAAATAACTTTGCCCTTTTAAATTTATTATTATAAAGTATCACTTTAAAGTAAAAGAAGAGAGCATTCTTACGGTAAAGCATTACACTAAGTATGCTATTCAAACAAAAGCCATAGATATCATTCAATTTTCTATTATTTTAGTTTCTTCTTTCTCCTAGAATACCAGAGAACATAGTAAAATGTCAGCAGATTTAGAATAATTGAGTGATTTTAATAAATACAACTATCGGCATGATTTTCTTTTATATGGAATTCTACCTCAAGAACAGTGCCATTCTGTGCCCTGGTATTTGAATTATTTCAAGAGCCACTGCACCAAATGCCCTTTTTATGCTGTTTGATAATGTGTAGTAATAGGTCAGGTAAACTAATTTGTGCCTAAGTGATAGCTAATACATCTTCCTCTCAGGTAGCATTTAACTTGATTAAAATGGACAGGTCAACATAAGGCGTTTCAGGTGGGAATTTCAAGCACCATTGAGAGCTAATTGGGCACAACAAAGCTTATACAGAAAAAAAAGCCCATGGAGAGTCACCAAGGTTGACATTCCCTGCTATGAAAATGCCACTTGTTCCACGTGTGAAACAAAACGGAGGGAGAGTCCTGCTCCCTCTTAGCCACCCAGGATAGTCCCCCATGACCAGAGTTCATGTCATTACACATGAGAAAAATCACAGAATAAAATGTTGTTCAATGCTCACATAATTGATTTGTGTACAGTGTGGATATCTCAGGTGTGCGGCTGATGAGAGAAGCATTTGCAAATGTGAAAGCGAGATCAACCTCTTCTGCTTTATCATGTAAGATAAAAAATATGCAAACAAATCACAGATATATCCATTGTTGAAGTCAGTAACTGCACCACCAACCAAAGAGTATATACATGGATGGGTCCATGGCTCCTGCTACATATGCAGCAGAGGACTGCCTTATCTGGCATCAGTGGGAGAGGAAACCCTTGGTCCTGTGGAGGCTTGATGCCCCAATAGAGGAATGCTAGAGCAGGGAGGTGGGAGTGGATGGGTGGGTGGAGGAGCAATCTCTTAGAGACAATGAGGCGAGGGTATGAGTTGGGGGATTAACAGAGGGGAGACTAGGAAGGGGAACAACATTTGAAATGTAAATAAATAAAATAACCAATAAAACACACTGAAAAATAAAGGCTTATATTAGTGGAGATACAACCATAACTGGGAAAGACTGATCAGACAATATTTACATTCATTTCTGAAACAATTGTAAGAAGAAAGAAAAAAATCAGTTAGATATACTATATTAATCTAATCCCATTTTATAAGCTCTAGTGAAATATTTCAACTCAAAGCATGTGCTTCCTTCTTGGTATACAATGTATGATATTTGAAGACATGTGTTGATGTTATAGGGTAATTTTTAGAAGACGTATGAGTAATGATTTAATAAATATGCTCTCTCTTCCTCTTAGTTCTGTGTTGTTTATGAAAAACAGTTTTGATTGTAGATCAATCTTTGTATGCAAATACACTTGATATATGCTTATGTTTTCATTGGTTATGAAATAACCTGCCCCCCAGTAGTGAAGAAGCAAATTAAACTTAACTGCATGGTTCATTATAACACCTGGCTCATCTATTCACCCTCTAGAGGAAAAGATTAAGTATGCTGTGATTTACTTTTCTTCCTGATTATATGTCATTTGAAATAGTTAAGTACTCTCCTGTGCAATACTCATAAGCTAGAATTATTTTGATAACTTTACCTATCAATGAATAAAATTATCCTAGATTTACAATATATGATAATGCATCTTACAAGAATATAATATATTATGCCCTAGCCCTTGTGAGTGAAAGATATGTGTTTCTCTCAATTTTAGTCAGAGAATCTTATTATTGCAGAGATACTGCTCAATATAGAGTTCTGGGAGCAGGAAAATCTCTGTTCTAGGAAATTCTGGTCTATGCTGAGTACAATTCAGCCATGCTACATAGGAGTCAGGGTGCTGACATTAAAATCTGTGAATCTTTAGTTAAAGGCTATATTAGTACATGTATATCATATGTAACAATACTCACTTAAAACTCGGTAAATGTTTCAGAATGGGGGCAGGGTGGAGGAGGAGAAAATATAAGAGCCACAGGAAAGGCTTTGAAATAGTGTTGCAAAATTCTGACCTCTGCATATGATGTGTATCTTACACATCTGAACTGAGATCAGACCTGTGGGGCTGAATAAATCCTGAGTACCTATTCTAAGCTCTCTTCTGTCTCTATAACATTTGGAGAAGAGTTTGTGTTGTGGCACTTATTAAAGTCAATTAGGCCGTATGAATGGGAGCTGATTAATGTCAATATACCTCACAGTACTCAGCCTGACTGTATTTTAATTGGCATATATTCAATAGTTTTAAAGTCTAAGTATTTGTATTCCCAGCATTTGCACATTGAATCTTAATCACCAAACTTGTAAATGTAGTAGGAAGAGATCTGATACTATGCCAGAAAATTATTAAAGCACAATAGGTCCAATTCTGACCTCACAAACAGATATCCATATTAGACCCTGGCTCCATGTAGCAGGTGATGTAGCTTTCCAAGCCAGTATTACTTTGGTTATTACTTCAGTTGTTGCTGTCAGACACCAGTTAACTATCTGTAGCTAGTTCTATAAATATAGAAAATTCAAAATAAAAAGGGCTTATAAATGTCCTGACCCTGGTAGGATGTCCAAGTCTAAAACTCAGCAGAGAATGTAAAGATTTATCCACTGACAAGCAGGGAATGGAAACAAATGGAAACATGAGAGCTCCATCCTCAGTATGAAAAAGGAAAAAAATAGGTCCAAATCTCTACATAATTTTTATCGTTGTCTCTTTTTTTTGTTTGTACGTGCCTTAAGTAAGATCAGAGGCTGTATTTACCTACTCATAAAACACTTTTTTTGGCGAGGAATTTTCAAATTTGAAATTAATAAGTTAATTAATTTCACCAGAATATGAGTGATTTGTTATGTCTTGGTTAGAATTATTTCTAAGCGACCATCATTTCTATTGTCTTAAACAGAATGTCCTTATTTTAGAAGGACATATTGGTAACATTCATCAGTTGTCTTTTGGGATCATAATAGACTTTGATAACTTTTGATTAGACCTTGATAAGATGGAGTTTGGTCTTATCGTTGGAGGCTTACTTATTGTTTTTATGGATCCATTATTATTTCCTCCAGTGACACAGTTTCTCCAACAAGACCACACCTACTTTCATAATCCACACCTACTAACTGTTATAATCTTTTTCAAATAGTGCTACACCTGATGGCTAAGCAGTCAAAAATATGACTCACTGGGTATAATTCTCATTTAGACCATCCCAGAGGTTCATGGCATCATCACATCAATAATAATCCTAACTAGGTCAACCGGCCACTCATTTATAAATTGTTGTTTGCTATGTACTAGTATTCTTTTAATTTTATTAAGATACAAGATAAGTAATAAGTATTAAACATTGTCTATTCTATGTTTCATAAAATGGAAAAGTTCAGTTAATGTGTAGAGTAGCTAATTTCCTCTAAAACAAATCACACAATGAATGTCCTGTCTGTCCACCTTACCTTAAAGTAGATTTACTCATTTATAATCAGGATTATTTTTTCTTATTCATTTTCTAACACCTAGATGAAGTTATTTGGCTCTAAAAGCTCTCTAAAACCCATAAAATAATTGCCCTCTCCTTTCTGAGGAGGAAAGGAGAGAATGATGTTATAATTGTATTCTTTGGTAATTATATATTTTAATATATTGCCCATTCAATTAATTCAACAAAGTATTAATAGTTAAAACAAGTAATGAATATCTAAAGTATGTCACGTTTTAAGAAACACTTCAGAGATATGTATGTCAGAAGTGCATGTTAACAGTACAAACTGAATTTTATCATATATATGACTATATAAACAACTAAATATATTCAAACATAAAGTCTCTCCAAATACAAGAAGTCTAGATTAATATTTTAATCTAGAATCTAATGGCAAACACACTTACACACACACACACACACAGAGAGAGAGAGAGAGAGAGAGAGAGAGAGAGAGAGAGAGAGAGAGAGAGAGAGTTTGCAGAGAGATGGCTACTGGTTGAATAGTGATGGAAAGAAACCAGGAAAATATCAAATATTTGAGGATAAAACTAAAAGCATGGAGATGTTTCCAGGGAGTCTGAGGTTTCTGAAAAGTTCACAGCAATTCAAGAGGACACAAGTTGAAAAGGGAATTCTATCTATAAGAAACAGAAATTAATAGTACAAAATATACTTTAATATTTAGTGTATTGGTGTTAATGAATCACTCCAATATATGTTTTCTGAAATGAAGACAGTTAACAACTACAATTGTACTTATTCAGCACATAAAGATTGATTTCTTCAAAACTTACAGCAAATCATTCAATGATCTATTCTTTGTTGTCAAAATATAAAAAACACTTTAATATTTGCATTACATTTCCCCCACCATAGTTAAATAACAAAGTAACATACAACTTAAATGAAAATCTTATGCTATTGATGCAGTTTAACCTTTTATACAGTGTATACAGCAGTCCATATTGTTCACATGTTGCATGTTTGTTTGAGTGATTGATTTCACTTAATTTAAATGTGGGTTAAATAAGAACTCTTATATTTATTTACTTGTTTATTTGTTTATTTATTTAGTTTTTTGTTTGTTTTGCCTTATATCCAATTCACTATGTATCCTATTGAGTCCTCACACACATGACAATCATTCAACGCAGTCCAAGCGGCATTATTATTTTTGAACTGAAAATTATATGTACAAACATGCATACATATATATGCATATATACATATAAATGCATGTGTACATACATATATTCATAGATATATATATAGCATATATATATGTATGCTCTCTTTCTATATATATATATATATATATCAATTGCAGTTCAGTATTTTTCAAATAGAATTTATTTTTACATTAAACAAAGAGAAGAGTTTTCAATTTGCCACTGGTCCTGACCTTACAGCATCTTGATGCTTGGATTTAATATTGCATCACATAGCTATGAGATATTTACTGTTAATTGGACACAGAATTGAATGTTTTGTAGTGTAACAAATACGTTTATCATATGTGATGGTATGATCATTTCTAATATAAATTTCAAATATTTCACATAATTTGTCTATATGTGTGTGCATATATGTATGCCATCTGCAACAGGTGGCATACACCTGTCCACTGTGTATCCAAGAGAGCATTGAATATCCTGAAGCTAGAATGACAAGCATTTGGGGGCTGCAACCTTGGCTGCTGGAATGGGAATTCAGTCCTGTAAAAGTACAAGCACTGTTAAATGCTAAAAGTTTCTGCTCTGATATTATTATTGTTATTATTATTAATTATTATTATTACTATTATATTGAAGAAAATACTGCAGAGAATTTCCTGCAGTATTTTATTTTCAGTTTGAATTCTGTAAATTCTGTATCTTTTTGATAGACTTTCCCCCAAATGCACCTATGTGTCAAAGGGGGAAAATATCCGTTTCTGTAAGACATAGCTAGGGATGATATTTTTGAGAAGCCAACAACATCTGATCTTTGGTACAGCACTTTGACTGTTTGTCCATTTTGTTCTGCTGGGCTTCTAAGCATCTTGAGCTGTGGATTTTTCTAGAATTGTAGAGAGCGGGCACATAACTCAAGGGTCAGCCAGCATCGCTCACCCAGGAAAATCCCACAGCTAACATAATTGCTGAAGCACTTTGTGCTCTGTAGAGCACGTTTGGATCTGGCAATATTGCTGCACACAGAGGTCAAGGATAACACAATGACACACTTTGGTTTTCTTCTGAGTACAGTATGCCTCTGTGAACTTTTTCTGTCATGTTTCACTTTTATGTGAGACTATGACCTCGAGTCGTTTCCTGATGTTTACCTCCTGTGTGCTGCCCACTTTCCAAGCAGCACACGTATGCACATGCAAGACATATAACAAACAACACAAATACACTCATATGAAAACACACAAACATACAGATAAAACTATCCTTATACAATCACATAAAATTATCATGTTCTAATTCTCTTTTCAATATTCCTCTCAGCCTATAGAAATGTCACACTATTTTTTTAATGCCAGACTTGAAAGCCAAAACCTAAAAGATCTCCTGGATGTCATAAATTTTATTACTCTTCTATGCCAGAAGAAAAGGTGTTTTTGGTCCCTTTTATGCACCCTTTTTTGGACCCTCTACACCTACAAGTCCCTCCCTGCTTCCTCTCCCATCTGGATTCTATCCCCTATGTGTCTCATGAGAAATCAACAGCCTTGTAAAATGTAACAGTGAAATATAAGAAAATAAAATGTATCAAGATAAAATACAAAATCATTATATCAAAGATGGACAAGACAATGAAACAGAAATAAAAAAGAAAAGCACGAGAAGGCACAATCATCAGAGAATCTGTCATTTTCAAATTCAGTAATCCAGTTAAAGCACTAAACTAGAAGCTGTAGTATATATGCCAAGCAGACCTGTGTGCTGACCTGCATGCATCCCATGATGCCGTTTCACATCTTGGTGTGTTCATGTAAGATTTTCTCGGTTGTTTTAGAGGGCATTGTTCTCCTGGAATTCTGTGTCCCCTCTGTTTCTCCCATATTTTTCTACCTCCTCTTCAGCAGGGTTCCTTTAGGTCCGAGGATAGAAAGTTGTTGGAACATTTTGTTTAGACCTATGTTTTCCAAGGTCTCTTTCTCTGTAGAATGTCTAGCTGTAGGTTTGTCTTTCTTCCCATCTGCTGCAAGAAGATGCTTCTCTAATGATTGGGGAATAAGACATGGGTGCATAATATCATTGATAGTATTTTTATTGTTGCTATTTTTTAGAATGTAGTATTTGATTTTTACCCTCAGTCTCTGGGCAATCTTGTCTCTAGGTCTTAGTAGTGTCAGGTATGAGTTTTTCCTCTGGAAATGAGTCTTAGATCATCTCAGATATTTATTTGCTCCTTCCATAGAGTTTATACTACCATTATCCTAGTATATTTTGTAGGCAGGACAGACTGTAGATCCAGGATTTTGTGTTTGCAGTAGCATTTATATCTCATTTTTTTGGCAACCTGCAGCATACCTTCCATGTCATAGACACTAGAATATAAGAAGGGAGATATCATGTCGGCGCTAGCGCGGAAATTTCATGTTTGATGAGACCTGTCAGTGTTGTCTTGAGCCATGAGATATTGCTGTCAGTTTTTGGAGGGCACCTTGTTGCCTTGGCAACATGCTGGGTTATTGGGGGTTTTCTCCTGGGACTATTTCAGCCAGTAACTCATGCAGATGAACCCAAGCCCCACGCTAGATAGCTTTGTTTGTTGTCAAGAGGGTTCTGTCTCTCTTGTTATTAAGAATTTTCATTAAGATCGCCTTCATATTTTGTAGGGAGTTTCCGGTACACTCGGCTTCCACACCACCCCTCAGATGCTCTTTAATTCTAAATTTCCGTCCATTGATTACGTCCCTCAATCCCCAGCCCCTCCCCAACTTCACGCATGATCCTTTTTTCATCAACCCTTCTACACACACACACACACACACACACACACATGCACGCACGCATTCACATATGCACGCACGCACACACACACACACACACACACACACACACACACACACACACACACACACTCCAGTCTTCCTATAAAAATGTATTCTATTTCCCACTTCCAGGGATATTCATGTCCCTAGTGCCTTCATTTCGGACTGTATATGGTGGTTGGTTATCCTTTACTTAATGACTATATCCAGATATAATTGAATGCAGGCCATATGTCACTTTCTGCATCTGGGTTACCTCATTCAGGATGAGTTTTTTTCCTCAAGTTCTATCCATTTGCCTGCAGATCCATAATATCATTTTTAAAGAGCCAAGCAATACTCTAGTTTGTAAATATAAACACATTTTCTCTATCCACTTCTTACCCTGTTTTTCTATAAATATCTAAGTGGTGTCTATGAAATATTGCCTTGTACTTTAGAACTTCAAGGTTCATTGTAGACTGTGATTTCAGCCTAAACAAAATAAATTTTACCATGGTATCATGCACAGACGTGAGAACTATCCTGGCCCCAATCCCACTGGTAGTCTGAAGATAGCCTATAGATCCTCTGGGTCCTCTGAGGACAGAAAGAACTAAGGCTTCAGGAGAAGTACAACTTTTTAAAAATGGAGCCCATCAAAGTTTTCTGTATTATTTAGCCTCCTGAAGTCATTGTCATTTTTACATTTTACTAGCATTTTATCCAAAATGCTTTGAAAATATTTCGTGAATCTTTTTAAAGATATTATATTATCTTTTGCTGGTACTTAATCTTGGGATTAAAACAAATGTATTTGACTAGATTATAAAGTGTTCCAGCCAATGAATTTGAATACTAGAAAAATAGGACTACTGCTTACTTCATAAAACATAAAAGTTGTTAAAATTAATGAAAATTGTAAAATGTTCAGCCTGGTGGAATTTCTTTTCTAGGAAGAACATAACAACAAAATTTAATAGAACTGAAATGTTATATCCTCAGGGAACTCATGTGCAATTATTATATGAGCTAATTAAGTCATGAGTAAATGGTTGTATAGCTTTCATTTGAAATATCAGCTTTACTCTAGTATGCACTATACTGGCTCCATGTGCTCATAAAAAGCTTAATAAGATTATTACACACAGGTGGTAATATCTTTTCTCAGTTGTTCATCCTCAAATATCACATTCCTATAGAAAGGTGTCTGTACACCAGAGACTAGGCCAGTTATAGAGATTTTATAACTTACTGTAGGTAGAAGACATTAGAATTCTCTTACAGGAAGGTGGTATTTTGCATTGGTTACTTTGTAATGCTTGTAATTCAAAGTATATTTTGTTTCTGAAGCAGGGGATGAGTTCCTCTTCCTTCTATCTTCCTTTCTAGTAGCTTTTCTGTGCTCTGACAGGTTTCCTATATTATGACAGCATGTGTGAACAAGTGCTGCCAAAATAATTGTAGGGTAAAATTTCAGAATATCACTTGAAAGGAAACAAAATGAGAACTGTTATATGACAATTTTAATTCTGATTTCTCAAATTGATCAATAAGGCTTACATTGAACTTGTTCTGGTGAGAAATCTTACCTATGTGTTCTAGACAGAGAACTTCCTATTCACCAAGAGAATTATCTAGCTGCCTAGTTACAACAATCTCTTAATTTATCGCTCCATAATAAGAGCACTGATAAAATTTTTACAAGCTGTCTTGTGCTGGCTTCATCAAGACAGTTAATAACTTACATGTCTAAGTGGTGTTGGTTGAAATAAATTTGGATTGAGTGTGGGACTTGGGCTAGATGCCTCTTCAAGATATTTTAGTTTTAATTAAATGTCACATTCAGAATAACTGATGTGAGACCTGCTTCTTATAACCTAAAGAATATAGAATGTAAAACTATGGAAGCCAACATTGTTCCTGAGATATTCCATACACTAACTGATATGAATCCATAGGTTCGTTTTACTTAAATTTAAAATAATATGCATGAAAATAATATTTTGTAAGGTAGATAGATTATGGCCCAGGTGTTATGTATGTCATACATTGCACATTGTGAAGACTAACTTTAAATAGTTACATATGAACATGCTGAATTACCACAGTCTAACTCCCTGTGGATCACAGTTAAATTTGCATATGGATCAATGGATTATCTTGTTAATATGCAGATTGTGATTCAGTCATTTTGAAATAGAATCTAAAAGACTGTAAAACAGACATGTCTCTGATTTTGGACTGTGGATTAGTCTGAACATTGCTTCTTGAATAAAGATGACTAAATTTTCTTGCCACATATTAACAGACAATCCTAGTCCTTTTGGCAAATACATCAGATTTTTTTAATGAAAATGAAATAAATAAATAAAATGAACACTTAATATAATATAAACAAAAGAATTCTCACAAACAATACCACCCAAAAATCTCTTGATCAAACTATGTGACTGTTACATTTTATATGGTGAAGAATTATAGTAAGGCTACAGATACATAATAGAACTCCTTAGGAAACATAGCAAGGAACAATAAGTTGTATTTGATATATTTAGCAAAATGTTGGCAATTTGTCTCATTTGAAATGTTTTATCAGAGGAGTTTTTGAAGATATGAAGAACATCATGTACTTTAGATAACAGAGAACAAGACATAGACTAATGGACAACACACCCTTTGCTTTTTGTTTCAGACTTTATAAAAATGGCAAGAACTTGATTCTACATATTAGGGTTACTTGACATAAAATACTGTGTATGAGAAGGACCATATCTCACTATTTGGTTCCCAGTTGATGACATTATTTCAGAAGATTTTGCAACATCCTAGGATTTTAAAATTCCTAGGTGTAAGTGGGTCTTTAGAGCTGAGAATTGTCATTTTAAGACTGGCCCAACTTTATGAAATCTGTTTTCGTATTCAAAATTATTTGATGATATTATTCAGCTACCACAGTATTTTTAAATTACTGAATTTTAGACTTGTTTTGTAGATAAAATATTGGTGGAGTTTAAAAATAACTTAAAAACTAATAACATAATAACTTTAAAAATGGGCATTTAAAAAATAACTTAAGGAACAATAAAATGAGCTGGAGCACAAAAATAGGAGAATACACCTCTTGGATGATGGTGAGAATATGAACTATATTCTCTGTTAACTATATAAACAATAATATATATTGTTTCTGTAGCCAATAGCTACAGAAAAATGAGGAATAATTAATAAGCTTTTAAATAGAAGCTTTGACAAGAACTGAACTGTTAGATTAAATAAATCTACTTTCAAGATGTTACAGCAGCACAGTGAATCCAGTTTTAATAACATTTCACATAACAGCCCGAGAACTATTAATAAAAGTAATAAAAAGAAAATATAAATAAAAAGAAAACAGACTGATGGTACATAAGTTTTAAGACATACTTAGGGTTATTATATACCTTTAACAAACACCATTATCATGCCTGCTTTGGAATGAAAGGGTTATTAGAGTTCTTTCTGACTGAAAATGGAGAAATCTAGACAACTAAACAGTGACTAACTTGGTGTAATGGGGACTGTGCCCAATTTGTACATAGAAAGGTTGAAATAAAGGATTTGCTTCATTGTCACTCTTAGAAAAGATAAAAGGAAATAATTGACATGGAACAAAATTAGATCTCAACTCAGAAAAAAAAAAGTAGAAATGAAAGAGAAAGATGAACAGACAGGATTTTTCCTTTCTTTCAACTGACTGACTTCATCCTTTCTCAACTTTTATCCATAAGTCTTCTTAAGCTCATTACATCTCTGCCCCATACTCAGCTATGTGAATCTCAGGAACCTGATCCATCCTCTTAGATTCAAGGTTTTTATAAAGAACAGTTCAAAGGAAGCCATTATCATCCGAAGATGTGGAGCAAAGAAAATTAGTTTTAAAATATTAACAATGAAATATTTATTACATATTTAAACCATAATATTCTTTCTTTATAGCTACAATTACACATATTTCAGTCAAAATATGACAATTACCATATATATTTCTGTCTTGTGATGATAAAATACTTGTCTGACAGTATTTAAGAAAAGAAAAATAGAGTTGTATGTGAGATTTTCAGAACCTATGCAGTGCTACCTGACAAGAAGGGATCTGCAGCAAGGATATGAGGTAGCTAATTATTGTGCCTCCTCAGAAACAGCAAGCAGACAGGAATTAGGGCCAGGCTACAAGATTTAACGTCTATTCTGAGTGACTTGCTTTTTGCAGTGAGACTCTACTGTCTAGGTCCATATTCTTCTACACCAATATCTCATGCCAGAGACCCTATTAATCACACATTCTGGCCATGCGTGGTCATTTCACACTTAAGCCATAACAGTCCACCTCTGGCCTACATAGAATTCATAAAATTATGGCTGCTCTCTCATAATGTAAAATGAATGTTTTTCATTAATATTATGTCCGGTTTTTGACTGCCTCAATCCTTTTCAAAACCTCAAAGACTCATATGAGCCTCTGGAGAATCTCTTAAGTCTAAACACAAAAGCATTGCTAGGACAATTTGCTTCTGTGTGTCTTTAAAACTCTCTTAAGTATCTGCTGTTGACTAGGGAGTGCCTATTATGACATTCTCAATTTCACTGAGTTTCACTCTTTCCTTTCAAATGGATTTTCTTTCTCCTGTTTAGGGCCTCTATTCCATTTGGTCATACCTTTCGTATGTCTTTTCCTTTTCAACTTTTTCATTGTAGAGCTAATCTGGACATACCTTGTCCAAGAATATAAGCAGCTCGTGCTTTCTTCACCAATCTGTTCGCCATCTTTCTGTTCCCCTGATTTCTCTTTCTATCCTTATTAAAAGATCAGATCATAAGTTGAAACCATGTCATAGACTGAATACTATGCTATCTTTAAATTTTATTTGCATTATACTTGTAAATTTATCCACTAATTTTGAAATGAGTTTCTTATAACTTTCTCAGCATAGGCATAATATTAGGGGTTTTTGTATGACTATCATGCAAATTATCTTTACTCAATTCTAAATAATATTTGTTCCTCTTCCTAAGCCACACCAAACCTATTCACTTCTTTTAGCTCTCTACTCTCTTAATTTACCTCAGAATGGATCATTCAGTTTAGTTAAAATGTCCTAGGACTTCTTCAGGGTAAAACACCAAGGTGTGGCAATGATAAGGGGAGATTTAAGACTTTTTAACAATTGGCTTCCTTTATGCATCTTTTAAAAATTAGCATTTAAAAACATTTCATGATTATAATGTGATTACATCATTTCTCCTTTCTGTTCCTCCCTCCAACCATCCCAAAGACCACACCTTGCTCTTTTCAAATTCATAACCTCTTTTACTATAGTATTATGTAGTCCTAGACATATAAAAATCAACCTGTTCAGTCCATATGTTATTTTAATATATCATATTTAATATGTTATGTGAATATATATATATATATATATATATATATATATATATATATATATATATATATATATATATATTGTGCTGGCCCTTTTATAACAGATAGCTAATTGTTATAATCTTTCCTGAGAAAGATTTTCTGCTCTCAGTATTCTGAAGCTGTTTTTATATTAGCATGTCTACTTATACTGATGTTTTTCATTATGTGATGTATAGGTAGCCCTGTTTGTGAGACTTCAGAGCCATAGCTTCTTGCATTTATTGAAGGCACAAACACAAAGAAAACATCCTGTTCTTCTGGCTCTAATAATCTTTCTTCCCCTTTTCACACAAGTGTCACTGAATCTCAGGTGCAGGTATGTTGTGGATTTGTGTGTTTGGGCTGGGTTCCACAACTGTACATTTTGATTCATTATACTTTTCTACAATGGTAGATGCTTTTGTTAAGATAAGATAATTTTCATTGATGAGGCATGGGAGTTGCACTTATAATTGGGTATGAGGATAAGTGAACAATGTATAAAGATCAGGAGCCATTGAGACTGAAAAAAATTGAAAACTTCCTCCATGAGGATTAGCATTTAGGCTACCAGAATGGACAATACAAGATTGCAAAAGAGGGGTTCAATAACCTCATCTTGTGAACAACCAGCATGACACTATCTGAAAAGGTGTAGTAGTGACACACAAACGTCGGTTCTAACAACCATCTCTGTAGTTAAACTTAAGGACAATACAAAAGAGAAAAATTATACCTGTAACTGGAAACCTAGTGAACTTCTCAGGACTAGTGAAGTCAAAGATTTTGGAGGAGAACTTACTACCACTATTTTGCTAGCTGAGATTAAGACATAACTACATTTGTATTCATTCTGATGTCTTCCTTCCCCTCTCCTTCTCTCCTGTCACAGCTTCAATTGAGTGCAATGCTCCTATAATTATTTAGTGGTGGCTTAATGGTGATGATCTTTTCTTCTGGAATCTCTTCAGTGATGATGAAGGGGATAGCTCCTGCCTAAGATGACCTACAGAATTGTTTCCCTACTTTATCCATTTGTTCAAGAGGGGACTTTGGTTTCCCATGGTAGAAGACTGCTAGGAACCTTGTGTCATAAGTTTGATTTGAAACTTTTGTATCTGATAAGTGAGCAATTACATAATGCTAATATGAAAGATATACTCAAAATTAAATCAATTATAAGCTCAAAAATGTATTGTCATTCTTATCCAGAAGAAACGTACTTGTATAGATTCATCATAAAGCTTTGATCCAATGGAATAATACAAAAAATAACTGCATCTCTAGCTCAGAGGAAACAACAGCAGAGCTTACAGAAACATTGCAAGAGCCACAGTCTTTTTCACAGTGCAAATTCTGCTGTGAAACAGTCACTCCGAGAAATGCCTTTATATACAGGACCATGATAAAGACAGTACCTGTGGACAATTTAAGGCAGAAGGGGTAAATTTCTAGACACATAATTACAGACACATACCAACTTCTAGGAACAGAATTATGTTCCACATGAACCTTCCCATGCCAGGAATGGGTTATATATAATTGCATTCTTTGCTAAGGGCTGGAGGAGGCTATTGGCTACTCTCTACAAACTGATGGCAAGGTGTTATTGCTGAACAAATCATTTATGAATCTCACTGTAATGAAGAGAAGTAGAGCTGGTGCCCAACTAGAGCCTTCACCTCTACTGACTACTGATTACTGATTACTGACTACAGACTACTGACTGATATTTATTCTAATGAAAGACATAGTATATGATAAATAAAAGGTGAAATGTAACCACCAGCCCAGCTACAAAACCTGGGTCTACAAAGGTGATCTGCCTGTATGATAGGTTGTTGTAAAAGTAGCACAGATATTGTGAGAATAACCACTCACTATCTTCTTGGACTTAAGACACTCCATGACAGGAAATCCATAATTTACACTTCTCAGGTGGCCAAGAACCTGAAGCTGGATATGCCCTGAGTCTATGGGAAACACAAATATTGTTCTGCTAAAGAAATATACCAATAAAATGACTTCTAATGATATTCAGTTATATCCATAGAATATGAATATATGTGTGTGTATGTGAGTGTGTGTGGTATGTGTGTATGTGTGAATTCAACAATAATCAGAGAAGATTCCTTTTGCAGTAGATGGTAACTATTATAGAAACCCTCAAATGGAAAATGTGAATAGAGTGAGAGATTTTGGAATACTTGGTCTTAAATGGAATGACTTCTTCATGTCCTAGACACTCAGGAAACTTTATAGTAAAGGAGGAAGAAAGATTGTAAGACCCAAGAGTGGTAAATGACACTAATAAAATGATCTTAAATACACAAGAGGACAGATGCACAGATGAAAACAGACTGTGACATAATGTGCATGCCTGCACAGGGACAATTCAGAGTGGGCATGGCCTACACTTACTGGGAAGGACCGATGGACAAGATGCCGCATCTTTAAGCAAGAAGCTATCTCCAGTTTACAACTGCTCACAAAAGAAAACTTAGTTTTCTCAAAAGAAATAACTCTGGCTATGAAAAAGCACACTTAAGGGTAGGTCCCATACCAGAATTTGATGGCCACCACAAAATGCATTCCACGCAGCCTTTGGAAAATTATTTTACTCATATTACTCATATTACTTAGTTTATTATCTCATATTGCTTAGTTTGGACATTTTTATCTTCTAATATTTTTTTATTGTATGGTTTATGATTTTGTATTTTTATGAGGTATGTACCTATGCTGCTTTTTTTATTTAAATTTCTTATTTTTATTTGACATTTTTTCCTTGTTTCTTTTCCCAGGAGAGAACAAAGGCCTTACATAGATGAGGAGGTGGGGGAATAGAGGAAGATGACGAGGAGGATTAGAACATACTGTGTTTTTTATATATATATATATATATATATATATATATGTGTGTGTGTGTGTGTGTGTGTGTGTATTATACATATGAATATTTATGTATATATTATATATGAATATATGTATATATGTATATATTATACATTATATATCATATATTATACATATGAATATATATGTATATATTATATATATGAATATATGTATATATTATATGTTATATATATATTAGAACAGATATGCCTTCAATTAGCATATATAAAATGACTTGTTGCTTTAATATTTAATTTGGGCAAAATTTTTTTTTATTTGATGTATTCATTATTTACATTTCAAATGATTTCCCATTTTCTGGGTCCCCACTCCCCGCAAGTCCCTCTTCCCTTCCCCTGTTCCTCCATCAACTCCTTCCCACTTCCCTGTTCCGGTATTCCGCTATACTGTTGCGTTGAGTCTTTCCAGAACCAGGGGCCACTCCTCTGTTTTTTTTTGACATCATTTAATATGTGGATTATTTCTTGGGTATTTCAAGTTTCTAGGTTATTATCCACTTATCAGTGAGTGCATACCATGACTGATCTTTTGAGACTGGGTTACCTCATTTAGTATGATGTTCTCCACCTCCATCCATTTCTCTATGAATTTCATGAATTCATTGTTTCTAATGGCTGAATAGTACTCCATTGTGTAAATATACCACATTTTTTGTATCCATTCTTCTGTTGAGGGACACCTGGGTTCTTTCCAGCTTCTGGCTACTATAAATAGGGCTGCTATGAACATAGTGGAGCATATGTCCTTATTACATGCTGGGGAATCATCTGGGTATATGCCCAGGAGTAGAATAGCAGGGTCCTCCAGAAGTGCCATGCCCAGTTTCGTCCTATTGACAGTGTTCTTTGCCTTACAGAAACTTTGTAGTTTTATGAGGTCCCATTTGTCAATTCTTGATCTTAGAGCATAAGCTATTGGGGTTCTATTCAGGAACTTTTCCCCTGTGCCCATGTCCTCAAGGGTCTTCCCCAGTTTCTTTTCTATTAGTTTCAGTGTGTCAGGTTTTATGTGGAGGTCCTTGATCCATTTGGAGTTGATCTTAGTACAAGGAGATAAGAATGGATCGATTCACATTCTTCTGCATGCTGACCTCCAATTGAACCAGCAAAATTTGTTGAAAAGACTATCTTTTTTCCACTGGATGCTTTCAGCTCCTTTGTTGAAGATCAAGTGACCATAGGTGTGTGGGTTTATTTCTGGGTCTTCAATCCTATTCCATTGATCTGCTTGCCTGAACAGATATGCCTTCAATTAGCATATATAAAATTACTTGTTGCTTTTTATCACTATTGCTCTGTAGTAAAGTTTGAGGTCTAGGATACTGAATCCCCCTGATGTTCTTTTATAGTTGAGAAGAGTTTTAGCTCTTACAGATATATGAATATATATGTATATATTATATATTATATTTAACTCATACACATATATGAATATATATGTATATCTTATATATTATACATATATGAATATATATGTACATATTATATATATGTATATATTATATGTTATATATATATATTATACATTATATATTATATTAGAAGATATATTCCTTCAATTAGCATATATAAAATGACTTGATGTTTTAATATTTAATTTGGGCAAAATTAAACCTTGAAAACACTATTTTAAAAAAGAACACAGATATAGAAGGCCTTTGGTCAATTCACATATGTGTGGTGGTCCAGGAACTTCACATTTGAAGCAAATCTGGGATTTCTGTTTTGGTGTCTGAGAATAATCTGTGGGGTTCCATGGCCTATCATTGGAATGTTTCTAAAGTTGTGTCCATAACTTTGAGTTTCCTGACTTATACTTGTCCTGTTTGTAGTTTTCTTTTTTTATTAATCATTCTTGTCAGTTACATCTCAAATGATATCCCCTTCCCAGTTACCCCTCCACCACTCCCATCCCATCTTCCCTCCCCCTCCCTCTTGCCTCTTTGAGGGTGCTCCCCCACCTAGTCCTACCCCACCACTCCAGCATCCCCCTACACTGGAATATCAAAGATCCCAGGACCAAGGGGTTCCCCTCTCATTGATGTCAGACAAGGCCATCTTTTGCTACGTATGTATCTGTAACCATGGACATCTTCCTGTACATACCTTGGCTGGTGGTCTAGTCCCTGGGAGCACTGAGTAATCTGGTCAGCCATCATTGTTCTTCCTATGGGGTTGCAATCGCCCTCTGCTTCTCCATTCCTTCTACCAGCTCCCCACTGGGATCCCCTAGCTTAACCTGATGTTTGCCGCCAAGCATCTATGTTGCTGGCAGAAACTTGCATGGACAGCCACACCAGGCATCCATCATCAAGCACCTCTTGGCCAAAGCAACAGTGTCTGGTTTGGTGTCTGCAAACAAAAGGGATCCCCAGGTGAAGCAGTCCCAGGAGAGCCCTCCCCTCGAAATCTGCTCCACTTTCGTTCCTGTCATTTCTGGGTTAAAATCTTTGAGATGGGTGGTTGGTCCCAACCCTTGACTGGGGGTGGGTGGGTCATGTCTATCTACTGTAGGTGGTAATTTTCTTACCTCAGATCTTAGCTATTGAAAAGCAAGTTAACAATTTTTATTAGATTTTTTTATTTACATTTCAAATGTTATCCCCGTTTCCTGGTTTGTCCTCTGAAAACCCCCTATCCCATCCCTCTCCCCCTGCTCAACAACCCACCCACTCCCACCTCCCTGTCCTGGCATTCCCCCATGCTGGGGTATTGAGTCATCACATGACCAAGTGTCTCTCCTCCCATTGATGTCCAAGAAGGCCATACTCTGCTATATATGTGGCTGCAGCCATGGGTCCCTCCATGTGTACGCTTTGGTTGGTACTTTAGTCCCTGGGAGCTCTGGGGGTACTGGTTGGCTCATATTGTTGTTCCTCCTATGTGACTGCAAACCCCTTTAGCTCTTTGGGTCCTTTCTCTAGCTCCTCCCTAGGGGTCAATATGACAATGTTAAATAGCTGAATCATTGAGTTTCTAGGTCTCCTCTGTCACTTTTATATCTTTCACAGAATAAAACTTTGATTCAGAAAACCTTTTTTTGGAGTGGAGAAAGTGGCAGGATGAAGGATTTAAATTGATGAAAGTCCTAATTATCCTATTGTGAATTATAAAAAAATTTCCCTCTTTTCTTTGATTTATCCCTTTAAACTTGACATAATAAGAGGTTCCTTAAAAATTTGTTTTATTGTAATGACATTTCTTTCCTCATCCTACATTACTGGGTCCCTGTTGTAGTATTAAAATCTCAGAGTGGGTTGTTGATAAAGGAGTACCTGGATATTGGGCAAATGGTCATCACTTTAAGCCAATGGTTTGTCAGCATGCTTTGAAACTTTGTCCTCTTCCTTCTTTCTCTTTCTTTTTTTTCTTTCTTTCTGTTCTTTTCATTTCTTTTTCTTTTTTCTTTCTTTTTTTTTCATACAGAGCATTGCACATGGTCAGGAGTTAGTATAGGCCTTTCTTTTAATACAAAAAGTCAAAGTTAAGATCTGAAAATTATTAGTAAGTTATGATGGTCAATCAAAGAAGCCTTTTGATTCTCCATTCATTGCTGTGACTCAAAGGGAGATGTAGAATCTAATTATTTTCAAGGGTACCTTCATATGCCTTAGGAATAGTGCTGTAAGAACTGTCATGGGTAGCTGCCATGAAGCTCTATTCCTCATGTGACCCTTAGGTCTGTGTTTTCTTATTTCTGATAATCTGGGTAGATGTGAGAACACGGAGAGTGGCAGGTATTTGTTGCAAAAGAAGAAATATTTTAGCTAAGTTTTACTTCCTAGTGATTGTTTGTTCAAAGGTGTCCTTCTGTGTGATTTTATATCTACATTAGATACTTATCTTTGTGGACAGAAATAAAGACCTTATATAGAAGGCATTTCAAATTATTTCTCCTGATATTTCATGGTATAGGTCTGTATGCAGGATCACACACTTTAATCAATCCCACCGAGCATGTTTTGAGGATAAAAGAACATTTACATGTACGTATACATCCATATACACAAGCACATACATATACACAGCCTTGGGATAAAAATAATTGTAATATCTGATGATGCATCATAGCTGGTTGTCAAAAGAAATAATAAAGTATTTTTAGATAATTTTAGGGGCAGGGGGAGTTCAAATACTACTGTAGTGAATGTTCTCTTTCAATCTGTGTCCTCAAGATCTGACTAGTTCATGAGATCTCTTTCCTACCAAAATCACTCTTAGGAATCCATAGACTATGCTGAGTGTAGTTTCAGCAACAAAGCAGACTCTTAAGGGCTGGTTTTTCCCTGACCAGAGTTTGAACCTGTCATTTTACTCATTTTCTTTTAGAAGGTGTGTAGCTGTTACTTACCATGATGTTATCCTGAAGCCTTCCATAATAGCTTGGTCAACACATCAGAGTGCTTTGTGGACTATGAAAAGGAGAGGGAAAGGGCAGAAGGAATAGTGAGGTGCTGTCAGGCTGTTTGCTCATTTTGTGGGACAGAGAGAAGTCTGAAAGCAATTCCTCTCCCATTGTGTTAAAGTTCAGAAATTATGGACACAAACCAATAGTATCTTCTGACTGGCAGATCACCACTTGTTTTCCACATGAATCACAGAGCACATGCTGATAGCTCCAGACTCTTTTTATTTAGAACAAAGAAATAGAACAGTAGCTCATGGATACTGATCGAAATAGAGACAGTTTATTAAGAGGAAGAGAGATATTCCCAGGAATAAAAGTGGGCTAGACAGTGAGAAAAGGTCTGAGCTCAAAAGTGCAGATACATAGGGGTGTTGGCTCTTCATTAGCCATTTTCATAGCACCACTTTCTCCCACATTTACCTATCATATATTTTTATTACTTATGTCACACAACCAATAAAGCTGTAGATATCACAGGGTCCTGGTATGGTTGGTAGTGGTAAACAGAAATGCAAGACTCTGGTTTCACTTCAAGAATGAATGATTTTTATTTTTCCCATTGCTGTTCAAGTCAGTGGTTAGAAACAGCATGGAAGGCAGAGTGTGATCTACAGTATATGTGACCCCTTATCTTAGGTCCTCTTACGCTCTCCCTCACCTTTCTGCCCTGGTTTTGACTTGGAGAGCCTACTTCCAAGACTTTATCCCCTGCTGGTGCTTTTCCACTCTTAAACAACAATATCTGGGACAGGGTTTGCACCCTTCAGAGAGAAGTGTAGACCATTTGGACTAAAAATGGGTGTTTTCTATCATTTGCAGACAGCTCTGCTAAGGAGAGATTTCCAGTCTGTTTGCTACCTGCTTTTTCCTGTTAGTCTTGACTGACTCCCTGCAGTTCTACCTCCTTCTTTGAATCAGGACAAATAAAACAATACTACTAGGTCACCATCTAGTGACCATCTTATTCCATGTAAGATACTGTTTAAAAATGAACAACAACCATTCATGTACCAGCCTCAAGAGGGATTGAATGCTAAGATATAGGACTACATAGATAAATGTTCATTTAATCCACAGTATATTTGGATCTCATGTGATTATTAAATATATGTGCAACTTATTTAATACTTAGATTAAGCAAGGACTTGTCATCCTATTGATGCCTGACAGGGCAATCCTCTGCTACATATGCAGCTGGAGCCATGTCTCCTCCTTGGTTGATGGCTTAGTCCCTGGGAGCTCTAAGGGGTCTGTTTCGTTGATATTGTTCTTTCTATGAGGTTGCAATTATTTTCCTTTAATGTCAGCCCATGACGATACTAAATAGAACTTCACTTGTGAAAACAAATATCAGGAAAAAAAACAAGAAGTCTAGGCTGTACTGTGAGCCTTACAAGGGCATTTATATTTATCACAACTGACCTTAGCCATTCTTTTTTTTTTTTTTTTTTTTTTTTTGGAATGAAAAGAAAGCTTTATTTATATGGCCAACATATGGAAATAAGATGAATTTCCAAGAAATCCCGAGGAAAGTACTTTGACTCATTTTATTTTACCTTTCAGTGTAATGGAAACACACATGCCCCACAGTAGGAAATTCATAGTTATTATTCAAATTCATAAAACTTCCTAATATGTAAATTTCATAGTACCATTGTTTGAGGCAAAATGTAGGTGTCATATTGACATGAGAGCCTGGATACATGCAAAAATTCTACTGAAATATGGATTGAATAATAGCTTCTAGAAGATTATGATATTATTAGAAAAAAATAAATAAGGAATATTAGACTGCTCATTTCCAAATGCTTTTTTTTTTAATTTTTTTATTCGATATAATTTATTTACATTTCAAATGATTTCCCCTTTTCTAGCCCCCCCACTCCCCAAAAGTCCCGTAAGCCCCCTTCTCTTCCCCTGTCCTCCCTCCCACCCCTTCCCACTTCCCCGTTCTGGTTTTGCTGAATACTGTTTCACTGAGTCTTTCCAGAACCAGGGGCCACTCCTCCTTTTTTCTTGTATCTCGTTTGATGTGTGGATTATGTTTTGGGTATTCCAGTTTTCTAGGTTAATAACCACTTATTAGTGAGTGCATACCATGATTCACCTTTTGAGTCTGGGTTACCTCACTTAGTATGATGTTCTCTAGCTCCATCCATTTGCCTAAGAATTTCATGAATTCATTGTTTCTAATGGCTGAATAGTACTCCATTGTACTATTTATACCACATTTTTTGCATCCACTCTTCTGTTGAGGGATACCTGGGTTCTTTCCAGCATCTGGCAATTATAAATAGGGCTGCTATGAACATAGTAGAGCATGTATCCTGTGGTGGGGAATCCTCTGGATATATGCCCAGGAGTGGTATAGCAGGATCTTCTGGAAGTGAGGTGCCCAGTTTTCAGAGGAACCGCCAGACTGATTTCCCGAGTGGTTGTACCAATTTGCAACCCCACCAGCAGTGCAGGAGTGTTCCTCTTTCTCCACACCCTCTCCAACACCTGCTGTCTCCTGAATTTTTAATCTTAGCCATTCTGACTGGTGTAAGATGAAATCTTAGGGTTGTTTTGATTTGCATTTCCCTAATGACTAATGAAGTTGAGCATTTTTTAAGATGCTTCTCCGCCATCCGAAGTTCTTCAGGTGAGAATTCTTTGTTTAACTCTGTACCCCATTTTTTAATAGGGTTGTTCGGTTTTCTGGAGTCTAACTTCTTGAGTTCTTTATATATATTGCATATTAGCCCTCTATCTGATGTAGGATTGGTGAAGATCTTTTCCCAATTTGTTGGTTGCCGATCTGTCCTCTTGATGGTGTCCTTTGCCTTACAGAAACTCTGTAACCTTATGAGGTCCCATTTGTCAATTCTTGCTCTTAGAGCATACGCTATTGGTGTTCTGTTCAGAAACTTTCTCCCTGTACCGATGTCCTCAAGGGTCTTCCCCAGTTTCTTTTCTATTAGCTTCAGAGTGTCTGGCTTTATGTGGAGGTCCTTGATCCATTTGGATTTGAGCTTAGTACAAGGAGACAAGGATGGATCAATTCGCATTCTTCTGCATGCTGACCTCCAGTTGAACCAGCACCATTTGTTGAAAAGGCTATCTTTTTTCCATTGGATGTTTTCAGCCTCTTTGTCGAGGATCAAGTGGCCATAGGTGTGTGGGTTCATTTCTGGATCTTCAATCCTGTTCCATTGATCCTCCTGCCTGTCACTGTACCAATACCATGCAGTTTTTAACACTATTGCTCTGTAGTATTGTTTGAGGTCAGGGATACTGATTCCCCCAGATTTTCTTTTGTTGCTGAGAATAGTTTTAGCTATCCTGGGTTTTTTGTTGTTCCAGATGAATTTGATAATTGCTCTTTCTAACTCTGTGAAGAATTGAGTTGGGATTTTGATGGGTATTGCATTGAATCTGTATCGACCTTAGCCGTTCTTGCCATTCTATTTATCTACTATCTTCTTTGGGTTTTTCCTGAGAATGCAGATCATAATTAAAATCAAGAACCTAGATATGAATAATTCTTATGGCTATAAGTACCGTGATCAGAAGAGGCAGCTCTGGTTATTGCCTCTGTTTATGGAGAGTATAGAGTGTCTCTATTGTCTTCAGGCATGGCAGTGGATGCTTCAGGCCATATGTTTTCTGTACCAACAATGTACTCAACACTAGCTTGGGCACTAAGGTACTGCAGGTTGTACTCAGTAGAAAAGAGTATTTATAAACTCTGATCTCCTAAGTCCTGGCACAGATTTCTATATTTTCTATATTTATTCCTTGTACTCATGTTACCTTATAGAATGCTCACTTTCCATTTCTGAGAAAAGGAAATTATAGGTAAAAGTTTTCATAAATGATTTTACTATGTAGTTTTCCCCATCATTAGATATAGGTCTGACAATTTTTATTTTGGCGATCTTCTAGAATTCTAGATTTTCCACTATTCTAACTTAAAACATGCGAACAAGTATTTGAGATACTAAAGTCTTGATCATTGTCTCTACTAATATTAGAGGTACTTATCTTATGAATGAATATTTCTGTTCATACACATACCCTGGGTAAGGTTCCATTTCCTGTGTTTGCCTCCTTTTGTAAGGATTTAACAAGTTCAAACAGCTTATTTAAAAATTTTGTTAGAATGACCTAAGATATAATTTCATCAAAAGTCTGACTGGTGGGTGGAACTTTACATATTGCACAAAATGGCTATAAAAGCAAGATCTATGTTATTGTAAGGGGATAGCCAAGAAAGAATTTGATCCACTATATGCCTAAATTTAAGGAATAAATATATGTAAATGCTATGTGTAGATTGGTAGGAAATGCATACTACTGTAATATATAGCATTGCCATAATGCATTTATGAAATTTACATTCTTCCAGAGTAGATAATGAAATATTGAGGACAATGATTTATATTTGTCATGTGAGACTTATACAATAATTATTAGAATTCACATTTAAGTTCCCAATTAACTGTTACTCAAATATTGTTTTTCAGCTCTTCTTCAAGTGACAATTTCACTTAGCAAAGTAGAGCTTAGTGTGGGTGAATCTAAATTCTTCACATGTACAGGTATGTACTCAGATAATATGCCCTGTGCTTGTAAAGTTTAAAAAAGATATTAGATTAATTTACATGGTTACAAGTGATGTCACTAAAAATAATATCATTCATTGTAATCTTATCGACATTGGTAAATGTTGACAACAATTAAATATTACTATTATGAAATGATTTATTACTTATTTGATTATCACATTATCTAATTTTATAAAATTACATTATAAAATACAATCTGTTCTTAAGAATTTTCTATTGACTGAAGTATTATTTCAATCCAAATAGCCATACTAGGACTGATTTTAAGTCTAAAACTGAATATTCTTGTCTACAAGTAATCAATAAATTAGATATGACACTGCATAATTCTAATATCTGAAGTAAGGATAAATGACAAAATAAGATGCATGTGTTTGATGCACACTTTCTTATTAAAATAATTATTAGTTCAGAAATATTTTTGTAAAATTTGTGATAATTAAAGTGTACTGCATGATCTGTAGAAAAGTATTTGATCACCCTTCCATTTAATTAGAATGCTAATTTTTAGAGAGCCCTGATATACTTAATATAAAAGCTTTATTTCACTATAGTACAGAAATCTCAAATGAACCCCGTTATTAATTACTCATATTCATCATATCCACACTTATGAACAGAAGCATTTTTAAAACAAATACTTTTATTTACTTGCATATGAGTACTCTGTCTGTCTCTATGTCTACATGACAGAAGAGGGTATTAGATCTCATTACAGGTAGTTTTGAGCCTCCCATGTCGTTGCTGGGAACTGAACTCAGGGATCTCTGGAAAAGCAGTCAGTGCTTTTAACCACTGAGCCATTATCACCAGACCCAACATTAGCTTTTATATATGAATATTCAAAATTATTCACTCAGTGCCAAAATAATTTTGCAGGTTATTTTTATATTGTCTCTCTTTCTGATTGTAGTAAAACGATGTACATCTATATTGCCATAAGTATCCATGACATATATAAGACAGATTTGCTTAGCACACTTGGAGTACTAGTTATTAGTACAGTGCTTTCCAGACATACACAAAAAAGACAAGAGTTGAGGATCATATGACTTATTTGATATAATAAGTATTAACAGGCTAAGGATTTCTGTACTAATATTTGTAAATCATTTTCAGAAAATCTGAACATTAAATATTGGAGCTTTAAGGATTAAAAACAAAATGTTTTTAATGTATTAGTCTCTATGTATCTGAAGTGACACGTATCATGACACACAATTTGTAGAGTGAAAGAGAATCAAAAATGAGTAAATATTGGGATAATATTGCCATTTCTGACATAGCAGAATTCTACCTAAGAATATAGGTTACTATTCCTAAATTTCAAATATGCTTTAATTATACACAAGCAAAAATACAAAAATACTTTATGGAAATACTTTTACAGAATTATATCATATATACAGTTTAACATATTTTACAAAAATGAAAAAATTACTTTGTGTATGAGTTTTATTTGATTATATATCTTTGTATAGGATTGACTCAGATACAAAAATAAAAATAAAAAAGTTAACATTTTGAAAATACTTTATTTAATGATATATTGAGTTTCTTAATGGTAAACAGAGTAATGCTAGAAACAACGCAAATCAGAATTTTCACTATTGTATTCTATTAGTGATCAATGTGTTCAGATACTTTAAATTCTGATACTTTAAAAATAAAACTATCTGAAACTCTATAAGTAAGTACACTTTAAAATGGCAGGTAAATCTATCCTGTTATTCATTTAAGACTATTTCATATTCAGAAAATATTTTAACTGTGCTTTCACAAACATAATGATTTTGATGATTTACATAACACATCTATTAGACATGTTTGGATTTCATATGAGCATTTGAATGGAAATTAATAGTGACTTGATACTCTAAAAGAAAGAGAAATGTGATGGCTACATGAAAATTCTGCGATCTCTCTGTGGTATGAAATTTCCAATCGTGATATTAAAATGTTAAATGTCTGAAATGTTTTCAACAATGTTACACTAAATTTAAAAAGATTTTGATGAACTAATGTTCATTAATGTTATCTCTATTGTTTATTCTTTGTGTCCATCTACGTTATTTTGCAGCAAAAGATATTTATGAACAGTTTCTTATCAATAAGATAAGAATGGATAACTTTCTTCAGAGACCTGTTGCTGTTGTCTTAAAATATTTTCCCACTCCTTTTGAGGAAATCCATGTTATTCTCTCAGATATTGTCTTTATGAATTACATGAAATCCCTGTTTTTAAATGAAAGCAAATGGAGGAAAATTTATGAAGTGGTTAATGACCTAGATTCTGAAACATTAATGTTTACACTGTAACCATTTGGTTGGAATTTCCAAGCAGCTTCAATGCTCTTTGTATATATTCTAATTGTTACATGATTAAATAGTTAATAATTTCAGGTTAATATGACAGAATAACTCATTTCAGTTGGGAAAACACATTATGATTTTTTTAAGGCAATTAGCCTTTTCTGCACAACTTGAACAATTTGGAAAACTAGCTCAAAATTTAGAAATATCAATGGCCAGAAATTGTTTTGCATGATATTTATATGTTTCTAAGTTCCTTATTTGTGCAAATACCACTGGTACTTCTTGACCTTAGCAATGAGAACTGAGCTTATGAAATCATCTTAGTATTATTTTTTTTCTCTTTAGCGATATCTATCAATTGAGTTGTGTCTGCCTAAGGCACTTTTAATTTTCGTGCAATTCTAACACATGTATTATGACTGTTATGTTTCATTTCTCACAGCTTAATTTCTAGTCATATATTCAGATGAAATGTTTGAAGCATGCTTACATGAACCAGACGGAGCCGTTAATGTTGCTTAAACAAAGATGAACATTTGTCTTAGCATTTGTGTTTACTTTCAGTTTTGTACAAGTTTCAGATTCCCAGGCTTCTATTTACACTTTTTTTCTGAAATGGTAAAATTGTTACATAATAGCAAATGCCACTGTGAAAACAAACATTCGAAACTGATTTTCAAACACGTGTTTTCCTCTCTTCAGCCATTGGTGAGCCTGAGAGTATAGACTGGTATAACCCTCAAGGAGAGAAGATCATTTCGACGCAGAGGGTTATGCTACAGAAAGAGGGTGTCAGGTCGCGACTAACCATCTACAATGCAAACATCGAAGATGCAGGGATATATCGCTGTCAAGCGACAGATGCCAAAGGACAGACACAAGAAGCTACAGTAGTTTTGGAAATTTACCGTAAGTTGTGCGTTTGTGTTTTAGGTCACTGAAACAGCACTTTCATTATAAAGGATTTGAAGATATTAACATATACTTAATAATAAAATCTGTCACTGTGAAATAAATTTGAGGGGTTTGAAGACCATATGTTTAACTCAGAAATATCACACTCTATATAATTTTGGTATTTATTGCTATGAAAATAAGGTATATTAAAAATAAAAGAAACTTTCCCCATGCAAGGTCTTCATCTTTGGCCACCTCTACCCCTGTCACATTAAAATTTTCTGGAAAAGATATTTCCTTTCCTATTGTGGTTGGTCCTAATACTAACTTTTTAAAAAGAAAATTAGTTTATAATTTACAGTCATAATATCTGAAAACAATTTTCATTACTTTTTAAATGGTGCATAAAATCCTTTGTGATTTATTTATTTAAATTAAATTTGAAATAGTTTTTCTGCCAAAACATTCCATGTTTATTGTGGAAAAAAAAACTTAGTCGTGGCCGCTTCAGGATCCACATCCCCAACTGCTAGGAATCTGAGGGAGATTCAGCCCCTTAGACACCCTGGATCCTCTCCTTATCCTGGGTCTCTCTTAAATGCCCTAGGGATTGGCCTTTCAACAAGTTCTGTTCTCTCTCCTTTGATCTCCCTACACTTGTTCTTTCCCCCACTCTACCCTGCAACCCTGCTCTCCTCCTCAACCTCTCCAATCCAGTTCCTTCATTCTATCCACTTCCTATATCTATTTTTTTTCAGCCTCCCCCTCCCCCTCTCTCTGGGAAGCGGGAGGCCCCCTCTGAGTATCACCACAATCCTTGTTCCCCTGCATCATACCCCCATCCCCCACACACACATATTGCATATCAAGTCACTGCAGGACTAATTGCATCCTCTCTCCCTGAGGCTAGATAAGGTTGCTGAGTTAGGGAGATCAGATCCACAAATGGGGGACAGATTCAGGGACAGCCCTCATTCTGGCTGTTGTGAGACTAGCGTGAAGATCAAACTCTTCATCTGGTACATACGGATGGGAGACATAGGACCAGCCAGGCTGGATATTTGGTTGGTGGTTCATTCTCTGGGAGTCCCCAAGTGTCCAGGTTGACTCTGTTGGCATGCCTGTGGATTCCCTGTCCTCTTTGGGTGCCTCAATCCTCCCCGCGCCCCAACTCTTACATAGGACATCAAGCTCCATCTAATGTTTGGCTGTGGGTTTCTATATTTCTGCTTTGGCGGTTGTGTGGAGCCTCTCTGAGGACAGTTGTACTAGGCTCCTGTCTGAAAGCATAAAGAAGTATCATTAATAGTGTCAGTGATTGATGCTTGCCCAAGGGATGGGTCTCAATTTGGGTCAGCTATTGGTTAGCTATTCCCTCATTCTCTGTGTTCTTGCACATGTTACCGGCAAGACACATTTGGGGTCAAATGTTTTGTAGGTGGGTTCATTGATGGGAATCTGCATGATGGGGCACTTGGAGAAGTATGGACAGTGATTACAGGATATAAAGTGAATATATATATATATATATATATATATATATATATATAATTTTTTGAATCTGTACTGATTCATTCAGCCAAGACACTTATGATGTATGCTCAATATTGTTCTAAGTCATATACAGTGAATAATATAAATTTATAGTTGTTATATATACATGTAATGGAATTTGATGGAATATAAACAGAGGGGAGATTTAGAGAAGTCAGAGTTGACATGGAAAGTTAAATTTCAGGACAGCAAACATTAAGAATGTCTTAAGTTCTGTCATAGATGCTTATTGTGCACAGCACTGTTACACAATGATCCTTAGACACAAGTACACGATTGTGCCAGACACGTTTCCATACTCTGAAATCTTCCATTTTCCATCCACTGACCCACAAGCCCCTCTGTGCTGCTCTGTGAATTCATTTCTACTCTAGTATCACATTTCTGACAAAGCATGATTTCTGACAAAGTACCGTCAGCCATGATGTAAAAGCAAAGCAAACTTGGGGGCCTCTCCTCTTTTCACCTACCATCTCCACTGTGCTAAAACTAAAATATTTTCTCACCCAGAGCTCTGACTGGTTCAGATGCCAGTTGTTCCCCAAGTATTGATGATGGAAAGCTTGGTCCTCAGTTTGAAGTATAAATGGGGTTGAAGACTTAAAGACTCTGGGACTGTGTTCTCAGACAGAGATGTGGGATTTCTAGACTCTTGGGTCCCTGTTTTGATGCTCAGCCTTGAACTCTTCTCCATACTTGGATTGCATTGAAAAGAATGAGCACCCCAAAACAAACTATTGGGACAGCTAAGTGTTGAGCTTTCACCTTCCAAGACAGTGTATTAAACAAATATATTTTACTTATTTCTTTTTAAAAAGGGGGGGAATGCTCAAGAGAACACTTGCAAATTCGTGTTCTTGGTGTACACTGGCAATGTGTTAAGAACCTCGAAATTCCTCTTTATAAAGTTCTTAAATATCTAGATCCTTCTTACAGTAATAATCTTAGATGACAGTGTGTTGAGCTGAGAAAGCGATGGATCTTTTACCCGTGTTTTTATTTTCCTGATACAGAAAAACTCACCTTCAGAGAAGTGGTGTCCCCGCAGGAGTTCAGGCAAGGGGAGGACGCTGAAGTGGTGTGCAGAGTGAGCAGTTCCCCAGCTCCTGCGGTCAGCTGGCTGTACCACAATGAGGAAGTCACCACCATCCCCGACAGTTAGTATTTTGGTAACTCTCTAAGTTATATGTTCTAAAAATACTTCTAGTTTGACAGCTATGTAGGTTCTGTATTGTAGTAAAAGAAACAGAACGTCAGTCATGCCTGGTTCTACATGCCAGGGTGCCCAGCACTCAGAAAGATGACCCAGGAAGGTTGTGATTCTTAAGACTGTCTGGACACACATGAGCAATCTCATTCTAAGAAATAAATATGCAAATAACAACACACGATGATGAGAATTTCACTTCAAGATTCAAACAGCTCTTAAGCCGAAGACTTAGGTGCACTCTGATCTTTGGGTCAAATCCTGTTCCCTTGTTGGTTTTAATAAGACAGCAAGAGAAAGTCATGAGACTTGCCATGAAGACATGTGCCTGTAATTTCAACACCTGGAGGATAGACACAGAATAATCAGGACTTGAAGGTCACCAGAGTGTCATAATACTTCCAAAGCCAACCTGGAAAACATGGCTACATGTAAACAACTAAACAAAAAAAACACCACTATTAAAAACAAACCAACAAAAAAACAAAACAAAAAGAAAAAGTGCTCAAACAAACACACAAGCAAAAACAACCATTTTCTAAAGCTATGGGTTGTGGATGGGAGAGTTTATAAGTGGTCAAGTATAGAAAGGCAAAAACACAGTGTAAGTACTACCATAGGGAAATGTGTGCTGGTCTTCAGTTTCTACCAAAAATTATGACATTGTTAAACAATACAAAGCAAGTGCAGTAGTGGACATTGGGACATACAAATAAAATTCCAGTATGTTACCATGAGAACCCTATAAATAAGCAGAATAAAACATCAGTATGAAATCTGTCTTATATGCTAAGGACTTTCTCTCAGAAATAGTATGTTCTAAATATTGTGGAAAAACGAGTGTGGAAAATAGGGCAAAGAGAATATTTGTTTAAGAAATCATAATGATTTTGATTCAGACTGAGGTATAAAATTCAGAATATGATGTTTGAAATTGAAAGCATAATTTGCTTACATTATGTAATTCTACTATTGCACATAGGGACATTTTCAATTTCATGTATTTTCAATGTGTCTGCATTATATACAGGTACAAAATAATTGAATCTTAAAGTATCTTCCATGTTATATGATTCTATTATGTGTTTTGAAGAGATAGAATTTCCACAACATAAAGGATAAAAACATAGAATGTCTATTTTTAAGTATACAGAGGAAATGAGTCATACTTATTTCATGATCATTTTTTATATTAAGATAATTTTCTAAGCATAATACTCAGTATTTGTCAGATAATGATAAGCTCTCATTTCAATATTCTAATTCCATAAAATATAAGATTTAATCACATTTGTATTCTTGTGTGTAAATCCTTCAAGCTTTACACAAATTATCTGAGAGGTTAAAATGAAGTCTTTTGTTCCCCTCGATCTGAAAGGACCCGAAGTTTCTTTAAAAAAGGGAAATCATTTGAAATGTAAATAAATTATATCGAATAAAAAAAAATTATTAGCCGGGCGGTGGTGGCGCACGCCTGTAATCCCAGCACTCTGGGAGGCAGAGGCAGGCGGATTTCTGAGTTCGAGGCCAGCCTGGTCTACAGAGTGTGAGCTCCAGGACAGCAAGGACTACACAGAGAAACCCTGCCTGAAAAAAAAAAACCCAAATTAAAAAAAAATTATTAACATTGTCCATACTCATTCATATTATCCATATTGGAGTACACAATCTCATATATTTTTTAATCTTAATCACAAGTCCATTTAAAAGGAGTAATGCTTTTAAAATGTAACTTCAGACAAAGCCTTAGAACCCAGGCTGTAAGAAGTGCTTGAGGTGATGAAAAGTTGACACTTCTGTGGTGAGGCTGGCATTGTTACCCAGAATCCCTCACTGGAATATGCAAATCTGTAATTCCCTTTGGATTCTGTCTCCACCCTTGGTCTTGAAATGCTCAAGTGCTTTTCCCTCTCAATGAAATAGTCTGTCAATAGATAATGGATCGGTGCACCATTTCAAGCAGTTTTTGTAGCTTATGAATAAGACACTAGACATGCTTAAATGTTGGATATATAAATGAATAAAGTATGTTGCTGGATGAATGATAGCCAATCGTCACTCATGTCTTATTAGCATTATACATTAATTTCTAGATGGTATACATCTAGAAAAATTAAAAAACAAATATCGCTAGAGTTGAAATTGAAACATAACACTAAGATATATACAATACAATGAGAATAAAGCAATTACTGGAAATATACAACTCAAGCTTTTCTAATTTAGAAACATTAAAACCAGATTCTAAACATTTGATATTGTAAAAAAAAAAAAAAAAAAAAAAAAAACATATTTCTATAGTTTTAAAAGAAGAAGGGTCCTGATCATGGAAAGGCTTGATCTAACATTGTAGGGGAGTACCAGGACAGAGAAAAGGGAGGGAGGTGATTGCAGAATGGGTGGAGAGAAGAAGGCTTATGGGACATATGGGCAGGGGGGAACTGGGAAAGAGGAAATAATTTGGAATGTAAACAAAGAATATAGGAAAAAGTAGATTTTTTTTTTGTATTGCAGCTAATATGTTCTCTTAGTGTAACAAAATTAGATTCATAACTGAAAACTATATATATATATATGTACAGTGGAGTTTTCTTTCCTAATGTGTCACAGGTTACTGCACTGACAATCAAGGTTAGATAACAGATAATGAAGGCCTTAGCGTTTGTCTCTCTGGCTTCTGATGGGAGTGTGAGTAAGCTATCCATCCTAACATTACAAGAGATTAATTTACATAGGCTTTTCTCTTGTTGTCTAGAGGAGACCTATCTACTAATGCAAGGATGCAAGAAGCATCTATAAGATAGAATTTCCTCAGTTTTAGTGGTTATTTTTTTGGTTGTTATCTAATTTTTTTAACTTTAATAATTAAAATTGAAGTTATTTGAAACCAACAAAGATGATACTTCAGACTTTTTTACAGAGTCATAGTTATCTGTAACTTCTTGAAGTACCCCTTTTAAAGGATATTTGTGTCAGAGGTGTGCTTTATTTTAGAGTGCCAACTTCTCCAAGCTTTTGAATTTTACTTGTCAATTTCACAGGGACTGTTTCTACTATGGACAGTAGTGGACACATATATATAAAATAGCATACACTGATGAAAATATGTAATAATGTGAAATAATGTAATTGACAGATTTGATGTTTAAGGATGTTACATGTTTACTGAAGTTATAAAACACAATACAATCAACATAATATGATTAGGAGCACCCTACTCTCCTTGAATGTCCTTAAACATAATTATTTCTTTCAAAATAATTTGATTAAAGTATTATATCATTTTCCTTCCTCCCTCCCTCCAACCCTGTATATGCTCCTCTAACTTGATGACAAATTCATCGTCTATTTAGAATTATTATCATTATTTATTTTATAAATATTTGTTGATAAATACTTAACTGCAAGCTACTATATCTGTTCAGTATTTCTTGTTTACATATGTTTTTAGGCCTGACAAGTTCTTATTGGGTAAGTAAATAAGGGATACATCTCAGGGGAAAACTAATTCTCTCTTAGTAGTGGTTCTCTATAGTTTTTAATCTAGAAATGGAGCCCTGGGAGAGTTACAGAATCTACAATGGCATATTGACCAGCAATACTTGATTACATCTTAACCATAATTGTAATTTGTTCTATTGTCCTACAAAAATATAGAAAAATATTAAAACTGATGTTGGATTCTCATTGGTCTTCAGAAGATCTGAGTCATCCAGGAAGTCTAGTGACTTGTAATGTACATAATCTACAGATCCTTCTTCTTTGGTGAAAAAAAATTTTTCATGGTTCTTTTGTGACTTACCTGGGGAGGCCCCTGGATGAATGATTTAGCACTTAGGTTAAAACAAAGAAAAAATAATCACAATGAAAAATTTTATATGTTGTAAGATGAAAGTAATGTGCCTTTGTAGTCATAAATTGCTCTCTTTTTTTCATGAGGCAACATCTTAATTTAATCATTTCCATCTCAAACAAATACCTATTACAAAGCAACTGACAACTATTTGCTTGTTTTAATAACTTCCTGCCCAAGGAATACTATATCTGCTATTCTAATATAGTAAATATATTTATCTCATTTTATTAAAGTTATGGCAAATTAAAACATGCATTTGAATAAGTATAAATGATAGTAGTTTCCTTTTCTTTTTGTTTATCACACCATCTGGTTTTTATTATGTATTTACTTCGGATCTCCAGGTGACAATTTTATCTTCTTTTTTATTTTATTTTTTTTCACAAATATCTACTGTGATTCCAATACATCTCTGTAAAACCATAATGAAGAAAAAATCAAATCTAGACCAGACAAAAAGTAGCATCTAGACACTAAATGTTGTAGGAACTATTAGTACTCTGAAAATCGTGAAAATTCTGTTTGATGCATGCATTCAAAGTTAATAAAGACTGCACTTACTTTAGTAAAGAAAATATACTAAACAGCATACCTAGTAAAGTTGACATTTTTGTCATATATATCACTTGACAGGTAGTGCTATATATGAATCCAGAAATGAATGAGATATTTCAAACATATACTGTGCAAGAAAAAATTCTAAGCAAAATGTTACATATATATAGTCCTTAACAATAGAAACAAAAGTAACATATGTATATAGTCACAGAAAAAAACAAAGTAACATATATGTATAGATATAGATATATACATATATATTCTTAATAGTAGAAACATATTATGTATATACATATATATATATATAATATGTCACAGTAGAAAGAAATGTGTGTATAGTCCTTAACAGAGTACAAAATGTAATATATTTTATTAAATAATATATATATATACATTTATATTATATTCCACTACAATGGAAGAAATAGGCATGAGAATATTTTTTACATAGTTAAAAAAAGAAAAAACACTTTGATATTAAAAAGTTTCTTTGATAATGCTCTTAAATAGAGATGTTGCTTAGGTATCTCAGATAATTATGCACTTCATTTCATACTTTTAGTCCCACTCAGTGATTAAATATACTCGTCGCTCCAGCACCTACATGGTGACTCAAAACCATCCATCAATGCATTTTCAGAGGTGCACACAGGCATGCACCTGGGACTCACATATGGAGGCAAAACATCTATACATATAAAGTAAAATAATTTAAAAAACCTCTGATTATCACCTTTAGCCATCAATTAGAATGAAATGATATCTGTCTTTCAGCCTACCTTTGTGCACATAAACAGCCAACAATGAACCTGGAAATAAAAATGAATACTCATATGTAATTATCCCTAAAGATTGATTTGAAATTTGCAGAAGGAATTACTTAAATAAATTGAAGGCATAACCATTTTTATATCCTTTATGTGTCTTGAACATTAGTGGGTCATTTGGCTGCCTTCTCAGGTTATGAAAAAATTGGCAGTTTAATTATTCTTGGGAAGGATGTTCAATAAATTTTCTACCTATTTTCCATAGCCAAGTGGCTGCATTTAAAATTTGTCAGGTCAGCAACATTTAAAGCCCTTGCATTGTTCTTTTGTGCATCATTTTTTGCATTCAGAGCACCAAGGACAAAAATAATAGTTTCACCATTTTATGTGGGTATAAAGTCTTGAATGTATTTTAAGGGGAAATATAACAAGGCCGAGGTAGAATGACAAACTTGAAGTTGTGAAATTGCATTTTACTTTCAAATTTGAATTTCTGGTGGATGGAAAGTTGGATAGTGTGAGAAACGCGCTATAATTTAATTCTTAGAAATTCAGAGCACCCTGGACTCGGCTCAGTCACTGATGTCATTTTCGCTCCTCTGTTTATTTTTCAGATCGGTTTGCAGTGCTTGCTAACAACAATTTGCAGATCCTCAATATCAATAAAAGTGATGAAGGTGTATACAGATGCGAAGGAAGAGTGGAGGCTAGGGGAGAGATTGACTTCCGTGATATCATTGTTATTGTCAACGGTAAGCAATCTGTTGCAATCTGTTGTTTATTTCAGCAATGTTTGTTCGAAGCAAAACTGTGATGTCAACATGAATATTTTGTAATAAATGCCATCCATATATGCCTATGAGAATGTACCAATGTTTCTAATGGCATTGGCTGAATTGCATGAAAGGATAGTGTTTAGTGTGTTAATTAACTTTTGTCAGGGGAGTCACTGAAAGAATTAAAAGTGGAGCATAATGATATCTTAGATTAGATTGATACGTAAAATTCTATGACATGTCACTTGACTTTTTCATTATTTCCATTTTGTAGTTTTAATAGTTGAGTTACTATTATTATTTTCTATTGATCAATGATTAAAAACAACAAAGTTTATGAATTAACAGTATCTCTTCCAAATTGCTTCTCATACCATTCAAACTGCCTTGTTAAATAGAATTTGTATCACATTATTTTTGATTCTTTTTTGATAATTATTATCTAAGAGATATCCATGATATTTCTCTAATATTTGCTAATTATACTTCATTTTCTACCATCAAGGTTTTCATGCTTAAAATGTAATTTTCTCCTTAGTTTTCTCTTTCCTCTGAGAAAGCTCCACTCAGAACTTATTTCTGCCTCACTCTCCACCAAACAATTCAATGTTAATATCCATCCAGAGTTTCATATACCATTCAGGAAAAAGATGAAACAAGAATATTTATTTCTAATACAGAAAATATGTCATAAGGAGAATCCATCCAAATATTTATGCCAATAGAAATAAAGAATCAACAAAAAAAATACATAATATCAAACTTATTGATAACAAGAGTTTAAATGCTATTTGACATTCAGTGCAGATAAGTGATTTCAATACAAAAAAAACAAATTTAATGATTGATATTTCAGTTTACATATGCATAAAAATTATGTTTTATTATATACAGAAAAATCTTGTTTTACATAAAGTGACTATATAGAATAATTTTGCTGTGTGTGAATGACAATGCATTTATATAATATGTATAAATCATATGAACATATGGGTGACTGGTGATTAATTCTTTTGTTCAGTGATCCACTTCTTCAAGCTTCTTTTCTTGAGGATTTAAACAAACTTGCATAATATCAATTCATTAATTCGCTGAAATACCTTTTCCTTTCTGAGCACAGACATAGCACCATAAGTTAATACATATAGAGTTCTTTAAAATTGGCTTGCCTTAATGTTCCTGCTTAACTATGAATATGTTATATACACATATTATAGCTAAAAAAGTATATGTAATGTATTTGGGGATAATATGTTAATCTTTTATTGTTCATGATTATATCATTTTCTTTACTATATTTTTGTACATTTTAGTTTGTTCTGATACTAAAATCTGTTCTGATACTATAACTATCCATTCTGATGGAAGGATTATTGGTATATGTGTTTTATTGGTATATAAATAGTGTTAATTTAAAACTTCAAATTTATCTCATTCATTCCTCACTAAAGTAGGATCTTACATTCTGTTTTCTTATTCTTATTTATTTAAGAGTCTACAAGAAAGTAAATGTAGGGAAATATTATTCTGGCTGTGAAAACAGTCATGCACATGAGACTTTTTTTTTTATCTCTGATTGATCACACACATAAATCAGTTTCATATCTCTTTCCTATGCAGACTCAGCTAAAAACTTTGATGATATTTTCAGCATGAACAAGGTTAACTAACATGTTTTCATTTATGATCACAATGTCTTATGCTTTAAAGTACCTGGAAACTCTTTTCTGCAATATAACTGTTCACAAATTCCAGTATTGATAGCTTCTGGATATGGGTGGTGCATTTGAGCCCTGTCAAGGCAATGCATTGATAAACACCACCCGATGGCTGTGATTTTCTCTTACATGTTCTATGACTTATCTGGGAAATATATTTTATCCAATCTGATGGATTCTTTTGTTTATAAAAGTATCTTGATCTTGAGAAAGTCAGAAAATTGCCCTGAGCATGTCTTTTTTTCAGTATTCTGACTGTGCCTGACAAGAGACATAATATTTATTTTTAAAGGCTATTTCTGAAAAAATGGAATTTGAAGTTTGTTTTTCAAACAAAGTCAGGATTGTCAAGATGTAAAGATTCCCAAATAGTTTTATTCTTGGCAAACATTTTAGATTATTCATACCATCAATGTAGTAGCTGGAAAAAGAATGATTCCTTGATATTTAGAAAAAATTTAGTAATGAAAAAGTGTGATTTATTAGAAATTGGAGAGAACAATTAGGCTGTAGACAAATGCAGAATCATAAAGAACTGTTAAAACTGGCCATGGATATGAGCATAACGAAGCAACTGTGAATAGAATATACTGTTTTCAAAATATGGCGATAATGGCAGTATTGAATGGATTGGCAATGCCAGTAAAAACTTAGGATCTTCTATGAAATAATTAGTTATTCCATTGAGAAACAAAAAGTATTGCATATGTGGTAGAAAGCGCTCAAAAGCAGAGAGAGGGGGAGTTGAAGTAATTGGAGCCCATCCTAATGGAGAGTAAAATGAATAAGAAAGAATATAATTAAGAATTATATTAACAAAGATATGTAACACTTGACATCAAATAAAGGGTCATTTCCAGTTTTCTAGTACTGAATTCTTGGTTTCCAGTCTAGCAGAAGCTAACAAAGCCTAATAAGGTATGAATTTAAATATTTCTGCTCAATTCACCAATTATATACTTACAAGGTGCATTAAATAGAACACTATTATTTAAGCAGCTAAGACTGTAGCATAATTTAAGTAGCATCAATGTGCATGTGCATTCATTAAAGGGCAGGTGTGGTGATTGAATTCCTTTTATGATTATTCCATGCTTAACTCTTGAATATCCTGCAAAATCACTCAGAAGTACATCATGGAAATGGTTTGAAAGTGATTAAAAGATACTCTATAAAGCATTTAAGATTTGAATCTAGAAAAATATGTTTGCATATACACAAATCGTAGTTGTACTCTTTAAAATGAAGCCAATGTTATTGCCCTAATCAAAATAATTCTGTCCTCTCTGATTTCCAGCTTTCTATCACTACTCAGAAAATATTCTTAGATATGAAGAAATAGGAGGGTATAAATTTAAATGTAAAAGTCGGTACAAGGTTATTCAAATAAAAATGATGTGCCTTATTTTCTAAATCTTCTGTAAATTCACAAAATGACCCACTAACCATGGATTCAAATTTGAGGTAATGGAGATAGTAACAATTGAGGTTGAATGGAAATTATAAAGAAATAGAACTTTAGGGCAATTTTATGTTACTCTTCTTTCAAATGCCACAATCAGCAGTAGATGATAATGGCTGCGTGTATTTGTGAAAGTGAGTGCCCAGCTGTAGAGTGTAGTGTTCATCAATGATCAACAGGGTATGATCTCTACATTACATCTATATAAATTCATTTCTGTATTGTAAAAAAATGAAGAATACTACTTTCTGATACAATGAATGGAATGGCAATTTTCTTCATAAGCTGTATGAAATGTCATAGAATCTAAGCATCAATACATTAAAAAACGTCGATATTATAGCCATAAAGACAGTGAGCATTAATAAGTGAAATTTATGATTATAATTTATGTGAGAATTGTTAATAATAGTATGTAAAATACACTATATAACCTAGGCCAAGTTCAAGAAATATATATCTATTAAGACCAATCTAATTTCCAATTTTGTTATTTTCCCCATCAATTCTATTAAATACCCCAAATTGGAAGTTTAACAATATAAAAGTAAATAGCCTTTATGTAGCCAATGTTTTATAGATTTTTCTCATGACAAAATTTGCTTAGATGTGTGAATAGGTGGATATGTAGAAAGAGAAAAATATCTAAGAATTTCTCTGTACTCATATCAGTGAAATTCATGAGGAGAGAACAGTTTTAGACATTTCTTACTTTTCAAATATCTAAAATGTATAGATTCTGTTGAGTACACTTATACTAAAATTCTGCTTGCCAATATTTGTAAGTATTTATCTGTGCTAGCTAGTGTTGTTTTAACTTCAACTAGCTAGAGTCACCAGAATAGAGGGAATCTCAATTGAGAAAATTCCTTCACAGGGTCTATTTGTAAGGCATTTTCTTATTTAGTAAGTGATTGTTTGAGGGCGGGCCAGATTATTTGGCTTGGTTCATCTCTGGGATGTTAGTTCAGAGTTCTATAAGAAACCATGCTGAGAAAGGCTTGGGTAACAAGCTTATAAGCCACACCCCTCCGTGAACTCTGCAACAGCTCCTGTGTCCAGGCTCCAGCCTAACATTCAGTGATAGACCACAAAGGGCAAATATAAGCCCTTTCTTCCACAACCTGATTTTGGTGATGGTATTTCATTATAGCAATAGCAACCCTAACTAACAAAAGTCAGTACCATAATACTTAGGTATTTATTGATTGCTGTGAAAAACTGGACCAAGTTGTTTTGGAAGGATTGCAGAAGGACTTTGAAACTTTGTGCAAGAAAAGTCATTGAACATTCAATTCTTGGTGAGCTGATTGGAAGCTTGGAAGATAAGAATGTTCAGAACAGTGAAGATTGGGGCCTGGCTCGTGATGTTTTTAAAAGGATGTTTAAAAACTCTACCAAGGCCATTCATTATTTTTGAATCTGTGTTCTGGTTAGCCGAGAATGAGCAATAAGATACCAGAACTACTAAAGTGAAACTTTTGCTTTGCTGGAATACTCAACGTTGATCTGACAGAGCTGAAGAGACTAACTTCATTGAGGTGAAATCTGCGAAATATTTCCTGAGAGCCGACAGCAGGTATGCTCAGTGCTGGAAGCCAAACTCAATAGTATAAGAGTCAGGAAGATTGAACTGGCTTGAAGGAATGATGGTATCAGGAAGAGCACCTGACTGTTGACACTTTGAGAAGCCAGGAGAGGCCATTGGTGATGGTGCAGTCTCAGTGACACTTGATGACACTGGATTGAAAGGCACATGCATAGAATTGGAGGTTGGCACCATAAACAGAGCCTAGGGGATGTGATTGGAGAAAGGGCAACCCCATAGCAGAAGACCTCAGTGTTTTGAAGATACGAAAACCATAGAGTCACAAACAAGATCATCTCATCGCTAGCTGCCTAGAAGATAGGCGGTGTGTGCTTCCAAAATGGGGAAGTCACCCAAGTCTTTGGGAGGATCTCAGAAGATTGTGAGTGAATACCAGAAAATTGGAGCTTGGTTGTTCGTTGTTCATACTGTGCACTGGTTCTTCTTTCTTCAAATAACAAAGTATTTAGTTTATTTTTTATTTATTGGGATCCCACTCTTGAGAAACTGAATTTTACAAGAATTTGTATTTCAAAATGACTGAACTTTGAAAGGTGCGGGTCTTTTAAAATTTACAAAATTTTAAAATGTTCGTATTAATGTAAGCTCTTTGGGATGAATAAGAAAGCAAAGGTTGTGGCATAATAATGATGTGTACGGATGTCAAATTGACAAGGAATCAGTTTGCTGGCTAGTTTTATGTCATTTTGCATTTGTCCTGTATGCTTTTGTCTGTGTTTCCTCTCTTGAAAGCTGTTCATACGTTATCTTACTAATTATGTTACTTCCTCTTCACAGCACCTTATTCTACTAGCTCCACTTATTTTTTCTTATTTTTGGAAACTAACAGCTTGAAATGGCTGCTCACCCTCCACAGGGTATAGGCGTTTAAAAGTCTTATTTGAAAGGAAAGGATAGGGTCTGACAGATAGGAAGAGTGCAAGATTCTCAGGGGCCCAATTTGAGCAGAAAATGCCTTGTCTGCAGTGCCACCCAATATCTGAGTGAAACAGCTCAGTGAAATCCTTACTGAACTTCAAGACAAGGTATGGGATTGTTTAGGACAGGTGAAAACTCCCCATGAAGGTAATGATCTCAAGGTTTGCTAAGGGAATTTTCTTGTGCATCACATATTCCAGGATTTTTATTAAGGCAAAAACTCAAGTGACAGCTTTCCCAGGACCTTTGTCAACACAAGAATTTTCCAAGTGAATTGTAAATGAATTCTTTCCACACAAACTCAAACAGTGAATTTTTTCAACTGACTTGAAATTATTCATTTATATACTAAGTATTCCACAGATTTGATGGTGATCTAATGTTAAACAATTATGCTCCATTTTCAGTATACCTTTTTAAAAAATTTATTTATTTTTATTGTTTTTAATACTTTTTAAATCACACAATAGAACTATTTACGCTTCCCTATTATTTGATGGTAGTAGATTTTACCAGTTTGTTTGCATAAACTTTACACTGTGCTTACATAACAATCAAGAACATGTTATTATATGTGATTAATTATATTGAAATGCCAAAGATGTAAATCATAACAGAAGGGTGCTTGCTTCCTTATCAAAAGAAGATATCTTATAATATTTAAATTCAAAATGAATTTCTATACCTTCTTTGAGTACTATGGATAAACCTTGCAAATATGGTTTCTGAGTCCTGTCATATTCTACATTTAAGTGTTATATGTATTGGGACAAGTCTTGTGCTATTAAGTTCATCAGAAGACCTGAAGATAAGACATGATTTTTTTGTTCATAGAAAAATGTGATAACAGATGTTTTTGCTAACAATCTGCTACATCCAATCTTTTAATAAAAGTTTAGTATATATTCTATGATATTCTAATATGATAATATGATGTAAAACATATGAAAAAGCAAATGGTGGGACTTAGGTGAAGGATTAGTGCTTCAGAGATCTGGATGTTCTTTCAGAGCACTTATGTACAATCCCTAATACCAACATGGTATCATGCAATTAACATCAACTCATGCCACAGATATCTAATACAGACTTATAGCTATGCCATTAGTTAACATAATAGCTTTTATGAAATGCAAAATAAATTTGTTGAGACTTCTGACATGTTCTTTATCAGAAAATTCTACCAAGAATTATACTTTAGCTCCAAATAAAATACACTGTAAATAAAATTTTATGTGGACAATCCCCACAAAATCAAAACAGAAAGTTATGCAAGTGTTAAAAGCTGTACAGATAGGCCAGCAACATGGCACAGTGGAAAAGCGTTCTGATCCCCAACCCTGGAGACATGAGTTTGACTTTGAGACACAGAAGAAGGAAAAAGAATACTGATTCCTTTAGGTTGCCCACTGACATTGCACTCACTCCAGAGCACGGGTGCCTAACCAAGCCTATACAAACAAATGAATAAATGTAATTAAAAATTATAATGTTGGAGCTCAGCTATATGAGTTTATATTATAGTGCCAAAGTGGAATAAAAAAGCAAATCAACTATGAAAGTCAAAGACAATACCATGATATGGTTTGGTATTATTTCTGTTATCACATTAAGCCATGCAGCCTACTAATTGGTCTTCTGAACATGATATTAACCTATCAGTGAGATGACATTTTGCATGCTTACACTGTAAACTAGGAGTGAACATTCTCTTATCAAATTCAATGTTATGTTAAAAAATGAGTAGTAATATTCTATAATCTAGGAAACTTTATAGAAAATAAAATTATAGCAAATATTAAATAGCTTCAGTCTGTTAGCAGCAGCAGCAGGAGCAGCAGGAGCAAAAGAACTGGAAAACTCTCTTCAACCTCCAAATATTTCTGTCTAGAGTACTGTTCTAGCAGGATTTTTGTTAAAAGTTTGTTTTCAGTATTATGACAAAATATGCATTACAATAATAAAAATAATTTAGCCATTCCTTGAAATGAATGTATAGTGAATGGTAAAACAACCATGCCTATAGAACACGGCAACTCTGAGCCTTCCTCAGAGTAGATTCTTTATGCAGTGAATGGTAGTGAATACAGAGACACAAGACTGGTGAAAGTTCATAGAATAAATAACTGTTGGATCATAAGCCGTGAATGAAACATCTCATTTCTGCTCCTCCTCTCCTCAAAAGCTTAGCAATACCATGAGAGGATAATAGAAAATGTTAGGAGTCACAGAGTGGGCAAGATCAGTGCAACATAATATCTCCTTGTCATGGGAGAACTGTTGCACTCATGAACTCACAAAACTGGTTACTAGCCAGGAAAAATAGCAATAAAAATGTAATTCTAAGTGTTGTTCTAAGACAAGGGCATTATTCCTACCACAGAGAAGTGAAAAGCAAGAAGAAAGGCAAACTTCTTTTTCAGTGGCAAAATTTCCTGAACATATTCATACAAGTAACATAAACAGAACAATTTATATTAACAAATATATATTTTCATATATATAAGAGTATATGTTCATATATTCATCCATATATATGTGTGTGTATATGTATTTAAATATGCAGTAACAATAGAAAAAGACATTGTGAATGAAAAGGAGGGTAGACAGAGGTATATGGGAGAATTGCAAAACAAAAAGTGAATATTGTAATTATGTTGTAATATCATAAAAGAAGTTAAAATGAAAAGAAAACTCTAATGTGCCTCACTGAATGTTCATTCACATGTTGCAAAATTAAAGTAGTAGGCTATATAATTAAGATATTAACGTGTTTATAATTACACCAGAAATAAAATGAAACATAAATATCTTAAGAGTTAATAGTAAGTCCTTAGAGTTAAGATTTAATAGCTATGAAAGTTCATATTTGGGGATAGTAATAATAATTATTGTAATACTATTTCATGTAGAAGCATGCTCACTATACTTAACTGCTTAAGGGCAAAAGTGTGAAATAATGTGCTTAATTATTAATGTGTATATTAGCTACTTTTCTCATTGTCAATGGGACAAAACCTCAAACATCTATATGTCTGTGTCTCTATTTTGCCTAATCAGTTACTGTTATTTTCTAAGGACTATTTCATCATATACACTTTAATGGCATGGGGTGTGCACTGAGTACTAGATAAGGCTTCACTTTGAAACCGAGGCAGTGCCATGGAAGTCCGTGTCTTGTTTATTGCAAACACTGCATTTCAGCCACAGTTTCATGACCAAAATGTGCAGCGTGTACAGTTTCACAATGTAATTAGTTGGAAATTGAGGAAGCTTAATTTTAAAATTGAATTGTTCATGAAAATCTATTTTCATACTCTATAGCTGAGGCAGTTTCTCTCCATAAAATGTTTTATAGTTGTTTGAAGAAATTAAGTGTAGTTAATCAGAAAGAACATTATGTTTTGACACCTAATTTGAAAGCCCTGTCTCGAATCAGTGAATGATGGCCTGTGGAATTACATAGACCAATAAGAACCCAAATAGGAAATCCATTTATGCTCAAAGTAGATTTCAGTATGGATTAAGTCAGTGCTCTTGTGTCTTTGTGTGAGACATATTTCATGCATTATATATGTTCACTAAAATACACAATTCATTGTTTAACAGACTGAGAAACACTAAACTAATAACATGGTGAATTATCCTATTAAGCATAAGAAAACATATCACTGACCTTAATTCTCCATAAACAGGAAGGAACTATGGAGTTTCAAAGCACTAAAAGGCAGTGGCAAATTATTGTTGGTGCAAACTTCTAGTTGCATCTCTTTATGCTGTGCGCTCTCTCCTTCAGTTCCACCAGCAATTGTGATGCCCCAGAAGTCCTTCAATGCTACTGCAGAGAGAGGGGAAGAGATGACCTTAACCTGCAAGGCCTCAGGCTCCCCAGATCCTACCATCTCTTGGTTCAGGTAAGTGAGTGCCCCATGTCTTATTCATGGTGCTAATAAAGCACGCAGACAAATGTTGTAAGCTGTAATCATTTAGAAGGAAACAAGGATTGTCTTACCTCATTGAAAATTAAGATTATCCAACATCAAATGATCATCCCCGGAAACATACACATAAGTAACATTATACAGATGAAGTGGGGAGTATTTAGGAATGCATGTACACATATGGGAATATATGTATATGTACAAACAAACATGTAATAATAATAAAAACGCTCATGAATTTGAAAGAGATCTTTTCCTTTGTCTCCTTTTCTTATGGTTCAGTTATCTTATTCCAGTTGGCTTGGTTTTTTTTTTATTTTATTATCATTTTTAAATGTCTTTTTTTGCTTTTACGAAAAGAGAGTAAGAAACGATATGAATTTTGATGAGAGACAAAATGGAGAGGATCTGGGAGGAATTTAGGGAGGGAAACCATGAACAGAACATATTGTATGAAAAACATCTATTTTCTTTTTTCAAAAAAATAATTTTGTTTACATTTCAAATGATATCCCCCTTCCTGGTTAGTTCTCCACAGACCTCCCATCCTGTCTCCCCTCTCCCCCTTTGCCTCTATGAGAATGCTCCCCACCCACTCACCCACTCCAGCCTCACTGCTCTAGCATCCCCTATGCTGGGTCACAAGGCCTCTACAGGCCGAGGGCCTCCCCTCCCCATTGATGCCAGAGAAGGCCATCCTCTGCTACATATATGTATCTGGAGCCATGAGTCCCTCTATGTGTACTCCTTGGATGGTGGTTTAGTCCCTGGGAGCACTGGGCAGTCCAGTTAGTTGAAAATATTCTTCGTATAGGACTGCAATCTCTTCAGCTCCTTCAGTCCTTCTCCTAGCTCTTCCATTGGGGTCCCCAGGCTCAGTTCAGTGGTTGCCTGTATTGGTCAGGTGCTGGTAGAACCTCTCAGGGAACAGTCATGCCAGGCCCCTGTCGCCATGCACTTCTTGGAATCAGCAGTAGTTGGGGGAGTGGTTAGTATCTGCAGATAGGATGGATACCTGGGGTAAGGGGGCAGTCTCCTTTCAATCAAAATAAGAAAGGAACAAGGAGGAAGATATGGTAGATTTTGGAAGGAGAAAAGAGTAAGGAGATGTTATTTACTGTATCTTATAAATAATTAAAATAATAAGAAAGCTCTTAAAATAATTCACTATGAGTGTGTGTTTGCAAATGTGTGTGCACATGTATGTACATGTTTATGGATATCCAAGAGCAATTTTCAAGAGCTTGTTCTTCCTTTCTCCATGTACTCTGGAATGAATGTAGGATTCCAACCTTATGAGTACTTTGAAGCTGAGAGGCATATTACCAACCCAAGATGCCATCAATTTTTGGTTAATTGGACTAGACGGCATAGCCAATGTGTGCATCTCCTGCATGTTGCCTATGCTATAATTTTTCTGAGTGAAAGGCTGGTGGAGAATGGTTACTGCGGCTACAGTGTATCTTTTGTTCACCTTTGGCACCAGCATCCTGTTGCTAATTGATTTTCTTGTTGTACCTGGAATAGAGTCTGTATTAAAGTGGATGTATTAGGATTTTAGCAACATTATTGTTTGTATTGCAATCATACATTTTTATACAAAAAATAACGGTATTTTGTCTTTTTGTACTGTATTATAAAATAGTTATATAGGTGAAACTTCAAAAACTTAGGTTTTAATTTAACAAATTGCCCACTCAAAACAAAAACAATTGCATTTTTAAAGGCTATACTTTGACTATTTGATTATGTCTGGTTTTTTTGTTTGTTTGTTTGTTTGTTTTTGTTTTGGGGGGTTTGTTTTGGTTTGTTTTGTTTTGGTTTTTGGTTTTTTGGATTTTTTTTTCCGAGACAGGGTTTCTCTGTATAGCTCTGGCTGTCCTTGAACTCACTCTGTAGACCAGGCTGACCTCGAACTCAGAAATCCACTTGCCTCTGCCTCCCATAGTGCTGAGATTACAGGCATGCACCACCACCTTCCGGCTTGATTATGTCTGTTAAGTTTTAAAATGTACTTTCACTCAACTGTGGCCAGCCACATTTTATCTCACTCCATTGTCATTGATCATTGCTTAAAGAAGTAAATTGAAGGTAATGGAGTTTAAAACTGGACAATCTTGTATAGAGACCCAAGAGTACTGCTTATGAGGCCGAGGAGATTACTAAATCCTTACTGAAGTGACTTACATGTGGTCATGAGTTGGACTCTACTGTCTATCTCAAAATGCCAGTCATGCTGGTGCATAGTTTTAAAATCAAAGGTAAATAGGTAGAAACACCATAATCACAGAGCATCACTGGCTAGCCAGTTTAGACTAACAGATTAGGCCAATGCCAAATCATGTCTGGAAGTAGATGATAACCTTGAATATGACACCCTGCTATATCTGTATTCTCATGTATGCATGCATGAATATTTCATATGTATAAGAACATATACACACAATACATGTAAGAACCAAATACAGCTTTTGTATGACCACTAAGATCTATAGCCATTGCTATACTTTATAAATGCTAAAATGCAAGAAAAATCATAGAATTATTAGTCACATATATTCCATATATACAGATGTAAAGTAGCAAGATTTAAGCTTTACAGTTTCTTTTAAGGAAAATAATAGGCACTATCATGCTTTAGTACTTTCCTTTTAAACTTAGTTTGATAACAGGTTGTCATATCTCTGTCTTGTTTATGCTTTGACTGTAGAATGATTCAATAAGCATAACCCATCTACAAACAAGGTGTTTGAAACTGATATAGATACTGATTCTTTGTAATAGTGCTTTTCTAGGATTGCCAACCTTACGTTAGGCTACTAACCCCAGGTGATCATGATGTAGCTCAGATTTGTCATAAGAAATCTTACTGAGTCTCAGACATGTTTTATGTTGTTCAACACAAAGAAAAAATGATAATCTAGAACATGACAGTCATGACTCTGCATTCCCAGAAGTATTAGATATTTTAATTTGTTCAAAATTATTTTCAATAATTTATTTGAAATAAAATAGCATGAAAACTAATGTGTCAAAATCAAACAACTTTATTTACACACACACACATACACAAGCACACACACACACACACTTTTTTTACCTGTATATCTTCAAATACCATTTATTGCTTATAATGGATAGTACTTAAATTGAAACAGATGTTTGGGTGTTTGATTTAAAAATTGTATTGGCAGAACAGGATTGTATTGTTTAAACATTTGTAAAAATAAATTTACTTTTCCTGAGAGGCTTTTGTTTAATCCCATTTATCTGTAGGTTTAAAAACATGTATCAAAACTATACCAATAAATCCTTGTAAGCATCGGGGAGTTTACTCGATGCACTTGAGGACGCAGATGACCTGCTGAGCAGAGAGGATGCATACCAGTGATATGACGCAAGCCCCTGTATTAGTAACGCTGGTCGATATAAGAAAATATAGTATATTAGCTAGTGTGTTTAAATAGCAAAAAGACAGTTTCTCACAATTCTGGATTGCTGGTGTTCAAGGTGAAGGTTATCAGTGGGGCTGGTTTCTGATGAGTCTCTTTCTGTCATTCTGATATCCACTATATCCTGCACTAGCTTTTACCCTGCATATAAATTCTGTGCTTTTCTTTTTTAGAAAAGAAAACAGGTTCCTTGAGATAGAGAGGTGGTGTATGAAACATGAGGACCTGTTTTATCCCCACTGTCTTGATAACAAAGACACACCAGTGTTTGCTGGTGTGTGTTTTGTGTTATCAGCGCAGGTGAGAAGGAAGAATAGCATGTGGACTCATGGGTCTCTGTGATCAGTTGGTCTTCACACATGATGTCCAACAAATATAGGGGTGACCTAATCAAACGTAAGTTTGTTCGAAGTCCCTGTCTCCAAATTCGGTCACCTGAATGGTTATAGAGCCAATGTTCACACGGAGGCGTGACCATGTGTTAATATTTTACACAATACAGAAGATACATAAAAGTTTAAAGTTAGAACACTGTGTTTATTCCCACAAAGTAGACAGCAGTACGTTGTAACATCTAAATACAGTGTTTAATGGCATGTACTTACAGAAATGTAAACATGATCTTTAATTTCATTAAAAGTCCAACATGAGTTATTAGTGGCCTTGTTGCATAATTAATTTTTGTGTTACTATAATTAGAATACAGGGGATCCCATTGACCTGCTCTTTGGCACCTATCAGCAGTCTATGTCATCTCCTGATGCGTCCAGTGTGTGCCTTAGACAAAAGCACCCCAGCCAACCCCAGAGTTCTCTCTCTCTCTCTCTCTCTCTCTCTCTCTCTCTCTCTCTCTCTCTCTCTCTCTCTCTCTCTCTCTCCATCCCCTTACACCAAATCTGTTGCATGGCATGATTTCTCAGGGATACAGCTCGGCCCGGGCTGCCAAAGGTATCCTACCCCCTGTTCAATTTTATCCTGGTACATCCTGTAAATAGCGATCATCATATTCCTGTCTTGAAAACTTCAGAACTGGTTTCTTCTTGCATTCTTTCTTCACCTCATCTTTGTAGACATAGGTTTATGCAAATAGTAAACGTAACGAACTTTCGGTGTTCTGTTAGTCCTTTATGATTTGCTGAATATTGTCCTTTTTTTTTTTTGTTCTGTTTACTTTGCATTTCATCTCTGTTTTCATTTAAGGTAACAGTTCTGTTATTGTGTATTTTCTACTCATATAAGTCTGCCTTTATCTGTAAACAGTACCTTAATTATACATGATTGATTTTTAGAATATACTATTTAATTTTTTTCTTTACTTCAAAATTCTTTTTCAAATTTCCACTAAATAATACTTTGGGTATTGATTATTTTTAATTGTACTATTTTCTTTACATGTCTGTGTAAATATTTAACCTTAATTTCTGATATTGTTTGCTAATTTCATTAGTTATTTGTAACACAGTGAGTGTTTTAATAACTTATCTTCAATTCACTATTTCTTTTGTTCCAGCACATGATACTATTCTCTGCATTTTAAAAATACAGTCATAGGAAGGTATACCACATTTCCTACACAGATACTGCCTAGTAACTATCCATACATATTCAGACATGTAAGCTAGTTTTTATAAATAAGTTACTGACATCTAAATTCTTATTTTCTAAATGTTTTTTTTAAATTTACACATATATTTGTCTGCCTTTAATTTCAGTTTATACTTTTCTAGTTTGTGTTTTTGAAGCCATATTGTTGTGTGATTAAGTATTTATCTGCCTTAGGTCAGAACAATATTTCATGTAATTATTTAGTTATAAATTGTTCCCACTAGAACATTATGCCATTTCTCATTTTTCTGACTTACTTTATAGTATTGTCTTAGTGTTCTTCATTTGCTCTTTCTATACTCAATTTCTACTGCCACATAGGAAGTGCTATATGAAGATTTTTCCATTAGGTTATATTTGTATTGATGTATATTTTAGGTATTCATTTTAAAAATGCCTTTATGTCTCTGGCATAATTGACATGCTGTTGGATTCACTTGAAAGTCACTATGATATATAAAAATTTTTCTCTGTTTCCATGTAGAAAAGATTTTTAAATAACCCTCTTTTAAGTTGAAAATTAAACTGATAAAGATGTGTTAGTATCTCCATCCTAGAGAGATTCTGAATGTTTTATTTCAATATATCATACAAATAATTTGATTCAGAATTGAAAATTGTAAGAGAAAAAATGAGAAAAATTAATGAGAAAAATATAAGTAAATGGATTTTACAATGAGTAAGGATGTTTTAAAATGTACTAGAAAATGGTAATAGCCAATATTATTATAATCATATAAATACTGAAAAAAATTTCACTGGGGAAAGAAATTCGGAAATGATAATTAGTTACTTATCACTGTGAAGAAAAAATTATAATCTTCACTATCACATCAATTTTTACTGACAATACTTATATGAACTAGACACTCATGATATAAACTTATATTATTTGCATTATGAAATAATAGAATTTTCATGTAGAATTTTTATTCATGTAAGTCATATGTATACATAACATTGTTACATGAATATATACTAATTAATAATTGAAGTGCAAAAGAATAAAAATCAGTAATGATACAGTATTTTCTCATACACAAAGTACAAGTTGAATTCATGTGTTTTAATTATTTGACTTAAAATATTAAGATTTCAACCTCAGACAAATGTCATTTTCATCTCTCAAATCAAGCTAAATTTCAAGTATTATTTTTATGTGTTTGCCTTAAAGTTGCTTGACTAATAAAAGCATATTTTGACTGAATTATAACAATTAGTTATCCTAGCCATGGAAAATTTTATTTTTATATATAATAGAATTGATTTGTTATTCTATTTATAAAATTAGATTGTGAAGATCATCTTTTCTCCTTTTTAGGAACGGCAAACTCATTGAAGAAAATGAAAAGTATATTTTAAAGGGCAGTAATACAGAACTCACTGTCAGGAACATAATCAATAAAGACGGGGGCTCTTATGTCTGCAAAGCCACGAACAAGGCAGGGGAAGATCAAAAGCAGGCCTTCCTTCAAGTCTTTGGTAAGTATCACAGCACTGTAATTATAATGCAATATTCATCCAACTGTTTCTTCATTTCAACAACATTCATTAAATAATGTATTCTTTAAATATGTTGTCAAACATTTCTGAACATTTGTTTCTGCCATTACATAGTTAATGGACATATGTTGGGATTGATGTTGTATTTGGTGCTTTGGAAATTTCCGATGTAAAAGGCTCTTGTTTAGAAATGCTTCCCTGTAACTATAATCAGTGTCTTACCATCTTCCATGACAGTATGTGAACATTACGCAATACGAATAAGAGATATACTATCTCTTGGGGTACGGGCTGTCTGAGCATATAGAATGGTGGAAGTGTTTATTTTTCTCTCATTGTTTTGACAACATAAGTGACAGTTGCTCAAATACTGTGGAATCTCAACTTAAAAAAGTTTGCGGCCCGAAGTCATTCTGTTTCAGTGGTCACTAATGCTGGCTTTGGTTCACAAAAGGCTGTGGCTCCTTTCTTAGCACCAACAAGGTGGCTCACTACCACCTGTAATTACAGTTCTGTTGGATCTGCTGCCTCCTTCTGGTCTCTCTGAGTAATGCATGCACATGGTAGACATACACAAGCATTACCAGAACACCAATATAGATATAAGCGTATTTCTTTATAGAAGTTAAACACATAGCTAACTTTTTGTGGCTTTAGCCTCCACATATGTTATTATTGAATTATTTCATAATAAAAACTAGAAAATGACAGCTGAAAAATATGTGGCTAAGAAGTGTATATGATATTACTAGCTGCTGAAAATATTTTCCTCAGTAAGAACACAAAATGAATGATAAGGCCTTCTGTCCGATACTGCAGCTAGAGCAAGTATGCATTTAGTGGATGGCAGAGCCCTTACTAGTGTCTGTATTCCTGTCAGATGATAGAAATTTTGAAGAAGATTTATGAAAAATAAAAATTCGAATGCTAACATGTTCCCAGAATATTTTGGGATCAGATTAGTCAGATATCATGGAATAAAGTTGGGTCAGCACTTGGGTCAGCATGGTTTTGCAGTTTCAAGATTAGCCAGGCAGAGGCAGCTCATGCCTGTAATCCTAGCACTTGGGAGGCAGAAGCAGGCAGATTTCTGAGTTCGAGGCCAGCCTGTTCTACAGAGTGAGTTTTAGGACAGCCAGGGCTATATAGAGAAACCCTGTCTCGAAAAGAAACAAAAAAAGAAAAAAAATGTTGTTTATAAAAGTATTCAATTATGATGTATAGAAAAATTCCATAGTTAGATTGTTCACATAGAATGAAGAATACATGGATTTTTAACTATAAATCATACAGGAAATTGTCATTTAACCTTTCTCACTTAAAATATTAGCTTCAACACTGGGGAAACTAAGTAAATATTCCTTGGTGTGAGGTAAGTAGTTAGAAATGGTAGTTAATATGATACGATTCCCAAGAAGAGGTGCTCAACTGCACAATCTGTCTCTGCTAATGTTAAATACTACTCAGTCATGTCTTCTCTTATTAGGATACCAGTATGTAAGGGCAAGGAGACATATGAAGATCTCTGTGGCTTCTATGTTCTGAAAGATAAACTAAGTCACATTGATTGCATCATCGTAGGATCACCTTTTGAAGCAATGATGATAAATTTATGTTTTTTAAAAGAATGTATATCTATAGTAATAAAAGAAATGAAAGTAAAACTACTAAAAGTTTTATTTTTCATAGTTCTGGTATCAAGGATCTTATTTCTGATTAATTTTTTTTATTCTTAGTTTATTATACTTTTTAAGTTATATGATCTGATATTATAAAGATAGGTTTTTGTATCTAATTCCTTTTTATTTTGCTAAATAAGTAAAAATGTAGGGAAAGAAAGAGGGATGGAGGGAGAGGGGAGCTGGTGGGGAGGAAGAAGCAGTGCCTTAATGACTGTTTCTTTTGTTGTAATCAAACACCATGACGATAAGTAACTTGGGGAAATAAAGATTCATTTCATCCTACAACTCTTAGGCTACAGGTACATGATTACATAATGCAGTGAGGGCAAAACTCCCCTGGCTTTCTCAGCTTGGTTTCTCCTAAACCATAGGACCACATGTCCAGGGCTGGCACCACCCACATTAGCATGGTTCCAGCCACAGTAACTATCAGTCAAGAAAATGCTCCACAGGCTTCTCTGCAGACTAATTTTATAAAAGCATATTCTCAAATAAGGGCCTGTCTTCTCGCATGATAATAGTTTATTTCATGTTAACATGAAAACAAAAAAAAACAACAACAACAAAACCTGGAAACAGATAACACAAAGACCAAATTTTAGATCATTAAGTCATTATGTAATTGTAGAGGCTGGACTTTATTTTAAAGGAAACTTAATACCAGTATACTTAACATTGTGTTCTGTAAAGATATAGGTATAATGAAATTGCTTAACACTAGATCTATGTTTAATCAATTTAAAGAAGTAACTCATCACTTGTAATTTCATGTAGAAAATGCTTGAATATGTCTTTATCTCATGAAAATTTTCAGTTATATATAACTAAATGTCTTAAGTACCAAGAAACTCTAATCATTTGCCTACTTTGTTGAACTTATTAAGAGATAAAATCCAATGAATAAATTAATATAGAGAAGCTGCATATGTATCTGAATGTGTTTACACATATATAGTTTTGGAAAAGAAATTTCAATTTTGTGGCATTAGGAAAGGAATAATTTAATGTTGTGTTCATTTGACACAATTTTGGAAGGAATTATATTTTTATCTCCATTAATGTGGCTCTGAAATAACTATTATAATGAAAATAAGTAGGATTTTTGTTTAGAATTGACCCCACCTTCTTTGAAAGTTTTTGATATTTTTTAGAAAGTATGTTATAACTGCTATGGATGTAGTCATCTCATAGAGTTCAAATGTGGAATCAAAACTCTGTACGGGAATTTTCAGAGTGAATAGTAACCATTTTGGTTCAATACCAATTGAATAAGATGTATATTTTTTACAGTACAGCCTCATATATTACAACTTAAAAATGAGACAACATCTGAGAATGGTCATGTCACACTCGTCTGTGAGGCAGAAGGGGAGCCGGTTCCAGAAATCACATGGAAAAGAGCGGTAGATGGAGTCACATTTTCTGAAGGTGATAAGGTAATACGGTTTTTTTCTAGAGTAAACTATTCATAGGTATACCATTTACTCATTACCTTATATGAACCAAATCAATAATTTGTTAAAACTACCACTAAGTCAGCTTGAAATGATTGTACTAGAGCAAATATAAGTCAAATAGTAACAGGTAAAATATATTTGAATAGATTACAAAGTCTTAGATTTTACTATTATTTGCAAAGCAGCTTCTGTGGATGTTCGATATATGCTGAATCCCTAAAATGGTATTGCTAGTCTAACTTCAATCTTCTCTGTGTAAATTAACTCATTAAAATCTAAGGCACTCACACGCTTCCTTTCAGAAATGTTCTGTGCGTAGGTTTTTGAGCTCATGTAATGAAAACCCTAACAAAAAGATGTCAGGACAGGTATAGATACAACATCTCGATCTGCTTTCACTACCACAAATTGAAGTTATGCTGAATTCAAATATTACCATGTACTGCACTCCATGGGGTTCTGACTTTAATAATTTTTGTAATCCCTCATGTTAACCTTTAAGTGCACACAGAAAACAGAAATAATATAGAAGCAGAAAGACAGGGAAAGGGGTAATGACATTCCTGGAATTGGAAACTGCTGGAATAATGTTTAAATAACATTATATGTATTGAATATGAACATACAAAAGTTGATGTGTATATAGCAAAATGTCTCAAAGTGCTCTAGTTTAATAACGTGACAGTAGGAACCTGAGGAGGTATTTTACTCCTAATATTCTCCCTGCCCTATTACCTAACTACATTCTATTCATCATCACATTAAGTTCATGAATTGATAAGGCAGCAGTTTTGTCCATTTCTCATTTAAGAGTGTGTTCCCATGTGTGCCCTTTTTCAAGTGTTCTCTCAATGTCATTTTTAAGACAATGTACATCTCTGTGGAAAATAATCAGGGATGTTCACTAGGATTATTTTATATATTCCTTTAAAATATAAAAACTGTAAAATGTAAATGACCAACATAATTTTTTACAAACTACAGTTTCCCTTAATACTCTCCCTGCTCAAAAACTTATGGATTGGTACGGCATCATTATCAATTGTAAGATGAGTTGATGTTCACAAAATTAGTGAAAACATAATCAGACATCTAAACTGGTAAGGGGCTTTCTCATTTCAGCAAAATTCTATGAATGATACAAATAATTACTTTCATACCATTACCCTTCTTAGATGAATCTCCACAGACCACATACTCTTATTTCTTATTATTTTCCTAGCAAAAGGACTTTCCTTCTCTGTGTTATCTCATACTTTTTATTTGACTTACATTCCTATATGTTCGTGCTGGACATGAGCTGTGTATTACCTGATATTTCATTAATAAAGTAGTACCAAGAAAACAAAATGTCTGACATTTGTTCTAACCATAATACCCCAAGCCGTTTCAAACTCACCACTCAGAAATTCTTATATAGCAGCTGTGAAAAGAAATGTTTTATTTTCTTTTATTATTAGATATTTGCTTTATTTACATTTCAAATGCAATCCCCTTTCCTTGTTACACCTCTGAAAACACCTATTCCATCTCCCTGCCCCCTACTTACCATCCACCCTCCCACTTTCCTGACCTGGCGTTCCCCTCCCTACACTGGGGCATCAATCCTTCACAGGACCAAATGGCCTCTCCTCTCATTGATGACTGAAAAGGCCATCCTCTGCTACAGATGCAGCTGGAACCATCGGTCCCTCCATGTGTACTCTTTGGTTGGTGGTTTAGTCCACCAACCTGGGAGCTCTGGGGGGGGGGGGGGTCTGGTTGATTTATATTGTTGTACCTCCTATGGGACTGCAAACCTCTTCAGCTCCTTGGGTCCTTTCTCTAGCTCCTCCATTGAGGATTCTATTCTCAGTCTATTGGTTGGTTATTTGATAAGCACTACCACTCTCAAAACAAACTTTTAAAAACATATCTTAGATTCAGCAAAGCAATTATAGAAATAGAATTTCAATATAAATTTATCGAGTAGACAAATACATTACTTGATTTCTATGATGACATTTCTCAACTGATTGCTGACTGACTTTTTAGGTATCATATGAATTTTCTGCAAGGGTTTCTTGTCTTATCAACAGAAAATTCACAAATTGACTAATTGAACTGTTCGTTGAATTAATGCAGACCATTCTTTTTAAATCCATTCATGACACATATATGTGCTTAGCTTTGACAAATAACATTTGGATCACTTCCATGTTCACACTATTAACCATGATGCTTATTAATCTTATCTTAACAACAAAATGAAATAACATTCTAAGTCTCATGTCAACATTTTTTTCTAGCACAGCTTATATCATTACTCATATACCAAGTGAATTTTGATTGTCAATAGTCTTTATAAAGTGTGACACTGATGGTCTGATTGAATATTAACATCTGTATGTTGGATCAAGATTGTATCATTTTTGTTATCAAAGTGACATGACTTTGAATTTTCTGTGATAATCAGTAGGAGATACGATAATAATTCAGATTCCATGAAGTTAATCCAATGCTTCTTGTTCATAGCTAAGGAATATTTAATATGAGTCATGTGAGTATGAATTCAAGAAATTCCTTGGAAACTTTAACTTCTTGGCACTTTATCAAAATGAAATTCAATAACTAGTTATTTCAATAAAAAATATTATTAACAGTGTTGTGTAAGACCCTGATTGAGACTTTGAAAATACAATACAAAATAATTATAACATTCACAAGAAGAGCAATAAAGGCTTTGATGAAAATACAATATATATGTCATAACAAGTAAAGTTATTTCATTCACTATTTATTTTAAAATACATAGTATTTTTTCTCCCATAGCATGTAAATATTTTCATTTTTGAAAATATTATTTTTTAATTTTTTAAATTATTTTGTTAGAGACAGGGTTTCTCTGTATAGCCCTTGCTGTCTGGAACTCACTCTGTAAAACAGGCTGGCCTCAAACTCAGAAATCCACCTGCCTCTACTTCCCAAGTGCTGGGATTAAAGGCATGTACCATCACTGCCCGGTGAAAATATTTTTAAAAGATATAAATCAAAGAATCATTTTTCTTCTGTGTCACTGTTGCGAAATTTATTAATAGAGATAGAGTAGACCATGAATTGTTGATACATGTAACTGAATTTATTTTTACTAAACTCCAAAATTAGATAAATGTACCCAAAAGTGGTCTTTGTAACAGAACTTTCAGCCTTCAGCTATGGAAAAAAAATCCAAATTTCTTGCTGTGAATGAGAACATAAAAGGAATAGTCACCTCTGTTGGAAGGATCTTTCTTAAAGACATAAAGCATGGCTACTGTAGCTGTCTATTAGCAATATACATTACTGTAATATTGCAGTAAAGTGCTTGAGTTGCAAGCATGAAATCCTAAGTTCATTTTAGAGACCTTATAAAAAATTCCAAGTGACATTTTTTTTTCATGTCAGTATCTCCTCTGTGCTTATTATGATAAGGCTAGCCAGGCATAAGCAAGGTCATTCCTGTGGTGTCCTGGCTGGCTAGCCTCACCTAAAATGTCAAGTGTCAGTTCCTGGCTAGTAAGAGACCCTGTCTGAATAAGCAATTGTGTGTATGTTTGTGTTTGTATGTTTGTGTGTGTGTGTATGTGTGCTTGTGTGTGTATGTTTGTTTGTGTATGTGTGTGAGAGAGAGAGAGTGAGAGAAAGAAAAAGAGAGAGAGAGAAAGAGAGGAAGCATGCACAGTTGTACATATTCAAAAGAAAATGTAAGTGTGAAATTGTTTCTAATTTGTATAAAAGCCTATAAAACATAACCTCATTTCTCACACCCTTAAATAACAGAATTGAATAGAATGTGTATCAAAATGAGTTTCTTCTCCATGTAATAAACAAAATAAATCTATAAAGTGTTTAAATAATCTTCTGTAGTTGGTGACTTGTTAGCAGTCATTGACTACATAGTATCAGGTGATTGTGTTTTATAGGCAAGAACTTGTTTAGTTTTGATACCTGTTGGCAAGGAGAAAATCATTTTTCTCCACTGTCACTATGTATATCAACCAAACTCCAGGGCAGACTGCATGACCATGAGTAATTTCCCAAAACAAAATGAGATCTATGATTTTTTTCAGGTATTTTTTATTAGATATATTTTTTATTTACATTTCATATGTTGTCCCCTTTCCTGGTCGCCTCCCAAAATCCCCTTACCCATCCTCCCTCCCCCTGCTCACCAATACACCCACACCAGCTTCCCTGTCCTGGCATTCCCTTACACTGGGATGATTTTTTCAGTCTAGATATTTTTGTTTAGTTTAGTGTAATTTAGTTTAGTTTAGATATATTGTTATATTGATGTTTTGCTCATCTGTTCTCATTTGTGTGTGTGTGCAAGAGAAAGAGAGAGAGAGAGAGAGGGAGAGAGAGAGAGAACATAAAAACATAAAATTGAGTGGGAGATGGGGGAGAATTCTCAGAGAAATTTGAAAAGGGAGGAAAATTTGGATTAAATTATATTGCATGAAAAACAGTTCAAACTAAACAGGGTTGAGGAAAAAAAGAGATTATTCCAAACTCTCACAACAAAAACACATTTTCTTTTGCTCATAATTTTGTATATCACAAATTAGTGTATTTATAATTTACATTGCATGATTTATTTAGGTATAATTAGTAAGACTGATGAAATTTCTGTTAAACTATTTTATATATTAGTGTTGTGTAAATCCTCATTAGGATAATAAGCTAATATAAAATTTTTATTTTGAATTTAAGTATACATTTTAAATAAATTTTGAAAGCCTGAATATACATATATATATGTATATTCAGAGAAAGAGAGAGAGAGAGAGAGAGAACATAAAAACATAAAATTGAGTGGGAGATGGGGGAGAATTCTCATAGAAATTTGAAAAGGGAGGAAAATTTGGATTAAATTATATTGCATGAAAAACAGTTCAAACTAAACAGGGTTGAGGAAAAAAAGAGATTATTCCAAACTCTCACAACAAAAACACATTTTCTTGGTATCAGTATTTAAATATATACAGCTTAATCCAAATCAGAAATATTGAGATAGTATATAAAATACCAATAGATTAAAATGTTCTGAAATGTCACCTACTCACTAAGCAGTTTAATTTCTTAGATTGTATAACATTTCATATTGAAAATGGTTATGTTCATTTTAAAAGATTGACTGAGCAATGTGTGATATTATGCCTAAAATGTTTATCAGAATTACAGTTAGTTAATACTCATTTACTTTTTCCATTTTATACTGTTAATTATTATTTTGAATCCCTCCTTCAAATAATACACCCTTATTGTTGATCAAGACAGTTTTAGGTATTTTGAATATGTAAGTATAGTATGTAAAAAGACCTTCATGGTAAAGGCTATAAAGAAGAAATGAGACATATGAAATACTTCACATTCAAACTGAGAAAAGAATAGCTATTTTCTAGTACATGTGAAGGTATGAAACCTTTTCAATAATTCATACAATTAAAAATAATCAGGATAACACTGTCAATGAGTTCTGCCAAAAATGATGTCTTATCTTCCTTCAATGAATATTGTGTAGAAGTGAATAGTCTCTGTTCCAGGTTGACACCAATTGTGCATGAAGACATAATTCTGAGGATATTTGCAATATACTCTAACTATAGTAAACCCACAATTAAAATAGTTGCCATAGCAAAATATCCTATGTTCCAGAATGTATATCACACTCCTCTTAAAAGGCATCTTTCGTAGACATGCATGTTGATCTGTCCCTCACCATCTCATGTCTGACCTATGTCTGCCCATGCACAGTCCTGGAAGACACACATGCACAGCACAGGAAGACCAAGTTCTTCATGATGTTTCTCCTCTTCCAAGACAGGATCGTTGATAACATTATCTTCCTTTTTTATCTTTTTGCTTATTTTCCTCACTTACCTCTGCAGTCCTTTGATTTTTATCTCTAGAAATCAACTCATTTGTCACCCCTAGGGACATCACATTTTTTCATTGCTTAGCACTAAATTCCTAAACTAGCCATTGAGGCTGGCAGGAGCAACACACTGTGCTAAACACAATAAGGTTTCTTACTATTATTATTTTACTTGTAAATTTTTTAATTATTTTATTTATTTACATTTCAAATGTTGCTCACTATACAAGTACCCCTCCAAAAACTTTTCAGTCTATCCTCCTCCCCTTTGCTCCTGAGAGGGTGCACCACCATTCCCTCCATTCCCTTGCTCTCCACCCCCACTACAGGCCTCCACTTTCCCCAGGGCATCAAGTCTCTACACAGTTAGGCACATCTCACACTGAAGCGAGAAAATGCAGTCCTCTGCTATGGTCCCTGGCACAGCAAGGTTTCTTATGGTGTCTTCAAAAATAAGCTTCTCTTATTTTCCTAGAAAAGGGGTTACTTGCCAGCTTTAGTGTTAAATCAGTGATAAACATCCAAGTGCTATGTCCCTCCCTCCCTCTCTCTCTCCTTCCCTCCCCCTCTCTCTCCTCTCTCCTCAGTGTGTGTGTGTGTGTGTGTGTGTTTGTGTGTGTTTGTGTGTGTCCTCTCTCTCTTCTCTCTCTCCTCTCTCTCTCTTTACCTCTAGGGTTTGTGCTATATGTAAATGTAGCAGTAATTAATCACATGTGTAAGAATGAGGTGATCCCTGCACTAATTATAATTTGCTCATTATGCTGTCTTGAGGATGTCCTAAGGATGACTTTTTCTTTGTGTCAGTTATCAACACTCAGGATATAGAATCTGTAATTATTTTGTTCCTGCCTCACTTGTCTACACATAAATTATATTCTTCCTAGCCTTGCTACACAAGAAATGTTAGAAGGATACAGTAGGAATGTATTGACAGTTTACATTCATATGAACAAACGCCAGGTAATTTAGTTTACCCTGTTTTTTATAGTCAAATGCCATTCCCGTCTCTTATTTGGAAAAATCAAATTGTTTCAGTTGAATTTTAATATAAAAACCTATTTTAAAAAATTAAAATGTTACAATGGTGGGCCTACCAATAAATATTTGTTAAATTATAAAAAGTATAATTTGAAACATTGGGAATGGTGCAGAGGGGAAATTGGGAAAGGAGATAATAGCATTTGAACTGTAAATAAATAAAATATGCAATAAAAAAATCTGTAGGAAAAAACATTAATTAAAACATTGTATTAACTTAGAGTGGTATACATGTGATAGAATCTTCTTGTTTACTGAAGGAAGTTTAAAACCCTGAGCATATTTGTAACAGGGTTTTTCTAGATTAAGTTGCTGTAGGAAAACTTGCTTTAATTGTGCATAGAGCCATTCCATAGGCTGGATGGCGTTCCGGACAGAGGAGAAAGCAGAAAGTGAGCCAGCGTAAGCGCCCTTTGTAGTGAGCTTACTTATTCCAGCCGCAATGCAATCAGCCTCTTAATCCCATTACAACATTTAAACAAGAGACTCTCCCGACTCAAACCTTAGAAAAAAGGAAAAAGATGAAAAAAATCTTCTTGTGAGTTGCTTTGTCAGATATTTTATTCTAGCAACAGGAAAGTCAACTAATGCAATAGAATACTTTGAAAAACAACCCTGTGTTAAAACAAATCTTGTCTTAATATGATGCAGAAGATTCAGTGCAGCACACCAATGATGTTTCAATTAGAACACAACCCATTCTCTTTTCTCCCGTGAGTATTCTCTCTGCTAAGTAAATATTCTATGATGCTATATAATAGGTATGTAAGCACACAATTCATTCACAAGTCATTGTGACTGCTATTTGTTTCATTATAACTTCTATAAAATTGCCCCTGAAAATAATATCCCCATCTCTTGTCAATAAAAATGAACAATTTCAAAAGCATTAATTTTGCTAACTAATAAAGTTCTAGGTAACATGAGATTACATTGTCTTGAATTTATATAGCTAAGATTATATGTTGGGTTTCTGTTGTGTTTACATGTCTTTGAAGTCTGTCTTTCAGTGTTGCTATATGATTAGGCCTTATTTTAATATTAAAATTATTTTTGTACAGTTTGATAAACATATACACATAAACTAAAATCTAATAATAATAAAGTTAATCTATAATGAGTTCTTTAGGTACAGCTCCAGGACTGAAATGTATATAATTAATATATATTTATATTGATATATAATTTTATATAATATAATTATATAAAAACAATAGTCAACCATATAATCTACTATAATTTCTTTATTTTCTAATATAATATTTTATTAATTTTTGAAATATCATTTATACATGTGGTTTTGATCATTTAAATTCAAGCTCCTCCCTTAATTATTCCTAAATACACTTTGGACAAACTTTCCAAGTTATGTCTTGTTTGTCTTTTTAAATAATCCAATAAGAGCGTTACTTATTAAATGTAGTTTGAGGATTATATATATTATATATATAATATAATATATATATGTTGTGTTTCAGTTGTATGTCCCCTAGTTGGTATGCTGAATTAAGAGTATTTCATATTTAAAAACTATAATTAGTATATACTATGTGAAAAATCTATTTCAGTGAAATGAATTAGGAGAAGGGAAACAATGCATTGTATGCCTCATTTCTTGGAAGACAGAGGACTTTATTGTGATTGTTTCTAAGTCACCCTAAAATCTCTCCTGAAAGTATTTATATTATATGTAAGCTATGAAGGTGGCATTGTATTTTTCTGTTAATCCTTTGCCTTTTTGTTTTTATGCAAGTACAAACATACTTGTTGATACAAATCCTTAAAGATTTGCTTTATTAAAATAAGCAGCAAAATGATGCAAATATGACTGCAATTAATGTGACACTTATTTCATTTCATGCTTGTAGTTGTTTGCATGCACTAAAAAAATAATCCGATATTACTCAAAGGGTTCTCTAAAGGAGTCAACCAGCATAGACACACATGAGCGTGCACATGTATAAGCACACACACTCAAACACATACACATGCACACAAACACACATGTTATAATTTATTATAATGGCTTACAGGCTATGGTTCAGCTATATCAACAGTGACTGTCTCTTAACAGAAAGGCTGTAAATCACTGTTCTGTCCTGAGGTTGAATATCTCTTCTAATTTTCAATTTTTGGATCCTAGCTGGAGTACTCGAGACATATGCTTAAAAAATTCATCCTGGCACCTCGGGAGCAGGATGAATAAATTTCCCACTGAGATTTCTAAATGTAAGACAAGAAAACCTCCTTTTTCCATGTAGACTGTAATCAGAATATGGTTTTTGATCTCCTTCTTCTCAAATGGTACAATCAAAAAACATTATCATCAGTGTACTTAACTGTTCCAGTTTTCGATGATTCCAGATGTAGTCAAGTTTGCAACCAAGATTAGCTGCAAAAAAATTATAAACAAACATACTGTACTGGGGACAGAGAGTATCAGGCAAATAAGCATGTTTCTTCCTTTATCATGTATAGTTTGAGAAAAGTGACAAGAGTTAAATTTAAAATTATTGAGCAATCTAATAAATACAGAATTCTGAAATATTCTCTACACTTGTTCAAATATGTCAATTTGTAGCTAGAAGTAGATCTAGAATGTCCACAGGCACCACTTCACTGCATAGCTCAAGGCACTTACTTCTGCATTTCTGAACTTGGCAAAACAAATAGCAGTGTGAGAATATCTCATATTATCTAGTTCATGCTAATAAAAATTGATTGTACTCCGCTCTGCTTTACAAGGAAGAAAACCAAACAAAGTGTAAGGATATAATCTATTTTTACCCTTCTTATATTGAAACAGAAGACTTCCAATCTTATACCCCTGCTTAAATAGAAATTACCAAGATTAGACCAGAGTCTACAATAGTATAATTAGTTATAATCATTTGAGAAGTTTCTCATCTACATTTTTCAAAAATTTTTTAAAGATCTGGAAACTACAATGTACAATATATAAAGGCATATTCATATCACTTTACTGAACGATGAAATATGAAGAATCACATGTAAATATTTTCTAAAACTAATTCTGGGCAACTGGGTTTTTTTAAATGTATGTTATTTCTTTTATTTATCTTTTTTGCATGTCTTTTTCCAAAGAAAGAGTGATCGTTCTGAGAAGCATAAAGAAATACTCCTGCATTTAGAGTTGAAAATTATCATTAAAAAACAAATTTAAAATAAATATGATACCTAAGGTCAGGGTTCAAGATGAGAATCCTCATACCGAAACCAAGTATTTTATAATATTCTTAAACTCAAAAAAAAAAAAATCACACAGCAAAGTAATTTAATAAAGTATTTTAGCACATAATAGTAAAATTCAAATATTTTAGGTTTTTTATGTGTACATGAAATAGACATTTTACTTATTTATATGGTCGATTATATGAAAATAAAAGTTGACATCAAAAATACAAATATTTCTTAACAATGACAATCAGAGATTATATAAAATGATGTGCTTAGATTCAGGTAAATTCCTTCCATTGACTTTGTTTAGCATAATGCAAAATCATCAGTGTCTAAGGTAATACTCTTTTCATCTAAGGGAATGTTGCCTTAAGGAATCTTGTTTCTTTGATTCTTCTGATATCCTGCATTGCTAAAGGTTTAAATTGGTGTTAATATTAAGGTATGTTTCTTTATGGTTTTTATTATTCTCTTGTGTATTGCGTCCAGTCTGCAGTTTCTTCTCCCTCTCCACCTGCCTGTGCCCCAGCCTCCCTCCTCCCTTTCCCCCTTATTGTCCAAATCTGCCCCTCTCTTCCTCCCCTCAGAGAAGAGCAGCTCCAGAGACATTAACTCCACACAGACTAACACTTTATTATAAGATAAGACAAGGCCTTCACATCAAGTCTGGACAAAGCGACCCTGGTAAAGGAAATGGGTTAAATGGAAGTGGGTTAAAGAATCAGGCACAGACCCAGCTCCCACTGTTAGGATTTACATAAGAACAGCAAGCTACTTAAGCATAATATAGGCTAAAAGGCTCTAGGTCAGTTGCCTTTGGGCTCTCTCTGCAAATGCCATGAGTCTCCATTATTCTATGGGCTGTGTTCAGGTATGTCCCTAACCCCTCTGGTTCCTCAGATTCTTTCTTGACTCCTCCAAAGGACTCCAGGAGCAACACCTAATGCTTGGCAGTGGGACTCTGCAGTCACTTGGTGCAGGGAGTCTCTCTGGTCTCTTTGATGACAACTCGGCTTCTTATTATTTTTTTTTTATTTTTATTTTTTCTGTTCTTTTCTTGGATATTTTATTTACATTTCAAATGTTATCCCCTTTCCCAGTTTCCACTCTGGAAATCCCCTATCCCATCCCCCTTCCCCCTGCTTCTATGAGGGTGTGCTGACATTCTCCAACTGGGGCATAGAGCCTTCCAGGACCAAGGGCCTCTCCTCCCATTGATGTCCCCCAAGGCTATCCTCTGCTACATATGTGGCTGGAGCCATGGGTCCTTCCATGTGTACTCCTTTGTTGGTGGTTTAGTTCCAGGGAACTCTGTGTGGTCTAGTTGGTTGATATTGTTCTTCCTATGGGGTTCTGCTTCTTAAAGGAGTCCTAACCAGATTCAGATACAGAATTATGGACATACAGACTTCCATGAGCCTCACTTTTTGGGACCCGACTAAACGTCTTTTTCTTAAATCTACTAAATCTTGACTAGGTTTAGAAAACTGTAGGGGAAACTACAGTGTAAAATAACCAGTTATATATTTTTATTATCTGAAAGAGATAAAGTCCAGGGCTCCAAACATAAATGACATGTACTATGCAATTTTAGTCGGATAGTACACATTGTGTGCATGTAGAGAATCTCACACCAGATCATGTTAAGTGTGATTAGTCCATGTAAGAAAGAATATTCGTAAAACCGAGGAAGGAAAGGAGCTCCGCTTCATGTTAAAATGTTAAGAGATGCTTCTTGTGTTTACATTATATAAATGTCCTCTATAGTGAAGACTATTGTACTTCATCCATCTCTCTCTCTCTCTCTCTCTCTCTCTCTCTCTCTCTCTCTCTCTCACACACACACACACACACACACACACACTTTAACAAAATTGTTTAGGTTTTGATGTAAAATACAGTTTTAAATAGAATGATGGGTGAAAGTTATTAAGTTATGTAAATCATCACTTCCTATTTTCGTTACTGCTGACATCGTAACTTGACATAATAGAGTATGCTGAACTTGTTCCATGGAAGTTACTGTGCTGATTTGTTCTTGTGCAATATTAGTTATTTTACTCTCAGTCTCACTGTATATACATTCTCTCAATTCTGTAGTATTACCTTATCTAATAAGTCTGTGGTTTACCTTTGAAAGGATATTAAGATAAATTGTGATTCCTTTGATCCAACCTTATTAAGAATAGATAAATACTAGTATTTATATTAGTGATTTTTTTAATGACCCTTCACAGTGTGAGGCTGTGTTTTTCCAAATCCTCTTTCCCTTTTAGCATTTCAGTATAGTTTGACAGTAACATCACTTTGAAAGTCTTTCTATTAGGAAGAAAAAGAGTCCAATTCTGATTGTAGAGAAGTGTGCTAAAGAGCACAGGAGCTACTCCTGGAACCTGTGGTTTTTACACCTGTAGTTTTTCTTTGCAGAGCTAATGTGCTTCTCTGAAGAAATTTTTTATTACAGTGACATTTTTAGAATACACCTAATGCATTTTTTCATGCTAGAGCTCTGAGAGCAATAATATAGGTCCCTGCTGGGCAATAGGCAGACCTGATACTTCTATTCCCCATCTGATGTAGGTGGTAGAATATAATTAGCTGTGCTGGAAATCTTCCTTGATGCCCCTGAGCTGGCTGAGAGGTGAGTTTTCAATCATTTACAAGTCTCTGAACTCTTCCAGCCCATAGCTGGAATAGAGATTATAAGAAGTTCTCATCATATGTAAAATGAGGCCTGTTCAAAGCTGTTTTGGAAAGGATTCTAGGACATGGTTTTAAAAATGCAAATGAATTATACATTTCTAATTAACAAGAATTTTGTTTTTGAATAAATGTCAATTTTGTAGGACAATAGACTAGTAAATCCCACTTTTGCAAATATTATTTTGACAACAGTATTATATATGTGAAGCAATTTTTTTCAACAAAGTGTATTATATTTTTTATAAGTGCTATAATTGACTCATAGATAACTTAGATGACATTTTCTTGTTCTCAGGAAGTCTGCTCTACTTCTGAAATATTATTTTAAAATTAGTTTAGCATAATTATATAAGCAGTATCAGTGAATATTAATAAATTTACAAAAGTCAATAAAATGTAGCTTTGAAATGTGCATGTGTTCACTTAGCATATTTTTTATATAAATTCAACCCAAAGGATGTCACTTTAATGTGTATAAGCAAAATGTATATTTGTATCAATTTCAATAAATGTAGAAAAAAATGAATTATTGCATAGACACAGTTTATTGTGATGATTGAGAAAAAATATGCTAATAAATATTTCTTGTAAACTTTGTGTCAAAAAATTCAGGAAACAGAATTGAAGATGAGAACTAATGAATCAAATTGATTATGTTCTTGTTTTCATTATCCTTATTTCAGAATTTCATAGTTCGATTGTTTTGGGCTCATAGAGTATTATAAAATAACTTCAGTATTTAAAAACCAAGATTTTCAGTTAAAACTTATTATCCCTGTATTATATAATATGTGTTTATTAAGGAAAATAATAATCTTCACATCATTATATTTCTTGGGTTCAATATATCCTTAGGATCCATCTTTTCAGATGATATCATTATTTCTGTTCTTTTATCTCTAATATTGCATGTTTTATTTTGAATTCTTTCTCTCTTGGCTTATAGATGGTTTCATAGACATGCTTAAAAGTTCATCTATTTATATAAAAATACATTTAATATATTGCCGTTTATGAAGGGACATTCCAGGTCTAACTTTTCAGGTCCGTTCTATTGTTAATTTTATCTACCTTGTTTACTTTCTGTAATCCATAGTATACAATCCACTGTCTATGAGATATTTGATATATATGACAAAGTATTGTGTTCTTTAGGAAACATAATACATCCTGTTTAAATTTAGCACTATTATCAATGGATCATGGTACAATTACCTTAGCCAGAGGAGATCTCACAACTGTTTGGAATGGTGTGTTTAAAACTATGCCTCATCATACAGAGCGTTGGTCGTGTAATCAATATTCATTTCACGTTTTCTGGCTGACTCTTTTCTTCTTTTTAACGTCTAATTTATGCATAGCATTAGCATATCTATTTGTGGAGTTTATCATATTTCAAAACATTCATAAAGTACACACAGATAAACTGGGATTGACCAGCACTCCTAGTTCCTATTTTTTCATTTATATTTGGAGCCTTCAAGACCTTAGTATATAATTTGTTAATTAGCTTACAGTGGTTCTCAATCTTCCTACTTCCGGACTCTTCCACACAGTTTCTCTCATGTTGTGGCAACCCCAAGATAATTTTACTTTCATTGCTATTTCAGGACTTTCATTTTGCTAGTATTAAGGATCCTATTGTAAGTACCTGTGGGGTGTCTTTGATAATCTTAGGCAATGCCTGTGAGAGTGTCATTGCACCCTCAAAGCTGTCATGACCCACATTTTGAGAGCCACTGCAACTGTATTGATCTCATTCTGGTACAAGCACAAGAAATTATTCCCTCCCACATAACTAATTTTTATTACACCTTTTCGAAACTACCTTTATACCTGGGCTTCTCTCCTTCCCCAAAGAATCAGTATTCAAAACTAATCCCACCTTTACTGCTGCTTCCTTTAGGACAGAACACAGGAGCCATTTGTTCTTTTCTGCCACGCGTATTCCACTTTGCATAATGTCTGGCAGTTCTATTCATTTTGCTGCAAATGACAGGATTTGAATTTTTCTTTATCTCCAAATATTTCATTCTGCATGTAAAGCATATTCTCTAGCTCTTCCATCAGTCCACACTTGAGTAGGTTCTATCTATTTGCTACGGTAAATACCGCCAGAATAAACATTAAAGTGAAATGTTACCTTGGTTTGACTATTTCATTTCCTTTAGCCACCCACCTTGAGAGGATGGTCAATCTCTTTGAAGTTACTACAGACATGTCTCCATTCTTCTCCATAATGGCTTCCCTCATTTTCATTCCTGTGAACAGTGTACTTTTCTCCTATACCATCATCAACATTTGTTACTTTTAGATGACAGTCATTCTATATGGTATAGAAAAAAAAATATATATATACAGGAAACAAAAATAAAGATTAAAAAAGTAAGAATGTATTAATATAAGATACCATTAGCTGTGAAAGCCATGTTCAACAGACCATGAACATCAGTAATCTTGTCTCACTAGCACTTTTTTTCATTTATTTATTCAATATTTAACAAATATTTTTGAAGTGGAAGCCAGACAACTAGAAACGGACTATGAGAGGTGTCTGCATTAAGGGAGGATGTTAAATAATTTCAGATAAATGGAAGTTAGAAAATATGGGAAACAGAAATGAACAATGAGGATCAGGTAGAAGAGGAAGAAAATAAGATGATGGATGGAGACTTAACAAAAATGAAGAGTAACATGAAAATCAATTTGTGAACAGGTTATAGAGAAACCAATAGTCGGTAAATTAAAAGATATTTAATTGGAGAAAATACTAGGATATGAAAGGAAAAGGAAGGAATTCTTATCAATATTTTTACATTACCTGTCTCCTTGATGATCATGATCATATTAAAAAATGTTTTCTACAATCTATAAATCTATATTCTGTATCTCTCTTGTTTCATGTGTGTACAAATGAACAAAAGAGTAAATGAATTAATGAGAGATATAAAAATACATTTATTTGTAGATACAAAGATTAAAAATAAGAGACATACTGTACTATATCTCTCTACTCTATGAAACACATTTTAAAGTCATTCTCTACATTTTTTCCTCCAGTTTTCTTTTAAATATACTCCAGTCAGGCTTTGATGATCCTATTTCTTCTCAAACTCTGACATGTTTACCAACTTACTCTTTAAACCTAATGTTAAACCATAAGTTCTTATCTTTCATTCTTTTGTAAAGTAGTCGAGATCCAGTTAAATCTCTTTTGATTAAAGTCTCTTATTTGTTTTCTTGGGTTCTCTTGTGTTTGTTTTCTTTTATAATACTCCAAATCTCTTACATTTGATGAGTCACATTTGAACTCTGTTTAACCAGACATTTATTTACATCCTATACCTGGACATTTCTAGGTATGACCACTCACTTAGTTTGATGTCTTTTAACTAACAGCAGGATTCTGAAAGCTGTCAGTTTTCTCCTTAGACCTCTTCACTGAATAAACTCCATTTCTATATATAAGTCAAGCTTACAAACAAATAAAAAACAAAACCATTATGAACTATCTATGCCAATCCTGAATTTCTTTCTATCCACACATTCCTTAGTTGGCATAGCCTCATTAAATTACAGTATTTTTTTCCCTCCAATTTAAGTGGTTTCAAATCATTGGATAAATTCAACTCTGTCTATTATTTATCTATACTCATTAGTGTAGCAGATTCCTAATGAGATCCCTACACGAAATCATTTTATTATTTTCTTGACCTAAAATATCATCATGAATTGAAGGTTTTATGGTAATAAATTTAAGAGATTACAATATATGCGGCCTTTTTATGTTTTATCATTAAAATAGCTATCTTGATACATTTCAAAAATGTTAGGACATATAGCTCCTCTTCTCCATACTGTCCACATACTCATAGAATCTAAAAACTTCTGCTATTTTCAATATTGTCTACAGATAGACCACTCTTTTAATCACCTTAATCTTTTCCACCTACACTTAAATTAATTTAGCCAAATGAAACTTCGAAACCCTCCTTTAATGGAATACTGTACATTTTAATATCTGATCAAATATGTACAGTTTAAAAATTATCTCACATTTCAATGATAGAAATATGGTGATAAGAGCATTTGAGTTTCATATTATGATTAGATTTCTTGAGAGTATTCTAATTGCCAAACAATATGTTTCATGACTTCTAAGTTTAATAAATGTATTAATGATGATAGTTTTCAGATTGAATGTTAGATTCTTAGATAAATTCTGCATAAAGTCCAGGCCAGTATAAGTTAACAACCAAAATAAGAAGTCAATTTAAAGATTGAAGTCTGGATAAAATAATAAGCTATATGAGCTTTTGCACCTTTGTAATTAAGTTTTAAGTTAACTATACCTAGTTTCAAGTTTTACTATACCTAGAAAATAGATATGGGGTTTAAAAATTTAGTTTAAAATATTTTTTCATGCTTACTTCCTGTTAATCCATTTCTTAAATTGTGTCCACTGTGAGAGAAACTTAATTATTTTACCTTTGAATGTTTCCTTCCATGTATATATCCATATGGAAGAAATAAGCCGTTTTCCTTTGGCTGAGATGCCACATTTTCTTAGCAGTCTCTGACCTGGTAACCCACTTCACCAGTCTTGAGTGGAGCCCATTGGTATCACCTGAAAAAACATCTCCATCTGTGGCCTTAGAAGAGTGCTTTATGCCTCATCACACCACTTTTATAAGTGCTATGAGTGTGCGTGCTATGGGGTTGGAGGATGTCTGAATATGTGTGGGGGTGTTTTTGCTGTATCTCTAGTACCTAGTGTCTTGTACAACTCAATCCAGACTGCATGTTTGGTTGAACTCAGAGGTCACTACTAGTGTTAGCATGCTTCATGCCTCAGTAGTACAACCTAATTGCTTGCTGATATTTGTAATTATCACCCACATATACTACATTGTTTTCTGTTTATGTTTTTAAAGTTTGTCTTTCCTTTAGATACTACTCCATGATCAATTATCTATAAAAAATGTGACTGCTTCTATTGAAATAATTACTCCAAACCCTGCCCCTGAATATACTTTGACAAGTGAAATTTGATTAACTCAAATAAATCAATCATGTCTGAAAAAAAAATTAGTTATCGTCAGATGTCTATGTGTGCTTTCAATAGCTCTATAAATGTGTAAAATAATACATAAATAATTAATTAATAAGAATTAACTTAATTAAATATTAATAAGAATTGATAATTATTTTATGTATAATTTAAAGTCTCATTTTGGTACACACTGTATTTTATGTAAAATTCTCAGACATAGTTGACTGACAAATGGTACATCTGCACCCTTGTTTTAGGAGCTAAAGATGAAAAGGCAATAAAGATTATCTATTATGACTTTGTCTACTCCTAACTAAATTCTAGGAATTAACTGTTCCTGCTGTTTTGATCACCACAAGTTAGTACATTGCATCATTTTTATTACAAAGTAATGTAATTTTTTAATATACTTTCATAAACTTAACAGCATTTTTCCTCTACTAGAATGAATAACTTGTTGAATTTGTGTTTCCCAATACAATTAGGAATGCAGAGTCTTTCTTACTTGTTTCATTTTCTCATACCAAGGTATCTGGAATACCTCACATAGTTTATGTTTCATAATACTTTTAGGCATCTTTCACCAAATTTCTTTGTAATAATAATCTTGTTAAATCAATTACATCTTCTATCAATGATATGCATCAGTGGAAAACTTTATCCCACACCTCTTTGACATATAATTTTAAACAAGTTTGCAGGAAAGAATATGATAATACAACATAGGATATTGCAGGTGCTGCTAAGTTGCTTGATGACATCTATACCATGTTTCCTCTTTTTATGGCTCTTCATATGAATCCATTTCCCCCATGCAAGAGAATTCTTACAATAAAACTTCTAGATGGCTGGGCGGTGGTCGCGCACACCTGTAATCCCAGCACTCAGGGAGGCAGAGGCAGGTGGATTTCTGAGTTCAAGGCCAGCCTGGTCTACAGAGTGAGTTCCAGGACAGCCAGGGCTTTACAGAGAAACCCTGTCTCAAATAAACCAAAAACAAACAAACAAATAAACAAAAGAAAAAAACTTCTAGATGCCATCCATGTTTATATATATATATATATATATATATATATATCAACACACTCCTACACATTAAACAAAGCAACTAAACTTGCAAAATTTTGTCCCATTCATGGCTTTATATTATAATAGTTGTCATTATACACTATCTTTTAAAATGCCTTTATTTGTCAATTAAAAAATTTTTGACAAAGTTCAGTTATTTTAAGCCCTCCTTTGAACTATTGTTTTTCAAATTATTTTATTTGAAATTGAATTTACTGATATATGAAACAGGTCTGACATATGGTGCTATATTGTGATATGTGATGTTTCCAATGCATTCAACAGTATGTATGTCATATTACATGTGTTACTGACCTTCAAAAATAATGCTTTTATGTAATTTTCTTCTGAGATTTTAAACAGCCCTAGACCTTTTGATCCAAGGACCTTCCTCTTTACATTTTGAAGGAGAATCTTTGCATTCCTTTGTAAGATATGACTACAAGGAATATTTAGTACACATACTTACCCACACATTCTGAAATTTATTCTTTTATATTGGCCACAGGTTGAGATATTATAATTGTAGCTTTAATTTCATATATATAATGATTGACAATATTCAGTTTTAGTATAACTGTTCACTAATCTTGAATGCTAATATATTTAATGAGTAACATCTATTTAGGTAGATTTCTAGTTTTATTTTATTTTTAATTGTATATACCTTTTTATATGTGTGTGTTTATGTATGTGTGTATGTGTGTATGTGTGCATGTGTATGTGCATCTACGTGTATAGGTTTGTGTGCATGAGCTTGTATATGTGCATCCTGTGTGTGTGAGTGTGTGTATGTGTGTGTGTGTCTATATGAAGGTCAGGTAAGTATATACACACACTTGCCACCCATCCAACAGGCTTTTATACAGTCCTAAGGGCAGCCACCATTAGGCACAATGTGATTGGCAGAATAGTGTTATCTTAAAACTAATTGTTAGGAAATAATGTAGGTGGCCAATGGTTTTCAAATAACTCTAGGCCTCCTCTAGCAGCAGGGACATCCCTGTGGTCTGAGTATTGTACTTTAGCCTTTCCTTTCTGGGGAAAGTTCCATGACCTTCCCTAAGTTCCTGAACTGACCCTTTCACTTAGATATTTGGACCTTTTTCCTTCAACAAACATCATAAATAATCTTTGCAAATTACAACTGAATCTAGCTTACTTTTTTGTGTAAAATATTCCTGATGTGTTTATAAAATGCTAAAGAGAAAGGGAATATGTTCTATGAAGGGGTGGTGAACTATGGGAGAAGGGCGTGTCTCAGAGGGCCTATGCCAAGGCATCCCTTCCCGCTGAGGGACCAGCTGCATGACTTATAGTACAGATAGAGTTTATTCAGGATATGGGAAGGGGAGTTAAGAGTGTAGTAGAGGCAGAGAAAGACAGAGAGAGAGAGAGAGAGAGAGAAAGACAGACAGACAGAGAGAGAGAGAGAGAGAGAGAGAGAGAGAAGAGCAAGAGCAAAAGAGGCTCTTTCTTGAACACAACATGGAGGGGCAGAGGAGTGAGAGGGACAGAAAGAGCAAGAACAAGAGAGAAGCAAGAGAGGGAGGAGGGGCAAGCAGCCCCTTTTAAAGTGGGTTAGGCCTGCCTGGCTGTTGCCAGGTAACTGTGGGTGGAGTTTAGACAATGCTAATAATTCCATGTATTGTTCCATGTTTATAATACTTAAACTCTTTCCTCTGAACTATACTTTTCAAAAGTTTCATTTATACATAGCTACCATAGCATATATATTAACCATTAATTTGATCTAGTTTTTTATGATTTCCTGATAAGCAGGTAATTATCAATGTAATCAATAGTCTGTTACTCCCTTCTATTTCCCATTCCTATCAGAGTCCCCCAAACTGTTATCATATTTCTATTTTGTCAGATCAACTATCAATGATATTTCAAATTTAAAATGTCTTTCAATATATGACATTTATACTGCTTTTTCCCACTTGGGCAAATAGTTTTACAGTTTCCATCTTGAGGTAGGTATAATCATTTCTTTTCATTGATAAATATTGTTATCTGGAAAATATTAAAAGCTTTTTATTTTAATTTTGGCTTTTGTAATCATGCTGTTGTAAATAAAGAATTTATCACCAGTGTTTGCTTACATGTTTGAGACATTGTCCTTATCTAACATGCCTGCACCATTTTACTTCCTCAGAGGCAGTGTATGCTAGATGCAATTTCTCCATGTTCTCACCAGCATTTGGCAATATGTCGCTTTACTACAGTCTTATTAATGAGTGTGATATGTAGAGCGGCCTTTTCATGAAGGTTAATGATTTTGGTCATCTTTCATGGTATCATTTCAGTTCCTTAAACATTAGAAATTCTTTATCGTAGATTTGTGTTTTAAGCTACTTCTTTTACCCATTCCACTTCACACGAGATTCACTGTCTTCACAGAGGTTATATCAGCTCAATAATCATTTTGTCATCTCTCAAGCATAGGCTTGTACCTTTCACCCCTTTGTTATTTTCCCCACTCTTCTCAGTCCAGGCTGACTTTGTGGATATAGAGCTCTAAAGTGATCCAGGGGTAGTGAATGTGCATTTGTACATCACCCTGAAATTTGGGACATTTTTCACATGAAACATCAATTTCTCTTTATGTGTTTTCTTGTAAATGGCTGATATAGTATTTTTTTCTCTTGCAGTATAGACAAAAGATGAATGCATCATGGAGGTACATAATGCATTCCTTCCATTTGCAAATCACCTTAGTTGATATCCTGACTATCCTATACTAGTATGGACTGTAATTTGCTATCATTTTCTCTAAGCCTGGGAATCTAATGCCTTTGCTCTTCTTTGTACTTTTACATCTCCAGAACCTGGAATAGTGTCTAAAATATATCTTTAGTAATACATAGATTAACATCAAGGAAAAGGTGAAAATAGTGATGCATATAGAGAAAGGTTGTGAGAGCTCTGTGATCATACATTATTGACATATAGTTGCTATCACGTTTTAAAGGTTTTGCATGGTGCCAGAGAAGTACCATTTGTTATATGTGAGATCAGTTATAAATACTATATTTGATTCTTATGTTTTTCTGTAAACTATTGATAGTAAATATAAAGAAAAGATTGTACATATAAGCCAAGAAAAGTGGTATTACACCCTATGAAAAGTCATATTGGGCATTTTTATTGCCTCTACTATCCTTTATTACACATATTTATGATTCAAACATGAAAAGTAATTACATGAAAGGTCACTTCATAAAGGAAAAATAGAAAGTAAATTAAGAAGCACTGAGAAAACCAAGGGGAAAGAAAATTAATGCTAATAGTATACAGAGATCTTAAACAGAACAAAGAGAAGGTTTCTGCTTAAAATTCATAGTGCAACTACTAGAACTGGTTAATGAAATATTCATATAATTTTTTAAAAATTAGGCAATTCACGGGTAATAAGCTTTAGAGTGTGTTCTTACTGATGTATTTAGCAGTTCTGCTTTGCTTTATGTCTAAATATTTGAAACCAAGTTTAATTGACATCAATATAGTTCCAATGCTATTTGAAAATGAGGCAATCTACAGGGATGTATAATTGGGTCCAGCCTAATTCATTTTTCTTGGATATTCTGGGCACACAGTCTCTGCAACTCTCTGAATCAGAAGAATAGGCCTCATGTCCTTGTTCTCTTATGTGCACCAGTAATGGTTTTTGAGTTTTTTGCATGTCCTTGATGTATTTACTTTGAATTCATTTCTTCACACTACCCAGTTATCATTTGTAGATCTTACCCATATTTTAGGTGTTTGGTGAGCACTAGTCTGATTCTACCACATTTATCTCTGTGGTAAATTTTTATTACACTAGGAAATTAATACATTTATTCTTGCTTAAGCTGGAATGTCACCAAGGATAAAGCTTATTCCATTTTTTCTCAACACTGTATGTGGAGATTTTGCTTTTCATAGAATAGGTGAATAAAAGCCTCAGAGTCATTGAATGGGTGAAATGATTCATAGAGCTCTCAAATTCCAAAGGATTGCATAACTGTAATCAGAGTACATTGGAAGCTAAAGCAAGAGAGACCAGAGTTAAAGTTTGGGCATTTTTATAAGACCTTGACAATAAATAAATAAGCACAGATTCAAAGAGGAAAAACAGAACAAAATGCACTGAAAGACATGATTTCAAAGACATGATAAAAACAAGACAAAAGTGGTTGTATATCTGTTATGCCAGATACCCTCTCTGCAATGCAATTCTAACTTTTCAATGTGTGTGAACGTCAGATGACAATATAAATGTGTGTTTGGCTTTTATTTATTTTTTTGTATAAGATGGTACTTTTTATAATTTCAATTGATTTACAGTAACAATTAGTGAAAATATTAGATTTTTAACTAAATCAGGATTATAGTTATTCTTTGGTCATTCAATAATGGATTGTTGAAATAATAGTAAGCTCTATGTATAAAAGTTTTATATAATTATTGAATTATTAGACAATAAACCTCTTTTAAACTGACCTTCAAGAAAGGCAAAGATTGAATCAAAGTACAGGAATTTCATTTCTGTGAAGGACAAAAATGATAATGTTCAGTCAGACACTTTGCTTTCTAATCATCTTACTTAATTCAGTGGTAGACCCTGGAAGAACTAGATAGGGAGCTAAAATGCCCATTAACCTGTCACAATCAAATATCAGATGTCTTAAATGAATCTTCAGGCAGTGTTGAATCAAAGCCAAGATATAAATGAATTTTCTTTTAGGTTTGTGTAATGCCTTTTTGTAATACAAAGAAGAGATGCCCTTTGGAATGTCAGATATAGGTAGTAATGACTTTGGTTTTCTAGTCAGATGCGCATAGTGAACTTTAAAGATACTAAGTTAATTCTGAAAATGACTCAATTTTCAATGAATCATATATTTTTAATGTTTTTCTTATAATGAAATATGTAGAATGCTTCTACTAATGTTGAAAATCAACATTTTTACCATTGGATTGATGTTATTTTAGCATACACTAAGGATTTCTTAAGTCAAATTCTTTATAATCTAATATGTGTTCTAAAAAGAGAATGTATTTAATTGTGGGAATAATAAGCTTCTTTTCAATAACTTAGTTAATAATGTAATACAGTAATAGAATAAGTTATTGGTGTTTGGTCTGAATTTGTCTATGTATCATGTGCATGTAGTGATTATAGATGCCAAAAAAAGATTTTTTTTAGGTCTCTTGGGACTGTAGTTTCAGACAGCTGTGAGTAGCAATGTCAGCCCTACAGCTTGAACTTGGGTCATCTTGGAGAGCACCCAGTGTGCTCTCCTGTTTAAATGAACTCTCCAGCCGCATTATTTTCATTGTTAACATTATAATATGTTACTATATTCAAATAAAGTCCAATGCAAATTTTTAACCAATAATAAATAACAACAGATGTATTCCTCTATTAAGCCACTTGTAAATTTTATGATTGCCTAATGTGTTCCCAAACATATTAGAATATATTTTCTATTATAGGCACTGTTCTATGGCCATAAATATGGCCATAAAACAAAACTGAAATTTCTCAAATTTATTCAATAGTAGCTTTATTGTATGTTGTAGGGTATGTAGATTGGAAAATAATTTAGTAAAAGTATTGGACCCAATCAAAACACAGAGGTCAAAAGTGCTTTAACTCATTTTTTTTAGGCAAGCAAGACTGTCTTGAATAGTAAATTATGTCTGGTCAATAAAATTAAATGGTAGGTTAATCTTGCAGTGTAAATATGGATGATAGAAGCAATAAAGGTGAAATAGTTTGAGACAAGAATGTTAGAATCCTAGAGAAAGCATGTGATATTCAGGACAGTAAGAGGAATTTGAAATAATTTAAGTAGATAGTATTCAAATTGTAAAATGTGCTTGAACAGAAAGGTGATAACACCTGAGGTCCTTAACTGTCAGGCTGAAGGAGTGGAGTTTACTTGGGAAGTGATGATATTTGCAGTTATACAGGCAAGGTGAGATGAAATATTCATGACGTTATTACAAAAATAAAAAAATGCTGAGAAAATATATTCTTAAGAACATGGAGAAATGCTTTCTGCATTTGATATGGTTTTGGTTAGGAAAAAAAACATAAGAAATATATCTGTGTGTTTTGCACAGTTAGAAAGTCGTTCTGAATAACATTCAGCTAAAAAAAATGTGCCTGCTCCCTCTTAAATCAGAAGACAGATAAATATCCTTCAAAGAGGTACAAGTAGAGATTAAGCAGCTGTGCACAATTCCGGATTGACTGTCTGAAACAAAGTTCCTGGGAAGGAAAGGAAATAGCTGAGGGTGATGATAGCCTCAGATAACTCTACATTTAGAAAATGCATTAATAATTAAATTAAATTCTAAGGCCAAGCATATGATACCGTATTGGGCATGCCAAGAGTTTCTATCATGGAAAGAAATTCAGATATCCCGAAGTTGTCTGGAGGAGATAATTCTGGACCTGTATAATTTCTGGGTAGGGGGAGTATCATTGTGATTGCATCAGTAAGAGTAGCAGGAGTACCAGAAAGCTGAGTGAAGCCTGGGATGCATTGAAGATTTTATCAAAGTGAAGAGGTTAAGTATAATCCTGCTGATTTGGATGCATATCAAATGCTGATACCCTTGAAGTAAGATAGCTGCTTAAAGAGATCTACATGAGGAGAGGCCATGGGAGGAAAAAGAATAGAGAAAATCCTCAATGTACATGTTAGCAAGGATGCTGAAATATCATGAGTGGAGTATGATAACTGAAAAGATTATAGAACGCTGAAAGCCTCTGGGGTTGCTCCAAAGTCAGGGTGTGCTTGCATAGTCTAAGGAGCAGCCTGAAACAGGCAGTTGTGGGTACCGTGAAAAACAAGTGTGGTACATTTACACGGTCGAGTACTTCTCAGCTATTTTGCACAATAAATTCATTAAATTCTTAGTCAAATGGATGGAACTAGAAAATACCATTCTGAGTGAAGTAACCCGGTCACAAAGGCACACACATAATATGCACTCACTGATAAATGGATATTAGTCCAAAAGGTCTGAATACCCAAGATACAATTCACAGATCAAATGAAGCTCTAGAAGAAAGAAGACCAAAGTGTGGATGCTGTGGATACTTCACTCCTTCTTAGAAGGAGGAAATATGGAGACAAAGTGAGGAGCAGAGAATGAAGGAAAGGCCATCCAGAGACTGCCCTACCTGGGGATCCATCCCGTATACAGACACCAAACCCAGACACTGTTCTGGATGCCAAGAAGTGCTTGCTGACAGGAGCCTGGTATAGCTGGTTCCTGAGAGGCTTTGCCAGAGCCTGACAAATACAGAGAAAGATGATCACCATTGAGTCAACCATTGGACTGAGCACGGGGTCACCAATTGAGGAGTTAGAGAAAGAACTGTGGGAGATGAAGAGGTTTGAAACCCCATAGGAAGAACAATATCAACCATCCAGAACCCCCACGGGCTAAACCACCAACCAAGGAGTATACATGGAGGGACATATGGCTCCAGCTGCATATGTTTCAGAGGATGGCCTTGTTGGACATCAATGGGAGGAGAGACCCTTGGTTCTGGGAAGGCTTGATGCCCCAGTGTAGGGGAATGCTAGGGCGGGGAGGTGAGAGTGGTTGAGTGGGTAGAGGAAACACCCTCATAGAAGCAGAAAGAGGGGGAAGAGGATAGGGGTTTTAGGGGGAAGGAATCAGGAAAGGGGATAATATTTGAAATGTCAATAATAAAATATCCAATAAAAATAAAATAAATAAAAATTAAAATATAAATTAAAAAATAAAGAAAAGAAAACCAAGAGATAAGTGTTTGCTGATATATGAGAAAGGAATATTTGCATTTGACCAGTCAAAGGAGCCCTGTGCAATTGTGGAGAAGGAATTATTTACCTTGTATAAGAAATTTGTGATTTTACTTTTAGACTTTTTCAGCCTTATTTTTAAATTTCATGAATTCATGTTTTTGGTGTTCCTTTATTCCATTTAATTAGTTTGGTGACAGATTGTCTTGTTTTCTTTAACTATAGCTTGCTATTATGCAGGAGTAAGAAATTACATTGGGGGAAGACTTAGTTATCAAAGCTGTTTAGAAAGATTCCTTTTTTATCTGGTAGAAGGTAAATTTTAAGAAACCTCTCAGTATATAATAAAGTAACAAAATTAAAAATCTAAAATGTATCTTAATCCACCCATTACAGTATATATTGTAATGAGAAAATGATCTATTTTTAATAAAAGAGGTTAAAGTTACAAGAAAATGTAGCAAAACGATAACAAAAAAGTGGTGGATAAAATATGTGGGAAATGGCGACTGAAGTGTCAGGGCTGTCCTAGCAGGTGACTGTGGGAAGGAGGGGTGGAATACTCATGAAGCAGCCAAGGCAGAAACTGTTTTTCTAAAACGAGTTACTGTACTCCTCAGTTTCTATATGCATTAGCAGCATAAACACAATTAATTTGGGGACCATTTTTCATCATCACAAGAAATCGCCCCTTTGTTTTCTTTTCTGAATGATTTTGTGCAGAGCCCAGATGGCCGCATCGAAGTTAAAGGGCAGCACGGACGCTCTTCACTGCACATCAGAGAAGTGAAGTTGTCAGATTCTGGGAGATATGACTGTGAGGCCGCGAGTAGGATTGGCGGGCACCAGAGGAGCATGCACCTGGATATCGAATGTAAGTCACACTGAGCATGTGTTGTCACTGAGATCACTTTAGGTGGGTGGGGAAAATATACATTTTATAAGAAAATTAAAAGGAACAGTGAGTTAATTTTCTTTTCTTATTCAATGCATAGCTTCAGAGAGGTCGGTCAATTCCTAGAGTTATCTAGGAAAGTCACTATAAATGGTTATCCTTTGAAATATATAACTGAAGGTGCTATATCAACTGAGCCATGCTAGTATTTGATAAACAAGTCCTTAAAGTCCTCTCTCTTCCCCTTCCCCTCCTTTCCCTCTCCCTTTCTCTCTCATTCCATCCTCCTCTCTCCCTCTCCCTCTCTCTTCCTCCCTCTGTCCCTTCCTCCCCCTCCTCTTCCTCTCCCTCTCCTCCTCTCCCTCTCACCTTCCCCTCCCCCTCTCTCTTGTGTCTAAAGGCCAAAGTCTTAAATATATAAATGTGTTTTCAATCATTCCTAATTTTATTGAATTAATTCCATCAGTATAAGAAATGGAATGCAAGGGCATATGATAGTGTTTTACTTCATCAAAAAGTGTTTATTGTCTATAAATTACTATTTTCAAAAGAGTATTGACATAAGAGGTTGTCAGTGATATTCATGATTGGGTACATTCTAGCCTATGTAGAATTCTAGAACTAGTTGTTTAAAGGTTATTATAAATTGAGTGTCTACCCTAATTGATAGCATTGGCTTGAAAGTGATTTTCTGTATGTCTGCCTTTATTTATTACTTATTTTATTTGTTTGAATTTCAAATATTATCCCCCTTCCCAGTCTCACCTCCAAGAAACCCTACCTCATGTCCCTCCATTTTGCCTCTAAGAGTGTGCTCCTCCAGTCACACAATCCCACCTCATCCCTCTAGCATCCCCCTTCTCTGGAGCATCAGACCTCCACAGGACCAAGCAACTTCCCTCCTTCTGATGCCAGATAAGGCAGTCCTCTGCTACATATGTAACAGGAGCCATATATACTCTTTGGTTGGTGTTTTAGTCCCTGAGAGCTCTGAGGGGCCCTGTTAGTTGATACTATACTTCCTTTGAGGTTACAATCTCCTTCAGCTCCTTCAGCTCCTCCCCTAATTGTTCTCTTGGGGTCCCCAAGCTCAGTTCAATGGGTGGCTCTGAGTATCTACATCTGTCTTAGTCAGGTACTGGCAGAGCCTCAAAAAGAACAGCCACACCAGACTCCTGTCTGCAAGCACATCTTGACATCAGCAATCGTGTCAGGGTTTGGTGTCTGCAGATGGAATGGATCTCAAGGTGGGGTGGTCTCTTGATGGCCTTTCCTCCAGTCTGTGTAGCCAGCCGCCTGTGACTACATGCTAATGGCCTGGGTTCTCTGGAAGAGGAGATGTGGATAGAAAACAGGGTGACAAGAGAAAAAACATGGAGTCAGGGTGTCATTTCTTGTTCAAGGCTCCATTTCTTTAATGAATCTCTCCAAAGATAAATTGGCAGGGCAAGACCCTCCCCTGAAGGCTGGAAACTGGTTCTGCTTGTTCTGTATGAGGCTGGAGTGGCTGGACTCCTATTCTTTGAGAACAATGGGCCAGATCCTCAAGGGCTGGGGGAGTTCAAAGGTCTATGATCCATTTTTCCCTGCATTTTGTCCTTTAGACAAGGACATTTCTAGGTTAAAATTTGTGAGATAGTTGGGTGGCCCCATCCCTCAACTGGGGCACATGCCATTCTACTGTAGGTGGTATCTACAGGTTGTATCTACCCTTTTAGGTATTTCAGCTAAAGTCATCGGAGTTGGGTCCTTGGAGCTTCTCTCTTCCCTGGAGACTGGGACTTTCTAGTGGTTCCACAAGTTTCCAGTCCCCCACTGCTACATGTTTCTATTCAGTTTCCTCCCCCTAGATACTCATTTCTATTTGCACTCTGGGTTTCTGGGCTCTCTTCTGTCTCTTCCCATGGATAGTCCTGCCTCTCTCCTCCCCCCTTTTTTCCTTCTCCCTCTCCCCTCTACTCAGGTCCCTCCTTCTCTCTGGCTCCTGTGATTATTTACTTCCTCCTTCTAAGTGTGTTTGAAGCTTCGAAACTTTGGGCTTCCTTCTTGTTAAGCTTCATATGACCTGTGAGTTTTATCCTGGGAATTCTGAGCTTTTGGGCTAATATCCACTTATCAGTGAGTATATACCATGCATGTCCTTTTGGGTCCGGGTTACCTTACTCAGGATGATAGTTTCTGGTTCCATAAATTTGCCTACAAAGTTTAAGAAGTCATCACCTTTAACAGCTGAGTAGTATTCCACTGTTTAAATACACCACATTTTCTATATACAGTCTTGGTTGAGGGGCATCTAGGCTGTTTCCAGTAACTGGCAATTATAAATAAGGCCATGATGAACATAGTGGAGTGATGCTATATGATGAGTATCTGCATCTTGTTTTATGCTGGAGCATCTTTTTTGTTATATGCCCAGGAATGGTATAGCCGGGTCTTTAGGTAGGGACATTTCCAATTTACTGAGCTACAGTCAGATTGATTTCCAAAGTGGTTGAACCCACTTTCAATCTCACCAGAAATGGAGGAGTGTTCCTCTTTCTCTATATCCTCAACAGCATCCTGAGTTTTATTTTAGGCATTCTGATTGGTATGAGGTGGAATCTCAGCGTCATTTTGATTTGCATTTCCCTGATGACTAAGGATATTGACCATTTCTTTTGGTACTTACTTCTCATCTATTCAAGATTCCACACTTGAGAATTCTTTGTTTAGCTCTGAACCCCATTTTTAATAGAATTATTTGGTTTTATGGACTCTAACTTCTTGAGGTTTTTTTTTTTTTTTGGTATATTTTGGATATTAGCTCTCTATGAGATATAAGGATGGTAAAGATCTTTTTTAAATCTCTAGGTGGCCATTTTGTCCTATTGACAGTGTCTTTTGCCTTACAGAAGCTTTTTAGTTCCATGAGGTCTCATTTGCCAGTTGTTGATTTTAGAGCCTGAGCCATTGGCATTCACTTTAGGAAATTTTCCCCTTAGCTAATGTATTCCAGGCTCTTTCCAACTTTCTCTTCTATTAGTTTCAGTGGATCTGGTTTTATGATGAAATCTTTGATTCACTTGGACTTGAGCTTTGTACAAGGAGATAAAAATGGATCCATTTGCATTTTTTTACATACAGACCTCCAGTTAGACCAGCAACATTCATTGAAAATGCTGTCCTGTTTTTTCACTGTATGATTTGTCGAAGATGAAATAGCCATAGATGCATGGGATTATTTCTGGGTCTTCAATTCTTTCATTGATCAACCTACCTGTCTCTGTACCAAAACCATGCAGTTTTTATCACTATTGCTCTGTAGCACAGCTTGAGGTCGGGGATGGGGATTTCCCCAGAAGTTCTTTTATTGCTGAGAATAGTTTTCACTATCCTTGTTTTTTTGTTTCGTTGTTGTTGTTATTCCAGATGAATTGAGAATTGCTTTTTATATCTCTGTGAAGAATTGAGTTAGAATTTTGATGGGGATTGCTTTGAATCTGTATATTGCTTTAGGCTAGATGGTCATTTTAACTTTGTTAATCCTGCCAATCCATGAGCATGGGAGATTTTTTCCATCTTTAGAAAACCTCTTTGATTTCATTCTTCAGAGACTTGAAGTTTTTGTCATATAGATCTTTCACTTGCTTGGTTAGAGTCACATTAAAATATTTTATACTATTTGTAACTATTGTAAAGGGTGTCATTTCCCTAATTTCTTTCTCTGCCCATTTATCCTTTGAGTAGAGTTATTGAGTAAATTGTATATCCAGTCACTTTGCTGAAGCTGTTTATCAGGAGTAGATGTTCTCTGGTGGAATTTTTGGGGTCACTTATGTATACTATCCACTATTATCCACTAATAGTGATAATTTTAATTCTTACTTTCCAGTTTGTATCCCTTTAACCTCCTTTTGTTATCTAATTGCTCTGGCTAGAACTTCATGTACTTTATTGTTTAGATAGGAAGAGAGTGGGCAGCCTTGTCTTGTCCCTGATTTTAGTGGGATTGCCTCAAACTTCTTTCCATTTAGTTTGATGTTGACTATTGGTTTGCTGTATAATGCCATTTTATGTTTAGGCATGTGCCCTGATTTCCTGGTCTTTACAAGACTTTTAATATGAAGGGGTGTTGTAGTCTGTCAAATGCTTTTTCAGCATCTAATGAGATGATCATCTATCTTTTTGATTTGAGTTTGTTTATATAGTGAAATACATTGATGGATTTCCATATATTGAACTGTCCCTGCATCCCTGGGATGAAGCTTACTTGATCATGAATGATCATTTTGATGTGTTCTTGGATTCTGTTTGTGAGATTTTGGGGTGTTTTTGCATTGATATTAATAAGGGAAATTGGTCTAAAGTTTTCTTTCTTTGTTTCTTTGTGTAGTTTAGGTATCAGTGTAACTGTGGCTTCATAGAATGAATTAGGTAGTGTTCCTTCTGTTTCTACTTTGTGGAATAGTTTCAGAAATACTGGTATTTGGTTTTCTTTGAAGATCTGACAGAATTTTGCTTTAAAACCATGTAGCCCTGTGCTTTTATTGGTTTGGAGACTCTTAATGACTGCTTGTATTTCCTTAGGTACTATGGGACTGTTTATATAGTTTATCTGATCTTGATTTAAGCTTAGTACCTGGTATCTGTCTAGAAAATCATCCATTCCATCTAGATTTTTCCAGTGTGGTTGAGTATAGGCTTCTGAGGTAGGATCTGATTTTTTTTAATTTCCTCAATTTCTGTTGTTATATCTCCCTTTTCATTTCTGATTTTGTTAATTTGGATACTGTCTCTGTGTTCTCTAGTTAGTTTGGCTAAGAGTTTATCTATCTTGTTGATTTTCTCTCCAAGAACCAAATCTGAGTTTTGTTGACTCTTTGTATAGTTGTCTTTGTCTCTCATTGATTGATTTTAGATGTCAGTTTGATTATTTCCTGCCATGTACTCCTTTAGGGTGTGTTGATTGTTTGTTTGTTAGCTTTGCTGTTCAAGAGTTTTCAGATGTGCTGTTAAGGTGTGTGTGTGTGTGTGTGTGTGTGTGTGTGTGTGTGTGTGTGCTACATATGTGAGAGGGGCCCTAAGTCAATCCCATGTTAACTCTTTTGTTGGTAGTTCATGTTCTTGGAACCCTCCACATTCCAGGTTATTTGACTCTGTTAGTCCTCCTGTGGAGTCCCTATCCTTTTAGGATCCCTCAATCCTTGCTTCAATTCTTTCTGATGATTTCCCAGCTCCATCTAATGTTTGGCTGTGGGTTTCCGCATCAATTTCCATTTGCTGCAGGGTGAAGTTTCTCTGTGGAGCCTCTCCAAAGATAATTATACTAGAATTCTTGTCTTCAAGCATAACAGAGCATCATTAATAGTGTCAGAGATTGGTTCTTGTCCCCATTGAATGAGTCTCAATTTGGGCGAGTCATTAGTTGACCATTCCCTCTGTCTTTGTTCCTTTTCTGTCCCTGCACATTGAAGTGGTAGTTGTTTTTTTTTCTTTTATTAATCATTTTATTTGTTTACATTTGAAGTGATGTCCCCCTTCCTAGATACCCTTTAACCCCTATACCCCTGTCCCATTCGCCCCATTTGCCTCTCTGAGGGTGCCCCTCCACCCACTCCCTCCTCACTGCTCTAGCGTCCCCCTAGGCTGGGCCATCAAACTTCCATAGGACCAAGAACCTCCCCACCCTTTGGTGTCAGATAAGACCATTCTCTGGTACCTATGTAGCTAGAGTCATGGATCCCTCCATGTATAGTCTTTGGCTGGTGGTTTAGTATCTGGGAGGTCTGGGTAGTCAGGTTAGTTGATATTGTTGTTTGCATGCGGTTGCAATCCCCTTCAGCTCCTTCAGTCCTTCCCCTAGCTCTTCCTTTGGGATCCTCGGCCTCAGTCTTATTGTTGGCTGTGAGTATCTGCCTCTGTATTGCTCAGGTTTGGGTAGAACCTCTCAAGGAACAGGTATACCAGACTCCTGTCAGCAAATGCTTCTTAGCATCAAATCAACAATAGTGTAAGGGATTGGTATCTGCAGATGGGATGGATCCCTAGGTAGGGAGGGCTCTGGATGGCCTTTCCTTCAGCCCCTGATCCATTTTTTGTCCTTGTATTTCTTTTGGATAGGAACATTTCTGGCTTAAAATTTTTGAGATGGGTGGGTGACCCCATCTGTCAATTGAGGACCATGCCAATCTACTGGAGGTGATCTCAAGAGGTTTTTATCTTCCCTTTGTAGTGTATTTTGGCTAAAGAGAGAGGAGGGGAGCTAAAAATGAGGTTCAGAATCATGTATTTGAAAGGACAGGAGACAAGTACTGAGGGTCAGTAAATCTAATATGAATATGTAGCGGTGAAGGAAGGGGAACTGGGTGTAGTCACAGGAAGTCCCAGATACTAGGGAAGGCAGAGGCTCCCTGGATCCAATGGAGTAGTTGTTAGTCCTTTCTACTCCCCAGTTGTGGCTGCACCTGTTCCTTGATGCCTGCCCAAATGCTCTAGATTCTCTAATGAAACACACACACACACACACACACACACACACACACACACACAGCCTTATATCATTATTATTATTCCATAAGTAGTTCAATGACTGGGCTACTCCTAAACTTCCAAGTTTGTTTGAAACACCTCTCTCAGGATACTCCTGAGTTGTTATGTACAAAAATCTATATTCATCTTTTGTTCCCCAGACCCAAATGGTAGAAGGGCCCCTGGGTCCAAGATCTCTGACTCTTACATGTTAGCACTCTCTCTGTCTCTGTCCTCTACTTCTCAGGCCAGGACCTTCGCCTTCCCCAGCAATGGCTATTCCTTCTTTCTTCTGTGGTTCCCTTGCCTGGAGAAATCTAAAGTCCCACCTCTGTCTCTCTGCCAAACCTTTGGCCACCAGCAGCTTTGTTTATCAATTAGAGACAACTGGGGGCAGGGACCCTCAGCATCTTACAGGCAGACATGCAGGTTCCCCTGTAATTTGGGGAGTCGAATTAACACAAATAGCATTAGAACCAATCCACAAGAGCACCTATTGTAGACAGAAGATATTTTGGATTGAAGGTTTTGTGAATGGGTTGCTTACAGACCTTGAAAGAACAATTCTCACCTTCCAATGGAAAGATGACAGAAAACAAGCAAACAAAAATGCAGGCAGGATAGCTAAAACTATCCTGTACAATAAAAACTTCTGAAGGTGTACCTTCTCTGAGAACTGTATGATGTCGGTAGTGAAACTATCTTGGGTTATTTACGTAGTTTTTATTTCCTACCATCTACAGTACAAGTAAAGCTTTTCTAAAATATCAGCTCTAAACAAACAGCAATGAATTAAACATCTGAGCTATTTTTCTGTTCACATCTGTTAATTTTCTTTTCTCCTTGGGATTGGCTATACTCTTTTGGTTCATTGAATGTAAAGATATGATGAATTGTTCCAGAGATACTGTAAATATTCATGTTTCTGCAAATGCTGAGTATTTCATAGAAATATGAACATTTTAAATCTAATAATTACATGGATTTTTATTATTGTCTTTAGCATTCATTTAGAGCTTTGCTGTGTTGGCTAATGTGTACCCAGTGTAAGCAAAGGTCTGGGTTAGTTTGACATTTCTGTGGTATTTTACAGAGAATTTTGGCATTGCCATTTCTGAAATCTACACAGAATTGCCCTCATTGCTTCCCACATGGACTGATTCCTTTCCAAATATCTTTGCCCTTCTGAGCTTGTTACAACTAGGTATCCTTATAGCTGACTTGTTATGGACCGGGGTGGATGTCGGAGGAAGAAAGACATGAGATAAAAGACCAAAGTTTTGTTTGGTTTGGTTTTCGTTTTGTTTCTGTTATGATCACTCTGATTTTCCTTTTCTGTCTTCAGAGTCATCACATAGTTTTCTTTGGGGAGAGTGGGAGCTAGATAATTGTCTTTGATTTTTTTTCTCTAGAATTTAAAATTCTTATAAACAAATGGAAATGGGCTATGATGATATTATTATATCATAATATACTTAGAACCACCCTATGTTCTCTTTGTAATACAAGTTAAAGAATGAAAGTAACCATGTGTGGTAGCTCATAACCTGGCTTACGGAAGGCTGAGACAAACAGAATGCCCAAAAACCAGGTTGTGGAAGACAGTGTTTGCTTGCCTTGAACTTCTAGATTATAGTCCATCATTGAAAAAAGTCAGGGCATGCAATTAAGCAGGGTTGGGACATAGAGGTAGGAGCTTATGCAGAAGCCAAGGAAGTTGCTTTGTTATAAATCCCAAGATTATGAAACCAACCACAATAGGCTTGGTCCTCCCTCATTTATAACTAGTTGAGAAAATGGTTTACAGCTGGGTGTCATGGAGGCATTTCCTCAACTGAGGTTCCTTCTGTGATGACTCTAGCTTGTGTAAAGTTCACACACAAAACCAGCCAATACCCATGCTTTAGAGCTTGTGCCAAGAGAATCACCAGAAATTCAAGTAAGCTTGGACTACTTAAAACAACCTAGCTAATTTTGATGTTTGTTTATCTAACTACAGAAGATACAGAGTTGCAAATTTCTAATAAACACATACATGTGCACCTACTATCATAGCAAAAGAGTATAAAATCAAGTAATAAAATAATTTAAAACAAAGTCCACAAAACACAGTACAGAGTGAGTCATAAACAATGAACAACTGAAATCAATCAAAGTTAGATAGAGTGCTGTAAATAACAAAGATTTATACTAATACACTTCTCAGTACATTCAAGGCCATGAAATTGACTGTCTTAATTGACTACTCACTTTTAGAATACACATGTCTGACATTGTTTTATATACACCTTTGCATCAAGAACTGTGTAAAGATTATGAAAATTTATACATTACAAAGTATAACAAGAAGTTACCACAAAAGTCTTTTCACCAACTCCAAACATCTACAATGTAACAGTGCCAAGAGGCAGTTCAGAGACTCAAGCCAGTTCTAATTTGTAACCTGTGTCATTTAGTACAATAGCACAGAACTAAGCCTGTTAAATGATTAAGTTATTTTTTCTCAAACCCGATTGTGTTTTAACTTAATTCCATTTCTTGGCATTGTGCCTGTTCATTTGCTGTGTTTCTAAGGTGTCAACTTACTCTGAAGCCAGAGTTGAACTAAAGCTCTCATTCAGAAAACAAAATATATAACTGGTTCATGGTATGTGTTTTAATGCAATAGTCCCAGTTATATTGTATATCTGATTCCTATTGGGATGTCATTACATTATGTGACTAGTTCTTACATATTGAATACTAATTAGACTTAATTATTTTGTGATGAATTTAATTTAACAGTAACCATGCATGGTAAGAAATATTGACTCTTTTCATGATTTTTGTTGACTCCCCTTCATTTGATTTATAATTCATGACTGATATATGAACCATTGTAAATGCACTTTCTCTGGCACTATCAACCATATGTAGTAATTATATGTAGTAATATCTGTTATGTTCTGCAATTAGATGGACATAAATAATCTTATAACTCAGATTCAGAATGACTTCATATTTTCTATATTTTGTATTTTATTTAATTAATAGGCATTTGCTTTATTGACTAATTATTTGCTCAAAAGTGAACATTTTCTTACTATAATAGTGATTATAATGTAGTTATCAACAGCATGTATAGGATAAAATAGATAATATATGTATTCAACATCAATATCTAAAAACTCAGTAAATATTTAGAATTAAAAATTTTCTTTGTCATAGCATAGAGTTAATATCTTTGATTAAATTGTTTATCTTATGACTGCAACTTTTATAACCACTCTAATTCATTTAACCCTGAAACTTTAATGAGGATTGTTCAGTTGCATATGTAAGTTTATGTTCCTGAATATAACAACCTAGCTTACATATGCTTTTTTTTTCAAGAAGAAACCTAATAAAATGTAAAGTATGTATCTTCTTTTAAAAGGCCTCAGAAGAAGATCATTTAAAAAAAAGAATGATGGAGTCTTTCATTGCTTAGCTGTAGTGTTTTTGGTTTTGCTTTGTTTTTTATTTGTTTGTTCTGTTTTCCCTAATATTATATGAAGCTATATTTTCCTATGAAAATGTGAAAAGTCACATTCTCTGTGGGTTTTATTCCAAGTTATTCCAATTTTATGTTAATTTCCCATTTCTGGAAGGTGTTATTTGTTTTATTGCCAAACTTATTAAAATATGTTTTAAAGCATCTGGTGATGAACAGTTTTAAGGAATTTTAAGAAATGGTCAATGCTTGAAATGGCAAACTTTAAAAACTAACAAATTTCAAGCATGTTAATAAAATCAGACCTTATCAAAAACTTTTGACTTATCATTACTTCTTAATATATGCTTAATTTCCATCAATACTGAACTTTGTATCTCCTTGTATTGGGATCTTAGAATTGGCTCACAAACCACACAAACACCAATCTCACTTAGAGAGTGATTTTTATAAAGCATATGCCCAGGACTGGCTGACCAAGGCCATGCTCCAGACTCAGGAACTGAGGTCCATCACTAAAGGAGTCCAAAGAAGGAATGAGAATCCATAGAGGAACATTACTTGCCACGCTGATGAAAGACTTGTGCTTAGCTAGCTCTTCTTATACAGGTAAAGATGGAGCTGCCCACAATTGTGGATTCTTATGTTGAAATTAATAACTAAGACAAAACCAAAATCCAAAAGACATGCTACAGGGCATTCCAATTGGGCAATCTTTCCTTCATGGTTTTCCTCACAAAACACTCTGGCATTTTTTTCAAGTTGCCAATTAAAGCTAACTGGGATAGGAATGATAATAATAAAATACTGTAGTTGAGTAAACTATGAACCTCTCAGAAAGTTCTAGGGGCTAGAATTGTGTACGCAGTGTAACAGGCAGGTCAGATTCCTGATGAGCACTCTGATTGCTATGTGCTCCCTGCCTCTCCTTAGTGTATGGATAAACACAAAGCATAGGTTTCTTTGTCTTTTACAAAGGCAATAGTCTTATGACAAAATTTCCTCTGTCATTACCCTCAGCATAAAGTAATTGATTCTCCAGGATTCTTTGCAAACGACATCAAAGAAAAAGGTTTGAAGTTATAATTTTGAATCACACACACAATTCGGCCTATTTCTTTACTTCCTTACAAGAAAGACTTCTTCTGGATATTATTCTGGATAATGATGTAGTAATAATAAAATCATATTTTTAAAATACAACTAGGGCAAATGAAACATACATAAGAGTGGCACCTCTCTAGAGATGTTAGACAATAGGGATATACGTTGTTTAATTTTCTGGGTCCCTATTTCCACTGAGGTCATGTCTCAGCCTTCACTGTCCTCTCAACATAGTAAATCAAAACAAGGATTTATCAAGATTTTGTGAAATATGATTGCTAATCCATTTGTCATTGGTGAAACTTCCTAATGATAAAATAGTATTTTTGAATTATAACTAGGGCAAATGAAGCATAAGGAAGAGTGGCACTTCTGTAAAGATGTTACATAATAGGGATATATTTTGTTTACTTTGCTTTTGTTGTGATTAAACTGCATGAACATCTTGAAACAGGGGCCAGAAATATTTCAAGAGTCAGAGGTAATTGATATTTACAGTAAAGAAGTGTTTACCCAGTATCAAAGAACCACTGTAACTATGAACTCACAGTCTTTCATAACTACTTATACAAGACCTATAGTCATTGAGGGGCCACCCATGATCCAGGAGATGGTACTATACCCGTGCACAAGCAATACTAAGTAGAATCAGTAAATTTAAAACCTGAGTACAGGGAATAAGGAGGACTTAGTGAGAGGGGAGGACAATGAGTTGGAATCACAAGTCCACAAGTTGGACATGTTTGGAGTTCACTATTTTGTTCTGAGGTATCAAACTTCTTTGAATAATCCTCACATACATATAAAAAGAAGCATAAGATTCAGTGAGTTTGTTTAAGGTAATTAAAGTAGTAAATATTATTCTTCTGTATCTCCATTTTAAATCCTTTGAGTATAGTTGTTTTTCTCAATATGCTTTTGTAACACTAGAAGCAATATTACTGAGCTCTTCACATGTGCATTATGATTGAAAGTGATATTGCACAATAGCTAGAATTACCTTAGAAATAGTATAGAATTTTTAATGAAATCATAATTAAGTGCTTGAGACAGAATATGCCCATATACAGAAAGGGAGAGAAACTATAAAAAAATATTTACTCTATTTTAGTGGAACAGGAACCAAGGACCCAATATTTGCCAAGGGTGTGTGAAGGATTTGCCTTTATATATTAACACAGCCAAAATAAAAGCAAAAATTATGAAAATAAATAAAAGATCATATGTTTTATATTTTAAAATAAATCTGAGTATCTTGGCAGTGTGATTTTCTCCTTGGACTGGCTTAAATGTTTTTCTACAACTAAAAGAATAATTATCAGTGTAATTAAACTGGCATTATGAAAAACTGGTATAAGCCTTTAATATTTTAATTTTTCTTTCCATCATTTATGTACAACATAAAATGATCAACTTGGTTCATTAATTATAAGAGAGGTATTTTATGTATTTATTTTTTTACCTCAGTCAAAAATTATGTTTTATAACTACTTTTCTTAGTACTTTAAAATATTTTATACAATGAAAGTTTATTATATAAAAATGTTACATCTTATGTTAATGAATCAAAATAGAAATTCATTTTAATATAAGAAATCTGTTGTAAAACAATTACTAAAATAGAAAATTCTAGTAATTAAGATGCAGTCACTCACTCAATTAATTTTAACATTCATTAATTCCATCACTCAGGAAGCAGAGACCAGCAGATCACTATGAATTCAGGGAGGCAAGCCGGTCCTACATAAGAAATTTTAGGTATTTGTTGGATCTTTGTGTGGTTTTGGTATGAGTGTAATTGTGGCTTCGTAGAACGAGTTGGGTAGTGTTCTTTCTGTTTCTATTTTGTGGAAAAGTTTGAAGAGTATTGGTGTTAGGTCTTCTTTGAAGGTCTGATAGAATTCTGCACTGAAGCCATCTGGTCCTGAGCTTTCAGGTGTGTCACTAACCTGCTAGAGTATGCTCTCTCCATTTTCTTTTTGGAGGCACTCAGGACTATGAGTTTTCCTCTTAGCACTGCTTTCATTGTGTCCCATAGATTTGGGTATGTTGTGTCTTCATTTTCATTAAGTTCTAAAAAGTCTTTGATTTCTTTCTTTATTTCTTCCTTGATCAAGGTATCATTGAGTAGAGTATTGTTCAGTTTCCATATGTATGTGGGCTTTCTGTTGTTTTTGTTGCTATTGAAGACCACATTTACTCCATAGTGATCTGATAGGAGGCATGGGATTATTTCCATCTTTTTATATTTGTTGAGGTCTGTCTTGTGACCAATTATATGGTCGATTTTGGAGAAGGTACCATGAGGTGCTGAGAAAAAGGTATATTCTTTTGCTCTAGGGTGAAATGTTCTATATATATCTGTACTGCTGGTGGGATTGTACGATGGTACAACCACTATGGAAATCAGTCTGGAGGTTCCTAAGAAAATTGGACATGACACTTCCGGAGGACCCTGCTATACCTCTCCTGGGCATATACCCAGAGGATTCCCCAGCATGCAATAAGGACACATGCTCCACTATGTTCATAGCAGCCTTATTTATAATAACCAGAAGCTGGAAAGAACCCAGATATCCCTGAATGGAGGAATGGATACAGAAAATATAGTATATATACACAATGGAGTATTCAGCAATTAAAAACAATGAATTCATGAATTTTTTAGGCAAATGGTTGGAACTGGAAAATATCATCCTAAGCAAGGTAAAGCAATCACAAAAGAATACACATGGAATGCAATCATTGATAAGTGGATAGTAATTAGCCCTGAAGCTCTGAATACTGACGATACAATTAGCATATCAAATGATTCCCATGAAGAAGGAAGAAGAGGGCTCTAATCCTGGAAAGGCTTGATCAAACATTGTAGGGGAGTACCAGGACAGAAAAAAGGGAGGGGGAAAGATAGGAGAATGGATGGAGAGAAGAGGACTTATGGGACATATGGGAGTGGGGAACTGGGAAAGGGGAAAGATTTTGGAATGTAAACAAAGAATATAGAAAATAAAAAAAAAGAAGAAAGAAATTTTAGGTCATCCAGGTCGGCAAAGCGTGACCTTTTTTCTGGGATGGGAGATATTTGTTACCTAGGAGAGCACTTGTTTATGGGTACAACTGTGTTATCTGTCTTTCTTTCACTTTGATAAAAAGAAAGAAGTGTTTATGTAGAACATGCCGTTTGTGAAATACGGATTCCTTCATGGTTGGCAGGTACAGGCATATCAGCATGTGTCTGGCAGGAAAGTCTGAATAGAAAAAGATAAAAGATCACATCTTGAACCTGGAACTAGCATGTGCACATGATTGTAAACTCTCAAATCCCACCTATAGCTGTGTACTTCCTTCAAAAAAGCTGAATGGGGTTACCAGGTAGGGACAAGTGTTCAAGCACCTGATGGTTAATTGATATGGTTTCATGACTCCAATTTATGGCCCAACTCACTATGAGTTTCTGTAGGATCAAGGTGGTGATATCATAATGCAAAATGAAT